>NW_020954556.1:62952207-62979078 GCF_900497805.2 Vombatus ursinus
TCTTCTTCTTCTTCTTCTTCTTCTTCTTCTTCTTCTTCTTCTTCTTCCTTCTTCTTCTTCTTCTTCTTCTTCTTCTTCTCCTCCTCCTCCTCCTCCTCCTCCTCCTCCTCTTCCTTCTTCTCCTCCTCCTTCTCATCTCAACAAAAGGGTGTTCAGTCTCAACTTAAATGTGCTTACTTTACTTGACATATGCATTTCAAATATGCTGCCGTGACATGAAAAATTACTATTTCTATCGAGGGCATAGTCTCAGTAAATCCCCACCTGCTATCTTGATCCCTAGATTTCAGGTCTTTTCTGACATCTCCCTAACCTCTCACTATGTATGCATTCTGAATGCTCTGGGCTCTCTATGAGCTTTTCTGTGTCTCTGAATTTCCCAGTTTTCTAAACGGTTGTTGCTATACTTTCTGTGATTAGCTGTTCAAGACATTGGGCATCAGAGAACAACTTTTATATTGTAGAATGGACTCATGCTAAAGGATTGGTTGGGTTAGGTAGCTTTTGAGGTCCCTTTTGTTTCTGAGATTTTAGGATTTTACAACATATTTATGACATTTACAATCACACAGTTGACTGAAGATTGATGAGAAACACACTGTACTTACTGTTTGTCGATTATAAAAAATGTCTAACTTAAAGGCATTCTTCCAACAAGTGTTTCCCATATTTATATAAAATTCATACAAAATGCTTTGGAAAATCATAGATCCGGACCTGGAAGGACCTCAGAATACACCTAGGCAAATACTTTCATTTTACAGTTGAGGAAACTGGGTGTCAGGGAGTCACACAAGTAGTAAGTATCAGAGGAAGGCTAGGAACCCATGTCTTCTGAATCCTAGAAAATATTCATTCTATTGTACCACATTTCCTCAACAGAAGTAACAACACAGAGAATATTAGAAATATGAAGGCTCTCTGATTATTAATATCAAATGGGACATAAAACAGAGATGTATGTGTACACAAAATATGCTCCCCACAATCATGGAGGTCTAGCATAAAGACTAATGGAAAAGTCATTCTTTATAGATGATGAGATCTTCCAAATGCTCCTGTTTGAGAATGACATTGAGCCAATTCCATTAACTCCAAGAATAATGCAGAACCTCCTAAGTGAGATTAATAATCACTCAAAAAGATTTGGATAATTTATCCACATAGGAAAAACCATCTGGATGAAATATGCTTATAATCTAGATTATGTTATGCAGTTTGATAGATGACCCATAAATTTTATTTATAAGCACATATTTCTGGAAAGACACCATCTGGAGGAGAACAAGCTGAATTTCATTATGAAATCATAGTACTTTTAATTACTCCCCAAATTCTCCCTAAAAAGAGGCCCATTTAAAAAATATCAGTATTATACAAGTCATGTTTTATTGCTGCAAGTTATAGATTACTACAATCCCAGAAGAACTGAAGTTGAGGAATTCTCAAAGGGCAATGGAGAAGGGTGTGGTGGAGGTAAGCAGGTTCAACACATTGCAAACAAGAAATTGTAAAGAAGTCTTGGAAAGGATGTCATCACAGAAATGTATGGCTGAAAAAATAATGGTTGTGGTCATGTAGCAATAGCAAGGAACAACTGATGGACAGCCCATGTTTTCCATCAGTATCTGTGCAAGATTTTGAAGAGACACCTAGAACACTGAGTGAGCCTTATGATAAATTCATCATAGGATCATAGGATCACAGATTTAGAGCTAGAAGGGACATTTAAGGCCAATGAGTCCAAACCCCTCATTAAATAGATGATGAAGCTGAGGCACAGAGAAGTTAATAGGTGTCAGAGGTGAGATTTAAGGTTAGGTTTTCTTGATTCCAAGTTCAGGTCCTTATTCACCGCACCATCCTACCACAAGCCTTGAGGGCATGGCTACATGGATAAGAGTTGTAGAGGATGGGCCTGAATGGATGAGTTATGATCTATTAAGTGTGGAGAATATTCACATTGATAAGAACATGAAGCCTTTAGAGTATATGACATATTAAAATGATTGTTCTGCTGTCCTTGGTCATATTCAGACCACTTTTGGAGGATTGGGTTCAGTTTCAGGATTATATTAATTAATCATAGCTTATCCAGAGGAAGGTAACCAGGCTGGTGAAGGACCAGGAGAACATGCCATACAAGGATCAGTTGAAGAAAATGGAAATGTTTGCACAGAATCATATATTTTGAGTTGGAAGGGACTTCAGAAAGCATGTAGCCAATCCCTTTCCGAGAATCACCTCTGCCATACCTTTGATGTATGATGATGATGACCAGTGGTCATCTAGTCTAGGCTAGACCACTTCTAGTGATGTGGAACCCACTAGCTTTTGAAGCAGTCTATTCTGCTTTTGGATGGGAAAAATCACTTTGGAGAAGAGGACTATCTTCCTTGATATCATCAATATCAACTGTTGACCAGTGACAGGCAGGCAAGCTATCTCCCCCTGACCTCTCCACAACAGACCAATGGACTTGCTTCTAGCCCAGCCCTTACATCCATCATCCTAGGAAGCCATCCCCATGGTCATGTGGCCTGAAACAGTTTCTGCAAATATTATAGTCATAGCTTCTAAAGATCCAGGAAAGAAAGTTGTTCCCACCAAATTTCTTGGCACCTTCAAATAATTCTACGTCAGAAACTGATATGATTTTATCAGTGGAAACAATATTTAAAATGATGCATCACTAAATGTTTTGCTGCTTCCCCCTAAGGACTATGGGACTTTTCCATCTGACTTGCAGCAGAAACCTTCCATGTAGCAGGTTTTGAACTCAGGTCTTCCTGATTTGTGTGGAGTCTAAAATTGTCTAATCTGCAAGAAAAACTAAGCTAATGGCACTTTATTAAAGGATTCATGGTCTGTTCTAATGAAGTGAATCTCAGGTATTCCTCATGATCTGAGATGGCACCTTTCTCCAGGGCCTTAGTTTTGTAGTGCTTGATACCCAGACAATACAGATGAAGCAGACTAGAAATACAAAATCTCATTGGTTGATACATCTTGCCCTTGAGCCTCCAGAAGAGTCTACACAAAATACAGAATCCCATTGGTTGACAGACGTGCTAATGAACAGACCTTGACAGACCTATCTTGAACTTTCAGGAGGTCCTACCAAGGCAAAGAGCAGACTCATGGGCTGGGCTGATGAACAGATGTCAAAACATCTACATGGGCTGATGGGCCAGTAGATAAGCAGGTCACAGGCTGGTTCTCTTCAAGAACAAAGGACAAACAACATCAACAACAATAATCCTATGATTAAGCAAGTGAACTTAATCTGTAGTTCACAACTCTGGGACCTAATGTAGAGAACTTATAGTCACTGCTTCTGTGGAATCGTATCAAACTGACTAATACCAATTAGAATAAAATAGAGGTCTAATTAATCATGGCGTAGTGGATAGAGTGCTGGGCTTGGAGTCAGAAAGACATGAGTTCAAATCTGACCTTGGATACTTACTAACTGTGTGACACTGGGCAAGTCACTTAGCCCTGTTTGTCTCAGTTTCTTCATCTGTACAATGAGGATATATAGCTTCCAACGTGAATGATATCATTATTATTGTTCAATCATTTTTCAGTCATATCCGACTCTTTGTGACCCCATTTGAGGTTTTCTTGGCAAAGATTCTGGAGTGGTTTGCCATTTCCTTCTCCAGGTCATTGTATGCTTAGGACTTGTCTGATCTTATACAAGTCACTTCACTTTGGGCCTCAGTTTCCCTCTCTGAAAAATATGTGGTGAGGACCAGACAATGAGGTCTCTTCCAATTCTAAGTCGCTGACTCTGATCCTCAAAGGTGATATTATTAAGCATGAGGGGGATGGGGAGAAAACCATCACTCTGCTGTCACTGTGTCAGGGTAGGGAAAGACTGCTTATTCCAAGAACACAAAAGTAAGCCTTTTCTATCAAGCTGTCCATGAGTAAGCTGAAGTGAGAGGAAGGAGAAGTCACTGTGACAACAGCTGTGTCACTCTAGTCAGTAGTTTCACATGAGGGGGAGGCTTCCAGGTGTCAGTTAACATTATAGCCTCATAGGACCTCCGAGCTGGAAGGTACTTTTGAAATCACTCACTCTAGTTCCTTCATTTTACAGAGTAGGGAACTGAGGCCCAGACTGGGAAAGAGTCTTGACTGAAATCACACAGCAGTGTGGGGATTCAAACCCAGCTCTTCTGATTCCAAATCCAGAACTTTTTGTCATACACAATAGGCATGGAAGCTAAGACAAATCATTTCTCTATACCCTAAAAGGGATTTGGATTTAGAACACAATCAATGTAAGCCATAGAAAAATGAACACTTGCACCGAATGAGTTGGGAATAGTTTATTAATCTCCAGCCAGGGTTTATAGAGTCAGGCAGTTTGTTGTTGTTCAGTCATGTCCAACACTTTGTGACTCCATTTGGGGTTTTCTTTACAGAGATACTGGAGTGCTTTGCTATTTTCCTTCTCTAGCCCATTTTATATTTGAGGAACTGAGGCAAACAGGGTTAAAGGACTTGCCCAGGGTCACACAGCTAGTAAGTGTCTGAGGCCAGATTTGAACTCAGAAAGGTGAGTCTTCCTGAACTCAGACTTGGTACTCTATGTGGCACTGTGATACTTAGCTACTTAGATAAAATCATAGGTCTGAACAAAATGTGTATGTGTGTGTATACACATATACATACATAACATGTCATATGATACATAATTATATGATATGTATCATATGATATTATAATACATTAACACATAATGTAGAATGATTATATAATTATACAATATTATCTATCTTATATAATATAGGTTACTATATTGACATTATATAATTGTGTATTATGTTAATATATTATATCAATTAATTATATATAATGTATAATATATTATATTATACATTATATATCATATATTATCTCATAATATTATTAAAGTTAATCTAGTGCATATAATATATAATATTATAAGATAAAATATTATGTGTATATATCTCATAGTGCAAATTGATTATTAGCACCAATGAAATAATATGTGATTTTTTTCCCCTTTGCTTTAATATTATCCCTTTTTTGTTTTTCAGACTGATTTAGTCAAGATGGGAAACTGTCCATCTGCAGATCTTAAAGCTTTTTAGAATGAAGTTCAACATTTGGTCTCAGAAAATGCTAGAACTAAAAAATAGTTGAAGTTTATTATTTTCACTTTCTGACCTGCATAATTTCCTTTTTTAAAAAAACAAGTTTTTATTTTGTATTTTCTGTTTCTTACATCATAGTAATATTCCATGTTCTTCCTCTGCTCCCCTTCCCCTGCCCCAGTCATCCCATATGACGATAGTATTTTTGGGCAGCTAAGTGGCACAGTGGAAAGAATGCCAGACCTGGAGGCAGGAAGATTTGTGTTCAAATCTGGCCTCAGACACTTATTTGCTGTGTGACCCTGGGCAAGCCATTTAATCTCTGTTTAAACTGCTTGCCTTACTTTCCTCATCTGTAAAATGAGCTAGAAAAGGAAATGGCAAATCACTCCAGTATCTTTGCCAAAAACCTCCTAATGAGATCACGAAGAATCAGACATGACTGAAATAGCAAACAGCAAACAACAGCAAAATTTTTTAGAGAGAGGAAAAAAAAACTGTCAGTACAACTGATTAATACACTGAAAAGGTATAAAAATATATTCAATGTGTAACATTTGTGGTCCCCCCATCTCCATGAAGGGATAGGTTAAGGATGTCTTCTCATATCTCTTCCTTTGAGTCCATATCATTTTCTATTTAAATTGACCGCATTGTATATTGCTACCAAATATCACATGCCAAAAAGGTAATGGATTGGTGAACTTGAAAATATTATGACTGAAGCTAGGATGAAAGCTGCTTCAGATGTCCAATGGATACACTGGCTTCTAAGCTGAGTTGTAAATTACAATAACAAACCTTATGTTTAAAACAGCTTCTAAGCTCTGGAGTACTTCCTTGATGTTAAATAATAAAGAACTCTCAGTTTTTATTGCATCTCTGAAACAACTGATGTCTGTGCCTGCTGAGTACGAGTCAGTGTGAATGAATGAATAATAAGGCATTAAGTGTTTACTATGTGCCAAGCACTGTGGTAAGTTCTGGAGATACAAATACAAGCAATTGAGACAGCTCCTGTCCTCAACTAGCTTACCTTCTAATAGAGGGAGACCATACATAAAGAAGAACTAGGAGGGGATGGGGTATGCATGGTAAAGCTCACCTCTAAGAGCCCAGCTACTCAAAGGCAGAGTTCAGGTCGTTCCAATGAGAGGTTGTTGAAAAGGAGGGCTGGAGTACAGGCTGCATGGTTTGCAAAACGCTGAAAAGTCAGTAGCAAATGTCATAAATGAGCTATAGGTTATTAGACATAGCCTTAGTTTTTGTCATCACTAGTGGTATTAATACTACATAGATCAATTACTTTTGAATATTCGAATGATGGAATGTTTATACTAGATTAACCTCTTGAAAGCCCATTTTAAGTAGAAATTCATTGATAACAGAACCTTCAGTATTGTGTGTTTTTTATTTTTAATGTTTTGTTGGTGTTTTTTAATTTTTAAATTTAACATTTTGATATTAATAATAAAATCAATAATTTAAAATATTAATATTTAATATTGGTTTGATATTAATTTTAATAATATTTTAAAATATTTTTTAATATCTCCACTTCCCAAAAAATCTCAAATCACTCTCTACTCAAATAGAATTTTCACTTGTAGTTAAGCAAAATAAACCACTCAGTCAGTCAAATAGCATTATTAAACATTTACTATGTGCCAAGCACTGAGTTAGTTACTAGGATTACAAGGAGAGGCAAAAAATAGCTCCTGCTTTTGAGGAACTCATAATCTAATGGGAGAGACAACATGCAAGCAACTATATACAAGCAAAATATATCCAGGAAAAATTAGGAATAGTCTCAGAGGGAAGTCACTAAGATTAAAGGGGACTGGGAAAGGCTTGCTGCAAAAGGTAGTACTTTAGCTGGAACTTAAAGGAAGCCAGGAGAGCCAGGAGGCGAAGATGAGAAGGCAGAGCATTCCAGGAATGGGGAATAGCCAGTGAAAAAATTTGGAATTTATATTATATTATATGTTTGTAGCAACTCTCTTTGTGGCAGCCAAGAACTGGAAATTCCAGGGATACCCATCAATTGGGGAATGGCTGAACAAGTTGTGATATATGATTATGATGGAATACTACTGTGCTATAAGAAATGATGAGTTCAATCATCTCAGAAAAATGTGGAAAAACTTGCACAAAATAATCAAGAGTGAAATGAGCAGAACCAAGAGAACATTGTATACAGTGAGAGTAATGTTGTTTTAAGAATGACTTTGAACAGATAAGTCATTTTGACTACTATAAATACCCACATTAACTATAAAGAACATATGAAGAAAGACTCTATCTATATCCAGAGAAAAAACTAATAGATAGAAGTATATATAGAATAATTTTATACACCTCTCCCCACACCGTCCCGTGTGTGTGTGTGTGTGTATACACCTATTTGTGACTAATGGTAACCATCTCTAGGTGGGGGGAGGGAAGAGAATTAAGAAAAAAGAAATTTACATGATGAAGTATATATTTAAAAGGAATAGCAAGTTATACATAACAGATTTGCAGTTCCGTGTGCAATCATCTTTTTATTATAGCAGGTTTTGGAAATGCTTGTTTTATTCCATAAATTAAAAATAAAATAAAATTTTAAAAAATGTTTGGAGTTGGAAGATGGAATGCCTAATACAAAGAACAAAGAAGGCCCTTGTCACTGGATCTCAAAGTACATAATTGGGGGAAGAAGGGGAAGGAAATAGGAGGTGTAAAAAGACTGGAGAGGTAGGCAGGAGCAAGGTTATAAAGGACATAAAACATATTACCATGTATGATTCATGCTTCATTCCTTACCTGGAGTCCGTCACTTCTATATCCAGAAGATGATATTATGTTTCATCATCAGTCCTCTGGAATTATGATTGAATATTGCCTGATCTTGAGTTCTGGTCACTCAAAAGGTTGCTTAGCTTTACACTGCTGTAGTAGATGTGTATGTTGTTCTTTTGATTCTGCTTATTTTACTCTATATTAGTTCATGTGAACATCCTCAAGTTTTTCTTAATTCTTCATATTCCTTATTTAATATATAACATGATAACATTTATTATATAACATGATATATTATTTATATATAGAACAATTCATTCCTCATTTCCCTGACTGATTAGCATCCATTTTGTTTCTGGGTTTGTTAGTTTGTGGTTTGTTTGGTTTGGTTTGTTTTTTTTTGCTACTACAAAAATTACTATTGTAAATACTTTGCTACATATGGGACTTTTCCCTTTGTCTTTGATTCACTTGGGATGTGTGCCAACTACAGATGACCTTGAATTCTTCAAGGCTATTCCAGTAGAGCTAAAGCTTTGCCAGGTTCAGCCAAAGTGGAAAGGCTTGCTGGCAACAGACTGCCTTGGGATTAGGATAGACTTGACACCACTAGGCTGGCTGCTAGGTGATGTATTCTTTGGTCATATCATAAAATAACATAAAACAACATAAAATGCAAAATGAGCCTTAATCCTGTGCAAGCCCCTTCTGCTCCCATAGTGATTGGGGAAGAATGGTGGAAAAGGTTTTTTTTTTAAATCATCTATAAACATATATAATTCAATTGTTGAAATTCTTGTCCAATGACCAAGTCAACACATTTGTGAAGACACTGAGCCACATTAGTACTCACATTCTTACTATAAAGTGAACCATAATGAAATTGTACCTAATTAGAAATATGGTGCATAAGTTCCCCTTGGACAGGCAAATAAAGAAATTGGTTGATTTGATTACAATGTATGCTCAGAGGCAACAGGAAATGCTATTTTGTAGCACCATTGGGCATTTTGCCTTGAAGTGATCAAAATAATTAATCATTCACAAAAAGACTGCTACAAAAGATGACCACAGCCTTTGCACCAAAAGTGTTGTAGTGGATGAAAAGGTAGAAAAACTGTATGAAGAACTTGAAAAGATCCTCCAAAACAAATAGACATATGTTTTAAGACTAGATGACTTTAATACCTTAGAAAATACGGACTGACATTAAGAAATGAAACAGGCCAAAGGACACTACTTAGAAATCCCTCACCTTTATATCAAGAATATATTCTCCCAGAAGACAGCCAGAAGGGTTTTGGGCATGGTGAACACCAAAGAACATCATAAAAAATGAAATTGACTGTATCTTAATAGACAGGAAAGACTAATTCTGAATCAAATGTCTGAGGGCATTCAGTCAGACCATGTACTAGTTACAGCAAAGATCAGAATCATTACCAGATTAGAATATTGAATAAATATGAGACAGTACTGTCTACAATTATAAGCACACCAACCATATCTGTTCAAATAAGCTATTGATGTCAGTAAACTGAACTTATTTTCTTTCCCGTCAAAATCATATCCCTTTCAAACTTCCCTACTACTGTTGAGGGCACCACCATCTTCCATATCATACAAGCTACAACCTAGGCGTTCTCCACTCCTCACTCTTTTTCACCCCCCCCACCCCGTATCCAATTAGTTGCCAAGTCCTATCATTTCAACCTTTCTAACATCATGAGCATATGCCTCCTTCTCTCTTCTGACACTACCATCACCTGGTATAGCCCCTTATCACCTCATTTGAGCCTGGGCTACAGCTAGAGCTTACTGGTTGCTCTCTGCCTCAAGTCTCTCCCCATTCCAGTCCATCCTCCACTCAGCTGTCAAATTAATCTTCCTAAAGCACAGATCTGACCATGTCACACCTCTTCCTTCCTCAATAAATCCCAGTGGCTCCCTATCATTTCCTGGATCAAATATAAAATCCTCTGTTTTGGCATTCAAAGCCCTTAATAACCTGTCTCTCTCTTTTATTGAAAGCTGATGAGATTTCCAAGTGAAATAGTATAGAGGGAGAAGACATGGCCCAAGATAGCCCTGTAGGACACCCCCGATTAGTGGACATGAGCTGGATGAAGATCTAGCAAAGGAGACTAGGAAGGAACAGTCAGACAGGTAGATAGAGAACCAAGAGAGAGTAGTGTCATAAAAACCTAGAAAGAAAAAAGCATCAAGGAAAAGAGCATAATCAAGAGTGTCAAAGGCTTCAGAGAGGTCAAGAAGACTGAAGATTAAGCCATTAGATTTGTCAATAAAGAGATGGTTAGCAACTTTGGAGAGACCAGTTTCAGTTAAATGATGAGACCAGCTGCCAGAATGTAGAGAGTTAAGAAGAGAGTGAAAGGAAAGGAAGTGGAGGGACCTAAAGAAGTTTAGCTACAAAAGGCAGGAGAGATGGAGGGACAGTTAGCAGGGAGGGATGGATCAAGTGAGGATTTTATGAGGGTAGAGAAGACATGGGCATATTTTTAAGCAGCAGGGAAGCAGTCAGTAGACAGGGAGAGATTAAAGATAAATGAGAGTGAGGAGATAGTACTTTCTCTCCATTAATTATCTTTAATTCATCCTGTTTGTACATAACTGTTTATATGTTGTCTCCCATTGGACTATGAGCTTGAGAGCAATGACTCTTTTTTGACTTTCTTTGTATCCCCAGCACTTAGCATACAGTAGGTACTTAATAAACACTTATTGACTGACTGAAAATGACTATAATGGAAATGAAAATAGCATTAAAATGAAATTCAATGCTGTGTAATTTTAATGATCAGTCTTTACCCTGGAGAAGAGATGTGGAAATATACCTTCATTTTTCCCTTGTAGAAGAAGAAGACTATAAATGCAGAAAGATGTTGCACAAACCATTAGACATTATCACTGTGTCAATTGGTTTTGCTTTGCTATCATTCTTTGTTATCACAAGGGAAGGCTCAAGGGTGGATGGGATGGGGTATAT
This sequence comes from Vombatus ursinus, assembly GCF_900497805.2. Taxonomy (NCBI): domain Eukaryota; kingdom Metazoa; phylum Chordata; class Mammalia; order Diprotodontia; family Vombatidae; genus Vombatus; species Vombatus ursinus. Next base: position 62,963,128 of record NW_020954556.1, read on the forward strand.
ATGGAAATGACTGTGATGTAGTTTTTCAACAAGGCATCAATAAAATGTTAATTTCTTAATAGGCTGAAACTAGATGGTGAAAGGCTTTAAATGCCAAGCTGAAGAGCTTACATTTTTTCCTACAGGTAATAAGGAGCCATTAAGGATTCTTGAGGAAGGGAGATATGCATTTTAAGATTATTTTGGTAGTTATATGGAGAATGGATTGGAGAAGGGAGAAGCTGGAAGAAGGGAAACCATTTTAATAGTTGAGAGGAGAGATGATAAAGGCCTGAACTGGAGCTGTGGCTTGTGACTAGAAAAAAGGGGACAGATGTGAGATATTATAGGAGTTTAATCAATACAACTTGACAATTTGATTGGATATGGGGATTGATAAGAAGGAATAAGTGAGGATAACTTTGAGGTTGTGAACTTGGGTGACTTGAAGGATGGTGGTAACCTCAACAGAAATAAGGAAGTTTGAAGATGTGGTCTTAAGGGAAAAGATAATGAGGTATATTTTGAACACAATGAATTTGAGATATCTATAGGACATCCATGTACAAATGTATGGTGAGAAATCTCTTGACTAAAGCTCAGAAAAAATATTAGGACTAGATAAAGAGTATTAGATTTGGAATTAAAGGTCTTAGAATCCTGACTCATTTATTATCTATGCAACCTTAGACAAATCACTTCACCTCTTTTGGCCTCAGTTTCCTCATTTATTAAGTGAAAATCTTTAAGGTCCCTTTCAGTACTAAAATTGTGATCCCATATCCAAATGTACATAGAGAGGATGATGATAGAGGCTGCTGGGTGACACACTGGATAGTGTATAGGACTTAGAAGAGGAAGAGGAACTTAGAAGAGCTAAGTTCAATTAAAGTTCAATTTATGCCTCAGATAATTACTAGTTGTGTGACTTTAGGGAAGTCATACTGAGACTCAGTTTCCTCATTTGTAAAATAGTGATAATAATAACACCCATCTCACAGGGTTGTTGTGAAGATCAAATGAGATAATATGTGTAAAGTGCCTTAAAAACCTTATACATGCTAGTTATCATCATTATTATCATGAATCCCAGTGGATTGGTAATAAACTGATGAGATCATCAAGACAGAGAGTGTAGAGAGAGAAGAGCAAAGACCTTAAGACAAAGCCTTGAAAGAGATCCATGATTAGGAGGCAGTATATGGCTGATGGTTTATTAGAAGTGGTTAGATAACTAGGAAGAGAATCAGGAAAGAACTTTGTCAAGAAAGCTGATGGAGAAAATAATATCCAAGAGGAAGGAACAGTCAACAGTCAAAATCTACAGAGAAGTTAAGAGGACTGAGAAAAAGTCATAAGACTTAGCCCTTAAGAGGTTTTAATGATTGGTCTTTGCTGAGGAAAAGATGAAAAATGCACCTTCCTCTTTACCTTAGAGAGGTGAGGGACTATGAGAGTATAGAGTAAGTAGTAGGATTATAAACCAGATTGCAAGTGGAAGAGAAGTAAATAGGAGAACAGGCAGTGGAGGCAAGAATGTAAAAAGTTTCTCCTAGGAGTCTCTGAAAGAGAGAAGCAGAATAAGATAAGATCTTGTGGGGATATCAGTATTAAGTAAAGGTTGGTTTTTTTTAAAGAATGGGCTTATTTTTAGGTGGCAGGGAATGGTTCTAAGGGTAAAAAGATAGGGTGGAGTGGTATCACAAATAAAAGCTGTAAGAGGAAGAAGGGAAGGGATCAAAAGCGCAAGTAGAGGGGTTGTCCATGGTAAGATGGTAGGCAGGGGTGTGCTGGAGCCATTTTGAATAGGCTTCCAAGCTGATTATATTAACTATAGGGTCAAGTTTTTGAAGGGAAGAGAGGCCAAAGAAGGGGCAATAGACTAAGACAGAAAGGGAATGACTGGAGGTCTCAATGAAGATATAAAATAGATTTAGGAGGAGGTAGGGAAAGAGAGAGATGGTGGAGAATAGAAAGTTGTCATAGATAAAAATATTGGTGTTCTGGAACATGGAGGTCAAACTGATATGGGTCATGGTAAGACAGGAGACTAATCATTCTTGTGTATGAGTGAGGTGAAGTAAAGGTGTAGGTTATAAGAATTAAGATTAATGAGTTGGGAGATCAGGGTGTTTGATAATATGCCAACATATGTGCTGAAGCCCTCAAGTACAAAGACAAAGGTTTGGGAGGAGAGAAAGCCTGGGAGTCAAGTCTTGAACTCCTTCAGAAAGAAAGAGAAATGACCTGGGGAACAGTGCATCACAGTAGATATGGGTAGGATCTTATGGGCATCTAGATTGTGCAGTAGATAGAGCACTAGGCCTAGAGTCAGGATAAACCCAGAGTTCAAATCTGGCTTCAGACACTTACTAGCTGGGTGACCTGGGTAAGCTATTTAATCTCTTTGTTCAAGTTTCCTTATTTGAAAATTGGGGATAATAATAGCACCTATCTCCCAGGGTTGTTGTGAGGATAAAATGAGATAATAATCATAAAACACTTAGCATAATGCTTAGCACATAGTAAGTGCTATATACATTTTAGATATTATTATTATTATTATTATTATTATTATTATTTTTATAGAAGGATGCAATAAACCTCAAAAGATGAGAAGTTGCTTAATATTGTTGGCAGAAGGAAGTTCTGGAAGTGATGGTGAGGAGTAAGGAGTATACCTAATCTTGGTCCTGTTTATCAGTGGCATGAGACAAAGTGTACCTAGAATTAGCGGTTTCTGGAGCTGGTGGGGGTGAGGGGAGGTTTCCATGAGGAGAAGAGATTGGAAGGATTACAGGAGGAAGTGGACTACTATAAAGGGAAGTTTGACAATAGAACTGGGGCTGTAGCAGAAAGAATAGAAGAGGAAGGAAGATCAAGATGGGGATGAGAAAGGATAGGGCTGAGAAGGATGGAGAAGAGAGAAGAAGGAAGAGTAACAGGGGAAGGAGGCAGTCAGTAGGCAGCTCAGTGACTCTGAATCACACAAACTAGGTGAGTAGGAGGTAGAAGTTTGGAAGCCAAAGGATAGGGTAGTACCATTTGGTTGGGGCTTCCACCCTCTGGGGTCTCGTGATGATGAAGGATAGCATCAGTTTGTTCAGTATCAGGCACATGAAGGGAGATAAGGTCCCTTCTGGGTCAGTAAATACCTTATGATCAGGTCCTTAGGGTCTAACTGAATTCACATCGAGTGCCAGTTTATTTTCCTCATCTCAGGAGAGAGGATGAGCAATCCAAAAATACACTTGAACAAAGAGTGTGCTCTTGGCTCTTACTCAGGGCTGGTGTCTAAGGCTTTACTTCAGGATGAAATATTCTTGGCTCTTGGCAACAGTCAATAAGTTTGAATAAGTTAGCACTTATTAATAATGATAGTGGGCCCTTTCAGACAGTGTGCTACTGTATTCTTCAGAATGGGTATAAGTGCCTATTAATGTGCCAGGCACCGTGCGAGGCACTGGGTATAAAATGACAAAAATGAAACATTCCCTGCCTTTGAGGAGATAATATTTTATCAAGGAAACAGCATGTCCCAACAGCTGTGCTCTTCCAGCCAGGATGCTCCTATACACCTTCAGGAAGGGCAGAGACCTTTAGATTGGGACTGGCAGAAGCTCCTCTAGTTTTTCTCCCCAAGGGCTTCAGTTTTGAAGATTGTTGCGTCCTGTTCTTGCTGTTCATCTTTCCTTTTCTTATTTTATTTTATTTTTTTTAGGCAATCGGGGTTAAGTGACTTGCCCAGGGCCACACAGCTAGTAAGTGTCAAGTGTTTGGTCTGAGACCATATTTGAATTCAGATTCTCCTGATTTAAGGGCTGGTGCTCTATCCACTGTGCCACCTAGCTGCCCCTAATCTTTCCTTTTCAAAGAGGACCAATGACATCACAAGGGTGATGTCCTAAATTAAGCATGAATTAGATTTAAGTGAGACAGAGTTGTGCAAAGTCATCAGCCTCACCCTCCCAGAATCATCAAAGTCTGGTGGCAGGACAGAAGTTAAGAGACTAGCCATGGCCAAGGATGCAGTGGATGACCTTGGCATCTTTGGTATCTGACCAAACTCTAAGCTCCATGGCACCTCCTTCAGCTGCCTTCATGGCTATTGAAACACGTTGTTCTCATCCGCCCTTTCCTCCAAGGGGAGGGAGGGAAGTCTTCACATGCTTGGGAGAGACACCCCCCTAACTCGGTGACATGTTTGAGGGCTGTCGATTACCCTCAACCTGGTTTATCCTGTTGGTCGAGAAGGTTTTATGAGGTGTGGCTTCTTCACATGCAACAGCTTCTTGGAGCCACAGGTGAGAGTTGGGTGAGTGAAGGACACCAAAGGTGGATAAACAGCCCTGAAAAGGGCTCAGCGAGCCTTCATACCAGAGGTACTAATCCTCCCAGAACACTCCATACACATCATACATCCTACCTCCTAAGAAAGAGGGAGAGAGGTGCATACTCTTCTTTTAAGCAATTCTTTCTGGTTCAGAACTGGGGAGGGGGCGGTAAGGGACCACACCACAATTTACGATGACTATCCAGTGCATAGCCAAATCTTCCTCTCTGCTATGCAAATGAGTGGCTATAGGCAAAGGTATTGAAGCCTTCTCTACCCTGAGGTAGAAGAGGGGGATGGTCTTTTCATGGGAAATTTAGCTGCTCAAATCCCCTACCATGGTACAATGCTTCAGCCCCACCTGAAAGGGCCTCACCCTTAAATCTCATAGACTCAAAGTTTTTTTTGTTTGTTTGTTTGTTCATTTTTGGGGGACAAGTAGGGTTAAGTGACTTGCCTGAGTTAGTAAGTGTCTGAGGCTAAATCTGAATCAAAATTGTTCTTAAAACAATATTGCTGTTACTGTATACAACTTTCTCTTCACTCTACTCATTTTGCTCTTCGATTATTTAGTGCAAATCTTGCTATCTGCATCCAGAGAAAGAATCGACAAATAGACATATATATGTGTATATACTTATGCATATATGTATGAATGTATGTATATATGTCTGTGTGTGTGTGTGTGTGTGTGTCTAGTAATAGCCATCTCTAGGGAGGAGGGGTGGGGAGGAAGAAAAAAAGGGAGCAAAAAGAAAGTTACACGATAACTTTATTATATATTTAAAAGGAATAGCAAGTTGTGCATAGCAGATTTGCAGTTTAATGTGTGATCATCTTTTTTGTCTGCTATGTTACTTGTTTTATTGCTTAAGTTCAGAATAAAATAAATAAAATTTTAAAAAACCCTTCATAATCCTAGTTTTTGCCCCCGTTGTCATTATTCAGTCATCTGTTTGTTTGGGTTTTTTTTTTTGTTCTTTTTCTGTCATGTCTGACTCTTCATTACCCCATTTGGGGTTTTCTTGGCAGAGATATTGGAATGGTTTGCCATTTCATTTTACTGATGAGAAAACTGAGGCAAACAGGGTCAAATGACTTGCCCAGGGTCACACAGCTAGTAAGTGTCTGAGGCCAGATTTGGACTCAGGACGATTAGTCCTCCTGACTCCAGGTTTGGCACTCTATCTACTGTACTACCTAGCTGCCAGTTTTTAGCTCCTAATGACTTTCTACTTTGCTAAAGCCTGGATGAGGTCCCATCTTTAACAGATTAATGGAAAATGGAACAGACTTTCTTTTTCTTTTTTAAAAAGCTATGTTGGGGGCAAGAGGAGGATTGAAGAGAGGATGATAGGATCACTACTCAGAATAGGGTGGGATGATGATAACTAAAGACAGTGAGAAGGAACTCTTGAAGTCTTAGTGTGTGTCTGTTTTTTCTTTTCAGGATGTTGTGGGATAGAATAATAGCAGTAAGTAGGAAGTAGTAGAAAGAGTTCTGGAGTTGGGGTCAAAAGACCTATGTTCAAATCCCACTTCCACCACTAATTATCTGCAGGACTTTGGATAAATCACTTGAACTCTCTTTGTTGGAGTTCCATCATCTTGTGAAATGAGGAGGTTTGCCCAGACAATTTTTAAGATCACTCTTAGCACGCTGTGACCCTAAAAAATAAGTGATGAAATGATCAGGCAGAGTTTAGCAATATCATAAAGTCTAGATGAACTACATCTTCAAGTACTAAGATAATTGACAGATATGATAGCTAAACTTCTGTTTTTAAAAAAATATCAATTTAATACTAATACTGATTCTATACAGTCATTAATCATGGGATACCTTACTCTCAGAAGACTCTGGTGTTGGTAACCCAAAGGGCAGTGGTAAAAACATGGTAAGTGTAAGCTGGGTGCAGCATGTTATCAATAATGACTTATGCATAAGATGTATCATTAAAGTCATCGTTGAGAATGACTTTGAGCAAATAAGTTATTTTGACTATTATAAATACCCAAATTAACTATAAAGGACATATGAAGAAAGACATTATCTGAATCCAGAGAAAGAACTGATAAATAGAAGTATGTATGGAATAATTTTACATATGTATGCCTATTTGTGTCTAATGGTAGCTATCTCTGGGAGGAGGGAGGGAAGAAAAAATAAATTTACATAATAATTGTATTGTATATTTGAAATGAATAGCAATTTGTACATAGCAGATTTACAGTTTCATATGCAATCATCTCTTTATTGTACTATGTTATGGAAATACTTGTTTTATTCTATAAACTAAAAATAAAACAAAATAAAAAGACATTACTGAGGCTATGATTGGAAAACAATCATGTAGGCCAGTCCCTATGCCATCCCAGTATCCAAACAATTTAAAAAGAAACAGAGGAAGACCTTTAGGAGGAGGTCTCCTTTCTGGCTAGAGGATCATGGATTAGTCAGAACCTCTCTGTGCATCAGTTTCCCTGTCTCTAAAATGGCGATAATACTAGCCTTATCTCACGTGGTTGTGAGATCAAATATTAAGTCACTATAGAAATGTTAACTATTGTTACTATTATTATTATTATCTTCTGTGAAGGATGAATGGAAAATCCTGGATAAGCATTGCACAGGATAAGAAGGAATGGACAGATTGTGACATGTACTGGTGGAGGTAGCATCCCTATCTATGGGACCCCAGATCCTGTATGCCTGGTATAGGAGTGCTGATGATGCGTTGTATATTGCTGCCCTCTGCTGGACATGGAATAGAGTTTAAAAGTTGGCCTGGAGCAGACTTGTTTCTTGAACTGAATTAGGAATATTTAAATACCATGAGTAACCATTTTAGTCTTGTTTCAGATAAGGTCCTCAACGTGTGATATGCTAACTAGTTTTTAATAATAACATATAATAGGGGATCTAGATAATGTGCAGTGCACCTAAGGTGGTATCTCTCCATATGGAGAACCAGGGAAGCATGCTTCTGGGAAAACCATGATGGCACATAAGGGAGGTGCCTTGGAGACAGACTACGGAGCATGTGTAGATATTCTGTAAAAGGCTCAGGTTGGCAAGCTACATGCTGTAGAGGAAGTTCTTTGATTGGCCGTGGAGGCATTCAAACAGGCCTGTCAGCTTCAGCTAGTCTCTTTGTCCCATTTGCTCTGGGGACCTTGGTGACTCTCACTCAACATTGGAAAAATGAGCCACAAGCATTCAGGAATCAGGATCCAGGGTAGGTTTTTACTGTCAATGAAGCATCAATACCCTGGGGACTCAAAGATTGATTTTTGGGAGTGATCTTCTGGGCTTCAACCTAGTATAAGATTCATTTGGCTGTCCTGCCGTATCTGGACATGAACTTGGTAGGACCAATGTTGTGTAGAAACTGAGCTAAATTTTGAATCTCCTTCCCCAGAGACATAGATGATATAGGGGAGAGTATGCCCCAGAGCTGTTGGGGGGAAATGTTTCTATGTTGTTGTTGCTATATCTTTGAAGTAAAAATTCCTGTATAAGAACTACCTGATGTTAATCAATTAAATGGAACCAGCAGAGCACGTCCATGGCCCCTCACAAATGTAGAGGATTCAGTAGAGCAAAAGCCACCTTCAAACCCTTCGGGATACCCTGGAACCATGAGGAGGATGTAGCCTTGGGAGAGAGGACCATAGCGCACTGGCTACATGGAACTGCTGGCATTTCTGAAGCACATACAGTTTACAGTGAGCTTTTCTCACAATAGCTCTGTCATACGGGTGACAAGGGTGTGATTATCTCCATATTACATATTAGGAAACGAAGACCCAGAAAGGGAAAGTGTCTTGCCCAAAATCACATAACTCCAGGAGTCACAACTCAAGCTTATTATCTCCTGATTCCAACTTCAGTGACCTTTCCACTACTCTATACTGCCTCCTATTATATCAGTGGCCATAGGACAGAAATAGAACAATGAGCACTTATCCTTAGCCCTGCTATTCATTGTATCCAAAGACTAAGGATCCAGATAGGAATATGAAGGAGGTGCCTTCAAGTGAATATTTGTCCTTCTCCTGTCCAATCTTGCCAATGTCTATTCCATCATTGATGTATAATGACAAAAGGTCTTGTGAGTTACAAATATCATCTTTCCATGCAAGAATGTAAACAGTTCAACCTTAATAAGTCTCTTATGATTTCTCTTTCCTGTTTACCTCTTCATGTTTCACTTGAGTCTTGTATTGGAAAGTCAAATTTTCTATTCAGTTCTGGTATTTTCATCAAGAATGCTTGAAAGTCCTCTATTTCACTGAATGACCATTTTTTCCCCTGAAGAATTACACTCAGTTTTGCTGGGTAGGTGATTCTTGGTTGTAATCCTATCTCCTTTGCCCTCCAGAATATTATATTCCATGCCCTGCGGTTCCTTAATGTAGAAGCTGCAAATCTTGTGGGAAAAAATTATATGTATGTATGTATAGATAGATAGATAGATAGATAGAGGGCACAGGGTTAGTTGAAGATGAAGGGGTCATATCTGGAGAATAAAATTAAGGGGTGAGAGATGATTATACTAGGAGAAGGAGAAAGGGAGAGGTAGAACAGGGTAAATTATCTCACAAAAAAACAGAAAAGAAAAAGCTCTTACAGTGGAGGGGAAACAGGGGAAGGTGAGAGGAAATGAGTGAATCTTATTCTCATAGGATTTTACTTAAGGAGGGAATAACATACACACTCAATTGGGTATGGAAATCTATCTTTCCCTACAGGAAAATGGGGGGGAGGGACAAAAGAGTAGGGGGATGATAGGGAGAAAAAGGGCAGATTAGGAAGGGATAATCAGAAGCAAATGCTTCTGAGGAGGGACAGGGTCAAAAGAAAGAATAGAATACATGGGCGGGGCAGGATAGGATTAAGGGAAATAGAGTTAGTTTTTCACAGCATGTCTACTATGGAAGTGTTTTGCATAACTGCATGTGTATGGCCTGTATTGAGTTGCTTGCCTTTTCAATGAGAGTGGGTGGGGAGGGAGGAAGGGAGAGAATTTGGAACCCAAAGTTTTAAAAACACATGTTTAAAAAAAAATGTTTTCACATGCAACTGGGAAACAAGAAATACAGGAAATGGGTTACAGAAATCTATCCTGCCCTACAGGAAAATAGAAGAGGAAGGGGATAAGAGAAGGGGGGAAGAAATAGAAGGGAAGGCAGACTAGGGGAAGGGGTATTCAGAATGCATGCCATCTTGGGGTGGGGGGAGGGGAGAGATGGGGTGAAAATTTGGAACTCAAAATCTTGTGGAAGTAAATGTTGAAAACTAAAAATAAATGAATTTATTAATTTAAAAAAAATCATTGATGTATAATAAACCCCAAAGAGGAGACAGCTAGGTGGCACAGTGGATAAGAGTGCTGGGCCTGGAGTCAGGAAGACTGATTATCCTGAGTTCAAATCTGGCCTCAGCCACGTACTAGCTTTACTGTAACCATGGGCAAGTCACTTAACAAGTTTCCTCATCTGTAAAATGCGATGGAGAAGGAAATGACAAGCCATTCCAGTATCTTTGCCAAGAGAGCTCCACATAAGTCTCAAAGAGTCAGACATGACTGAAGCAACTGAACAACAACAACAAAAACTCTGGAGAGAGGTCCTAATGTTCTTTCCTGACCCTACAGGACCTTTCAGCATGTTCATTGACTCTTTGTTTTCATTTTTATTATAAAATACATTTTATTTATTTTGTTAAATATTTCCCAATTACATTAAAAATTTTAACATTAATTTTTTAAAAATTTGAGTTTTATATCCTCTTCCTCCCAACTTTCCTCTACCCCTTGAGAAGATAAACAGTATGATATCTATCATACATGTGAAGTCATGCAAAAATAGTTTCACATTAGCCGAGATGCAAAAGAAAAACACAAGAAAAATAAAGAAAGTGAAAAAAGTATGCATCAGTCTACACTCAGAATTCATCAGTTCTCTCTCTGGAGGTAGATAGCATTTTTCATCATGGATCCTTTGGAATTGTCTTAGATCATTGTCTTAATCAGAGCAGCTAAGTTTTTCACAGTTGATGGTCCTTATAATATTGCTGTTACTGTGTACAATGTTCTGGTCCTGCTCACTTCACTTAGCATCAGTTCACATATGTTTTCCCAGGTTTTTCTGAAACTATTTGGCTCACCATTTATTGCACGATAATATTCCAGCACAATAACATACCACAACTTGTTCAGCCATTTACCAAATGATAGGTATCACATTAGTTTCTAATTATTTTACACCACCAAAAGAGCTACTATAAATATTTTTGTACAAACAGGTCCTTTTCCCTTTTCTTTGATCTCTTTGGGATATATACCTAGTAGTGGTATTGCTAGGTCAAAGGGTATGTATGTACAATTTTATAATCATTTGGGCACAGTTCCAAATTGTTCTCCAGAATGGTTGGGCCAGGTCACAACTCTACCAACGGTACCTTAGTGTCACTATTTTTTCCAGATCCCCTGCAGCATCTGCCATTTTCCTTTTCTATCATGCTAGCCAGTCTGACAGGTGTGAGATGCTATCTCTGAGTTGTTTTAATTTGCATTGCTGTAATCAATAGTAATTTAGGGCATTTTTTCATGTGATAAATTGATAGCTTTGATTTCTTCTTCTGAACACTTCATGTTCATAACCTTTGACCATTTATCAATTGGGGAATGGTGCTTATTTTTATACATTTGGCTCAGTTCCCTATATATTTGAGAAATGAGGCTGTTATCAGAGAAACTCACTGTAAAATTATTTTCCCCAGTTTTCTGCTTTCCTTTAATTTTGGCTACACTGGTTTTGTTTGTGTAAAACCTTTTTAATTTCATGTAATCTAAATGATCCATTTAACTTCTCATGGTCCTCTCTATCTCTTATTTGGTCAGAAATTCTTCCCTTATCTATAGATCTGGCAGGTACTTTTTTCCGTGCTCCCCTAATTTACTTATGCTATTATCCTATCTTATCTTATTATACAGTGTGAGATGTTGGTTTATGCCTATTTTCTGCCAAACTGCTTTCCAGTTTTCCCAGCAATTTTTGTCAAATGATGAGGTCTTGCCCTTAAAGCTTGGATCTTTGAGTTTTTCAAACATTAGATTACTATGGTCATTTACTACTGTGTACTACATATCTAATCTATTCCACTAATCTACCACTTTATTTCTTAGCCAGCACCAGACAGTTTTGATGATTACACACTTTGTAATATAGTTTGAAATCTGCTATTGCTAGGCTACCCTCTTTCACATTTTTTTTCATTGATTCCCTTGATATTCTTGACCTTTTGTTCTTCCAGATGAATTTTGTTATTATTTTTTCTAGTTCCATAAAATAACTCTTTAGTAGTTTTTTGGTATGGTATGGTATTGGTATGAATAAGTAAGTTGGGTAGAATTGTAATTTTTATTATATTGGCTTGGCCTACCCATGAGCAATTAATATTTTTCCAATTGTTTAAATCTGTCTTATTTATTATCTTCATTATCTCTTATCTCTACTTGTGAGATGCAACCTACTTTGGGTTATTCTGTCCCTTATTGTCTTGAAAGGCAGAAGAGAAGACTGGGAAAGATTAAATAATAATAGCTCACATTTATATAATACTGCTTGCTTCATAATAGTTCTATGAGCCAAGTAGTGCAGGTTTGGGGGATTTAAAAAATTTTTTTTGGTGAGGGGAGAGAATCCAGATCTGTGATTTGATCAATGTGGGCACCCTTTGTAGAAACTCCCTCTACCTATACAGATGGAAGCTCCTCTGCAACTCATGGTTTTTGAAAGTTTCCTTGAGTACTGAGAGGTTGAGACTAGCTAGCCTGAGGTTTCATATTGAGTTTGTGTTAGAGGCAGGGCTCGAACCCAGATCTGCCTGGATGGCAAAATCACTCCCTTATCCACTATCACTTCATCTCTCAAGTATTATTGTCTGCATTTGACATTTGAAGAACCTGAGGCCTGGCTTCCTTCAGGTCCTAGCTAAAATTCCACTTTCTGTAGGAAGCCTTTCCCAAACCCTTTTGATTTTAGTGCTTTCCCTCTGTTGATTTTTCCTATTTTTTCTGTATATAGTTTATTTGTACATTGTTGCTTGCATGTATGGTCTCCCCAATTAGATTGTGAGCTTCCTCAGGGCAGGGACTGTCTTTTGTCTTTCTTTGTGTCTGTAGCACTTAGCAAAAGTGCTTAATAAATGTTTATTTACTGACTGACTGAGGCCTACAGAGAGGAAAATTTTGCCTGCAATCATGTAATTGATCACTGTTGGGGCTACAATTTACTACAAATAATAGCTCACATTTACATAACACTTTAAATGTTGCAAACTATTTGCCTTACAACAACACTACAAGGTAAACATGGCAGCACAAATATTATCTCCATTTTATGATGAGAAATCTGAGGTTCTAAGAGCTTAGGTGATTTGTCCATAGTCACTCATCAGAGCAGGGTATGAACCCAGGTGTCCTGATTCCCAGTCCAGTCTTCCATCTATAATCATGCACTATGAAAAAGCTAATGGTATCCTCGGTTGCATTAAGAGAGGCATGGTGTCCAGGTTGAGGCTACTCTATCTTCTTCATTGAAACTCAGGCTTTCTGATGACTACCTTAGAGGTAAGAAAGCCATTAAAATTGAGAAAATGCAGCATGAATGAAGAGAAAACTGGAAAGTAACCTTGGAGAGAGAAATTCCAGTCAAGTGGTATCAGAAGCCAAATTACAAGAGACTGAGAAGTGAGTAGGAAGTGGACTATATAGGCAATGAGCATAGTCAGTTTTTCTTGGAGCTTGGCTATGACAAGTGGAAGAGATATAGGATGATAGCTTGACAGGATGGTAGGGCCAAGTGAAAGGATTTTTTGTTGCTGTTGTTTAAAAATTGGAGAAATTTAAATATGTTTGTAGGCAGCAGGGAAGGAGCTAGCAGATGAAATAAGACTGAAAATTAATAAGCAAAAGAGGATTATTGAAAGGACAAGATACTGGAGGAGACAGAAGAGGGATTGGATTAGGGGCACAATCTCAGGTGTTGCTAAGGAAAAGAATCATTTCTTTATGAGAGACTGGAGAAAAGGAGGAAAGGACAGAGAATGACTGGGAAAGAAGAAGAAACTGGGAAGAGGAAACTCAAGACAAATGGCTTCACCTTTTGTCAATCAAGTATGCAATGAGCTTCCTCTTCTGAAGGGAAGGGAAGAAGCAATATGCATGACAAGGAAAGAAGAGGCTTAAAAGAGACACTGTGGAACATAGGAGGGAGAAGGGAAGAATAAAAGGATTGTCATGATACAGAAAGGGCTCAGTTAAGACTGGACAACAAATTTGTAGTGGAACCAGTTAACAGGATTATTTAACTTCCTCTAGTGGAGACCAGTAGTACACAAATAAGAGGGGAAAAAAAGGCAGATGGTGAAAGTATCAATGCTCAGGTTTGAGAAAGGATGAGTGATAATAGGACAACAGAGATGGGAGGACAGAGAACAAGGTAAACCTGGACTAGTTAACTATAAGGTCAAGATTTTGGAGGGAGTATAGTGAAGTCAGAACAAGGAGCATTCCTGAGAAATTGGGGAAGGCTAGAGTAACTGGACGATGTGGTAAAGATGCCAAATGAATTTAGGAGAGGGCGAGGTACAGGAGGGATGGATTCCTTGGAGGTTATGGTCAGATAGAAAAATGACACTTATGGATTGTGAAGGTGGAACATTTGTGGGTGATGATGGGGTTAGAACCATACTCATGTGTGGCTGGGGGGGAATAAAGGTAGTAACCATAGGAGTTGATGAAGCTGACAAACTGAAGTCCCTACACATAAGGGCAAGAGTTGGGTGAAGAGGAAGATTGTCAGCCGGGTATAGAATTCTTTGAGAAAGAAAGGTGAATTGCTACGGTGCCAATGCACAGTTGCCACCAGGATCTGAATAGTGGGCTATATCTGGGTAGAGTGAACCTCAAAGGAGAAGACATTGCTATGTGATGCTATTGGGCAGGGGTTCTAGAAATGAGAGTGAGGTGTAAGAAGAATTTCTATTGGCATGACTTCCCCTGGCTCAGTGCGTCTTTTTTTGTTGTTTTTGTTTTTGTTTTTAGGCAATTGGGGTTAAGTGACTTGCCCAGGGTCACACAGCTAGTAAGTGTCAAGTGTTAGATCTGAACCTGGATTTGAACTCAGGTCCTCCTGATTTCAGGGCTAGTGCTCTATCCACAGTGCCACCTAGCTGCCCCACTGGCTCAGTGTGTCAAGGGGCATGAGACAAGGCATATCCAGTAAGGAGAGGTTGACCAAGGGGGAAGCCATTTTTTCTAAATGTAAGAAGAAGGAAAGGATATGAGAGGAAGAGTTCTAATTAAAATAGCAATTTGTTAATAATGGCAAGGGTTATAGAGGACACAAAGGAAATGTAGGGCAGAGTGGGATAGAGATGGGCAGGTAGACCTAAGGAGGGCAATTATGGGATTAGTGGAAGCAGGGGGACAGAGCTTCTACCTAGACATCCACAGGAATACAGAGTGTAGGAGAGTCACATAGACTCCTATATCTAGCCAGCCATAGAGCAGGCCATGCTTTATATTCCATCCATCCTGTGACTACAGTCTCCATACCATGGGACCTCCAAAGACCACGGCCTTGGAAATAGTTCAATTAGCTTTAGAATTTCCATTCTGGGGCTGAGCTTTCTTGATGGGTGAGTGAATGCATACAAACTCACATAGCTCACTATATCTAACCATCCTGATGAGACTGTACTTCACATCCCATCTAGTTGTCTATGCCAGTCATCTATCTTTGCTAGCCATTCCCTATACTCCCCTACCCTACATACATTTTTTACCTCTCCCACTTCAGGAATCAAGTCAATTCTACCATTGATTCTGTAAAGGGTATGACAATAGACTGCCCTATAACTCCACTCACCATCTCTATGATTTCCCAGGTACCACACTTTTTGCTGGCCACCACATATACCATATATGTTGCCTCCCCTTAATAGAATGTAAGCTTCTTGTAGTAAGTTCTTAATAAACCCTTTCTATTCATTAACTCACTCATAGGACCACTAATTGTGGGTGTACACAAAGCTCTGTCCTGGACCCCCTTCTTTTTTCTTTCTATACTTTTACTTGGTGATCTCATCAGCTCTCATGGATTCAATAATCTTTCTATGCAGATGATTCTCAGATCTACTTTTCTAATCCTAACTTCTCTCCTGACCTTTAGTTTTGAATTTCCGGATGCCTATTAGACATCTTGCCCTGGATGTTACAGACATCTTAAATTCAATGTCTGAAAGTTACTTCATTATCTTTCCCTCCAAACTCTTCCCTCCTCATTACTTTCCTATTACTGTCAAGGGTTATTACCTAGGCCTGCAATCTAGGGGTCATCCTTGACTCCTCACTCATTTTCACCCCCTATATCCCATCAAACAGTTGTCGTCTTGTCATTTTTTACATTCATAACATTTCTGGTATAGATCCTCTTCTCTGATACTACCACCACCCTGGTCCAGGCCCTTATCATCTCATTTGGACTGCAATAGCTTGCTGGTCTCCCTGCCTTGTGGGGGTGTGTGTGTGTGTGTGTGTGTGTGTGTGTGTGTGTGTGTGTGTGTG
>NW_020954556.1:62979088-62979370 GCF_900497805.2 Vombatus ursinus
TGTGTGTGTGTGTGTGTGTGTGTGTGTGTGTGTGTGTGTGTGTGTGTCTCTCTCAGTCCCATCCATTCTTCATTCAGCAGCTGTTAAATTGATCTTCCTAAAACACAGTTCTGACCACATCACCCCCACTCTCCAATAAACTGCAGGGGCTCTCTAACATCTTCAGGAATCAAATGTGAAATCCTTTGGCATTCAAAGCCCTTCACAAACTGGCTCCTTCCTACCTTTCCAGTATTCTTAAACCTTATTCGCCTCCAAAAAATCAGTATTCTAGTGACGCTA
>NW_020954556.1:62979380-63020831 GCF_900497805.2 Vombatus ursinus
TTGCCCTGTCTATATTTTGTTTGTACAGTCGTTTGCATGCTGTCTCCCTCATTAGACTGTAAGCTTCTTGAGAGCAGGAACAGTTTTGCCTTTCCTTATATCCCCTAGGACTAGCACAGTGCCTAGCAAAAGCAAGTGCTTACTAAATGATTGTTTATTTATATATGCTTATTGTTGTTTGTGCTTAATGTTTGTTGTTTATTATTACTTAATTACTATTTATTTACATATTTATTATTGTTTACTAAGCGCTTAATTAATGATTATTTATCTATTGTTTCTTATTATTATCCCATCCCCACACCAGGTATAGAACAAGTAGTTTATTCCCACACAGAAATAAATGCTAAACAGGAAAGCATGAAAGAATAAGCACATCTTAATAGAATTAACAGGTTTAATAGGATTCAGTAACTTCACTTATAACTACAGTTACAATAAGTTAGGAGGCTAATATTTAAATATCAGAACATAAAGCAATTTTTCAAGAATACAAATCGATGTTATCTTGGCCTTGCACTGTTCATCCACTCTTGGCAACCCTTTGCTGGTAGCATGGGCCAGTCTTCTTGTTGGTGGCTGTGCTGTTCAGTGCAAGAAGCTAGGAACCTTCAGACCTAAAATTCACAAGGCCTAAAATTCACACTGCTAGAACTAGATACATGCACTACAGGATACTTGTTTGCCTAAAACTAGATAAGAACAAACACAAAAGACAGGGGCAGCCACATTCTGATGGCTGCATGGAGGCCAGGTGGGAGATGAGGAAATTGTCCCTTCTCCCACCCAACACTGGGGACCCAGCTGGAACCAGTCTATTACATGGTTCACAGCTGGAGAGGAAGAAAGCCCTTTTTGTCTATCTGAGTCTACTGAGCTCTTTTGGCTCAGGAGACAGTTAGGAGTCTTTAAAAAAGCAACAAGAATTTATTAAGTACTCACTATGTGCCAGGCACTCTGCTAAGTGCTAGGGATATAAGAAAATAAAAAAGTCATTGTGGGAGATACATATTATGTGGATAGTAGCCATCTCATTGTAAACCCCTTAATGATGAGTCACATCTGGTCAGAAGCAGGTTTCCGAAGTTCCCACAAGGTTGAGTAAGAAGCAGGTAAAAAATATCTCCCCAGGCTCTCTACAATGAACTTTATACATAATTACAAAGTACAGAATCACAGTATCTTACAGTTCAAAGAGACCTCAAGGACATCTAGTCCAAATCATACCTTGATCAAGTATCCCTTCTACATCATATCCAATAAACGGTAGTTCAGCCTTTGATGGAAGTCCTGAAAAAAGGGGGAATCTATTAATTTCTCGGACAATCTATTCCATTTTGGAACGGTTCTAATTATTAGGAAATTTGTACTGATGTAAGTAAATTTGCTTCTACACCTTGCCTCCTTTTGCTTCTGACCCAACCCAGATGTCTGGGTTCAATTCTCTTCCCTTCCTCAAGGAAATTTCATCTGAGTCTAATAATAAAGACATCTCCCACAATGAAGTATCATTAGCAGCAAGTCCTGAGGAGCTCAGTAACTGCTCCCCACTCTCCAAAATAAGGAGTTTCTCTCTATATAAATATGGAATAAATATACACATTTCACAGCAACAGGATTGGCGAAGGAGGTGGGGAGGAAGGATGGGTTGTTGGGATTTCCGGGGGCGGGGCATTTATCAAGGAAGGACGGAGGAGAAGACAGAGAGACAGACACAGACACCACCCCCATCCCCCCACCCCCCTCCCACTTCCTCCAATGTGGTGCAGTGGATTTGCAGCCAGAGGATTTGGATTCAAATTCCATCCATGTCAGTCATTTACTATCTGCATGACTTTGTGCAATCCACTTATCTGTTTTGGGCCCTGCCTTCCCTGCTAAAACTGAAGGTTTGGACTAAATGACCCTTAAGGTTCCTTCCAGCTCCGGATTAATGAATTCTCTCCACATGGACCCAGGAGAGAGTGAGAAAACAATATAATCCCCAGTTCCTCAAGGGAAGGGAATGTTTCATTTTTGTCTTTGTGTACCCAGCGCCAAGCACATAGTATGCACTTAATAAATACTTGCCAAATTGTATTAAATTGGGGGGATGGGGGAGAGATAGTCATAATAACACAGATAGGGAAACCCTCAAGACTGAGGAAGGATGAAGTGAAAAGAGTCCCCTCGAAGTCCTTCAGAGGTGAAGGGAAAGTAGAAACCTAACTACAACCCTTCTCTGGGCTCACTCCATAGGGGGCACAGAGGATGTTCCATTTGTGGTCACTAAAGAGGTCCATGGTCTTGAGGATGAGGCTTCTGTGTAGTCCATAGATAAAGAGGAACACGAAGAGAGAAGGGACTAGCCCCTTCTCGATGACAGTGAAGAAGAATATACAGTCATCAGAACAGGAAAAAACAGACAGGCTGAAAGTTCAGATCAGGATAACCAGGAGAGTCACAGGCCAGGGGAAGGAAACAGGTGACAGGGCATCAGGAGGTCCCCCATAGTGGGTTCCCTGCTCAGACTGGCACAGAAAGGAGTAGCTGCTGGGAGCCATGACACGAGAAAAACTGAATGAAGAATGCACAGGAGCTGCTGGTCTGCATCTCAAGCCCATCCATGGCAAACGGGTCCTTGTGACCTTGGGTAGAAGCGACGGACCAGACTGATCTGGGGCATCAGGAGGGGGACAAAGAAGGGTCCTGGGGTCATTCCAGCTGGATCCTGGTTAGATGCGGCACGGTGGAGCTGCAGAGGGGAGGGACGTTGGGGTGCATGCCTGCCTGCCATAGCTCCCAGAGCGGGGCGCAGGGTCCGTGTCACGGCAGCCCACCGGTAGCAGCTGCTGGGCCGGCAGGGTCTTCTCCCCCTGCACCTCCCCCAACGCCCCCAGACGCTTCTAGAAACACACCCGGGCCCACCTGGGAAGGCTTCTCATCGTGGCCGGAGGGCGCGTCTTCGGGGGCCATCGCGTCCGGGTCGGGCAGGCAGTTTCTGGCAGGACAGTAGCAGCTGCAGCGCGGGGAGGTGGGAGCCGACGTTCAGCCGGCTCCCAAGTGCTCGGTCAAGTTCAAGGTCAAGATGGCGGCTGCACAGCGGGAAGAGGAGCAGGAGGTGGGGGTGGCGCAGCCCCTGCGGCCGCGGGGCTAACGGCCAAGGGCAGTGAGATGCTCAGAGCTCGGCTTTTCCTGCAGCCACAGCAGCGCGGTCCGGCCAAAGCTGCAGGCGGTCGGAGGGGCGGCCTTGGAAGGGCTCTCCCTGCAACGGGGGTCCCGGGCCGGGGAAGCAGGACCGCGGCGGAGGCGGGGGTGGCGGCGGCATAGCCCGCGGCTCTGCAGGTGCCCGCCCTCGAGGGGCCGGGCCGGGACCCCCGACCTCCTGCTGTGCGGGGCGAGGAGAGAGAGAGAGAGAGAGAGAGCCCGGCAGCAGGAGTGGAGGAGAGTCACCTGCGTCCGGGGTGCAGCCGCAGGACCCGTGCACTCTCCCAAGCACTGCGGCTGGGCTGCGGCAGGGCTGTGGCTGCAGGGAGGGGGACTGCGGACCAGGAGCAGGACGAGGAGGAGGAGGAGGAGGTTGCGAGGAACTCCCGCAGCTCCTTAAAGGGGCCCTCCCCAGACAGTCGCAGTGATCGCCTTCCTCTGAGCAGAGCCGATGCGATCCTCCGCGGCCACCGTCTCAGAATGGACCAGCACGATCTCCATGGGGACGGTCGTCTTAGAGATGGTCGCCATGGAGACAGTCACCATGGCAATGAGCCTGGCTCACTCACTAATTATCTTCTCCCCTTGCCCCCACCCCTCTTCCAGACTTAACTATTTCTGTCCAGGGCACCACCTCCCAGTCTTTCAGGTTTGAAACCTCCGTGTGATCTCGACTTCTCACTCACCGCTGCCCCACCTATCCAATCAGTTACTACATCTTGTTTCTACCTCCACGGTATCTCTAACATATGCTTCCTTTTCTCTGCTCAGTCAACAAGCCTTAAATGTTTGTTATGTGCCAGCACTATGCTAAACCCTGGGCCTACAAAGAAGTGTAAAGACATGGACTTTGATCATGGAGTTTTCTTGACAAAGATACTGGAGTGGTTTGCCATTTCCTTCTCCAGTGTGTCCCCATTTTACAGATGAGGAACGGAACAAATAGGGGTTAAGGGACTTGCCCAGGATCACATAGCTAGTAAGTGTCTGAAGCTAGATTTAAACTCAGATCTTCCTGACTCCAAGCCTCCTGCTCTATCCACTGCACCACTAGCTGCCCAGTGGGAGAGACAACAGGCAAATGATAGGTACATATAGGACACATACTGATAATGCATCACAATACAATATAATTATAGCTAACATTTATAGAGTACCTACTACTTACCAAGTACACTGAGGCAAACAGTGACTTTCCCAGGGTCACACAGCTAGTAAGTGTCTGAGGCTGAGTTTGAGCTCTGAAAGCTCTTATTCATTCACCACCTAGCTGCCTCATATACTGGGCAAAGGGGAAGTAATCTCAGAAGAAGAGCACTAGAAGTGGGGAAAGGGGAAGGAGGAAAAGCCTTCTGCAGTAGGTGGGATTTGAGATGAATCTTGAAGGAAGCCAGGAAGCAAATAAAAGGAATTCAGTGCCATCCTCCCCCGACCCCCACCTCCCAATCTCCGTCACTTTGTGCTTGGACTATTGCAGTAGTCTTCTAACTGGTCTCTCTGCCTCAAGTTTTTCCCCTCTCTAATCTAACCTTCACATAGCTGCCACTAAAATAATTTTCTTAAAGTGTAGGTCTTTCAGGGTCATCAGTCAATAAATTCCAATGGCTCCCAATTACCTCTAGGAAAATAGATTAATTCTTTTTAAAGTATTTTTCTTAATTTATTTTGATTTATCAACAATCACTTCCATAAGGTTTTGAGTTTTAAATTTTTCTCTCCCTCCCTCCCCAAGATGGCAAGCAATCTGATATAGGCTATACATATATATTCCTATTAAACATATTTTCACATAGTGATGTTGTGAGGAAGAATTAGAACCAATAAGAGGAACCACAAGAAAGAGAAAACAAAACAAAACAGAAGAAAAAAATAGCAAATAGTATGCTTCAATCTGCATTCAAACTCCATAGTTCTTTCTTTGGATGTGGATAGCATTTTGCATCATAAAGTGCTCTTTTTGACATTTAAAACTTTCACACCTTGACTGCATTCTATCTTTTCACCCTTCTTACAAATCACTCCCAACAAGCATTCTCTAACTGTTTGTCCTTCTTTCTCGAAAAGGACCATGACATCAGGAAGGTGATGCCAGGACATGCAAGTGAATTGGATTTAAGTGAGGGAGGTCTGTGGAAAGTTGCCAGCCTCACTTTCTCCTCTGGAGCCACCTAGGTCCAGTGGCTAGATGTAGATCAGGATGACTGGAGATGACCCAGGATGCAGTGGGGGATCTTGGCCTTTTCAATTGAAGGTCTTTAACATGTCTGTTTGACTGGGGCAAAGCCCATTTAGTGATTAAGGTTTAATAAGAAATGAGGCAAAGAATGACCTCTTTAAAAAAAAATAGACTTGGTAGGGGAAGATCCTCAGGGTTTCTGGCCAAAACAGAAACAATTGCTATTTACATTCATTTCTGAGCCAATCAAGGCCCAAACAATGACCAAGTATGGCTTGCAGCTAGGTGTTGAAGTGGATAAGCCCTGTAGTCAGAAGGGCCTGAGTTCAAGGACACTAGACACTTACTAGTTGTGTGACCCTGGGCAAGTCACTTAACCCTGATTGCCTCACACACAAAAAAGAATGCTATGCATACTCTCTAGCCCAGTCAAATGGGCCTGTTTGCTGTTCTTCCCACATGACACTTCAGCTGCCATCTTTGTGCCTTTGAACTGGCCGTTCTGCATGTCTGAAATGTACTTTCTTCTCATATCCACCTCAGCTCTTTGGGCCCTCAGCTTCCCCATTTATAAAACAAGTGGCTTTGACAGATGATCTTGAAAATCCCTTTCAGCTCTGATATTCTATAAATCTCCTACCAATTTCTTTCTTTACAATCAGACAATCAGCTGATGTTTATTTAGTGTCTACTATGTTCCAGGCACTGGGCTAGGCCCCCAGGGATACAAGTTCAAAGAATGAAACAATCCCCTCCCTTAAGATATTCACATTCTTTTTAAAAATAATTTTTATTGATACTTTTTTCAATTACCAAAATTCCTCCCAGTAACTCCTCTTCCTTGCCTTTATAACAAATAATATTTTTACAGAAAAACAAGAGAAAAAAATTAAAATGAACCAGTACATCAAAAAGGCCTGAAAATATGTGCGGTGTGCCATACTTGTGGACTTCCTGTCTCTGCAAAGGAATAGAGTGAGTATGTCTCTTCATTTCTCTTCTTTGGAGCCGGCTTGCCATTTGTAGTTTGGTGACATTCACTTTGTATTGTTTTGTGGTTGTTCTTTCCATTTATGTTGTTGTGATCATTGTATATTTTGTTTTCTTGACCTTGCTTACTTCCCTCTGCATCAGATTGAGTGAATCTTTGCATATTTCACTGTGTTTATAATATTCATCATTTCTTACAGCATGGTAATATTCCATTACATTCATGTAACAATATTTGTTTAGCTACCCCTCCATAGTTCAGCATCTACTTTGTTTGCAATTCTTTGCTATTACAATAGTGCTGCTAAAATATTTTGGTTAGTAAACAAATATTTATTAAGCTCTTACTATGTGCCAGGTGTTGGACAAGGTGCTGGCAGTACAAAGGAAGGGAAAAACACATTCTCTGCCTTCGAGGAGCTTATATTGGAGACAACATGCAAACAACTATGTACACACATGATATATCTATTTATCCATCTATCCATCTATCTATCTATCTATCTATCTATCTATCTATCTATCTAAATATAGATGTATATATATGCATATACCATAAAGGGGAAGTAATCTCAGAGGGAAAGCTTTAGTGAGGGAAAGAGGGGGACCAGAAAAGATCTCTTGAAAAAGGTAGGATTAGCACTTAATCTTAAAGGAAGCCAAGAATTCCAGAAAATGGAGGTGAGGAGAGAGAGCATTCAAAGAATGGGTGATAGCCATTAGGAGATGGAGCATGGTACATAAGAAGTCCAATGTTGTTGGATGGTAAGTATGTGGAGAAGAGTAGAATGAAAGAAGAATGGAAAGGTAGGAAGGCCTTTAAAAGTCAAACAGAGCATTTTATACTTGATCCTGGAAGTAATAGGGAGCCATGGGAGTTTACTGAGTCTCTGAGTTTACTGAAGCAAGGAGAGAGACATGGTCAGATAAGCATGGTCATGCCTATGCTGTAGGAAGATCATTTGGGCAGCTTTATGGCAGATAGACTGGAGTGGGGAGATACGTGAGGCAGGGAGACCGGCCAGTAGGCTATTGGAATATTCTAGGCCTGTGGTAGTGGCGATCTGTTCCAGGGTGGCAAATTATTGGCCACAAAGGTGATCTGTTCGAAGGAAGTGGATAGTGGTACACATTGATATACACAATGCTTGCAATGGTTGATGTACACATTATTACCACTGATGGCCATAGTGTGTAATAGACTTTCTCTCCCTTTGAGCAGAGAAATGGAGCTCCCATAATGTTACTCAAACTGTATATGGGGGCTTTTTTCTTATCAGTGGGGTAAAATTTCTGAGTCAAAGGATATGTACATTTTAGTTACTTTTATTTGTTTAATCCCAAATTGCTTTTCAGATTTACAGCAGAGATCTTACATTTTAATGGAGGCAGACAAGAACATATCTAAATGTACCCCATGTAAATAGGAAACAAATTAATTATGAATATATACAAAGCAGTTAAATACAAGATAGTTTGGGAGGGAGGGCACTAGTAGGTGAGGGAATCAGGAAAAGCTTCATGTAGAAAATGGTGCATGAAGCCGATGAGTAGATTGTTTTTAGCATAAATAATGAAAATAGATGCCCAGTAGGGGGAGTGCTTTACCAGAATTTAGACACTGCAAATCCTGTAGCTGGGATTAGCTCACTGTCTGGAGTTTGGTGGTTTGGTTTGTTTTTTGTGTTTTGGGGGGGTCTTCAAAAGTTGCCTTCATTCTTCCTTATAAACAAAAGGCTAATGATGGAGTTGAGGGGAACCAGGTCAGATGGGGACTACTCTGCATGTTGTGGAGTTTTGTATGCTGAATTCACAAGCCCTTCCCATAAGAGAATCAGTACATGGCAGGGACTGCCAATAACCCTGGCCTGACCAATGTGTCTGATAGGAGCCACTGGAGCATTGAAAACTTGAAAGGAATGAATGCCACTTGAAAGTGTTTGCTCTCAGGCAGTCCAACCAACTACTGATTTGTTTAGTTAAGAAGATAATTAAGGGAACTCCAGTGGCTTTCCAGGAGCTCTTAGGGTAGCCAGTTGGGGCAGCTTCCTGGTACAGACAAATGGAGTGGGAAAGTAAACATCCCCTCTCTGATATTGATATGACTGTGAAGATTCATAATAATAATATAGCTCACATTTCCACAACATTATCTGGTTTACAGAACACTTCAGTTCAATTCGACAAGTAATTGTGAAATGTTTATTATGTGCTAAGCACCTTCTTCACAACTCCATGAAGTAAGTAGGGTAAGTAGCAGGTATTTCTGGGGGATGGAGGAGTTCAGACTTGATTTGATAGTAATAGCTAAAAATGGAAATATGTTTTGCATGACTTCCCATGTATAATTGATATGTTGCTTGCCTTTTCAATAGGAGGGGGAGGGGCTTAAGGGAGGAAAAGAATTTGGAACTCAAAATTTTAAGAGGTTAAAAAATGATAGCTCACATTTATAGAGTACTTTAAGATTTACAAAACACTCTACAAATGTCTTATTTGATCCTCACAACAACTCTGGGAGATAGGTACTATTTTTATCCACATTTTACAAATGGGAAAACTCAGGTAGCCAGAAGTTAAGTGGGAAGGGAACCAGCATTTATTAAGTGCCAGCTATGTGCCAGGCACTATGCTTTGCAAATATCTCATTTGATTCTCACAACAACCCTGGGAGGTAGGCGCTATTATGTTGTAAAGAAGCCAAGGCAGACAGAGGTTATGTGACTTCCTCAGGGTTACATAGGTAGTAAGTATCAAAGGTCAGATTTGAGCTCAGATCTTCTTGACTCTATCTACTGTACCACCCAGCTACTCATGGGTATAAGGAACCTGGATAAAGTTGGTCATTTGTGCTTTATAGTCCTAGAGCATTGTCCACTGAACCACAAAGGTTGAGTGATTTGCCTGTGGTCATATAGCAAGTATGTTCGAGGACCTGAACCCAGATGTTATTGACCTCCAGACCTGTCCTCTATCTGCTACTTCAAGCCATCTCTCAGTTCAAGTATTATTGTCTTCACTTTACAAATGGAGAGATTGAGGATTTGTGACCCAGAACCTTCTCAAGTGCTGCTCCAACTGGATTAAAATGTAACTGGAAAACATTTAGTGAATTAATAAAAATACAGTAAGACATAGATAACTTTAATATGCAGTTTTCTATGTCAATATGTCACTGGTTTGAATCCTTCTGCGCAATTTAGTGGCCTGGTTTCCATTTGACATCATTGATACCCCTGATCTAGTTCACCCATTCAATGTTACAGATGAGGAAACTGAGGCCAAGAGAGGATGGAGGAGTTGCCTAAGGGTCTTTTGAGTTGAAAAACTTAGCTGGGTTTACATTGCAGTTCTACCACTTACTTGTTCTGTTACTTTGGACAATTCACTTCCTCTTTACAGTTTGTTCATCTACAATACTGGGATGAAAATATTCGCACACTATACCTCACAGGGCTATAAGCAAGGAAAGTACTTTATGAATTGTAAAGCATCCTTCCATTAGCTTCTCCTGTTATCATTCAGGATTCAGCGGCTCACAAATGTAAAAGCCCAGCTGCCAATCCAATCCCTTTCCCAAGGACTGGGGTCATGAAAATATGAAAAGAATGTGTTTGACTCTGCAGATTTTGTGTAACATGAGCAGCAGAGTTTTAAAAACTTCACAATGTTGTTCTTTGCCCTTGGGAACAGACTCCATTCCTTTGGCTGGGATAGCCCCAGACAGGATCAATTGTTACCCCAAAGACAGTCCTGGGAGCAATGTGACTATGTTAGAAAGCTGGGCCCAGTATGGGTCCTTTAATAGAACTGCTGGACCATAGACATGTGATCCATTGTTATATTCTAACTCTTTCCTGCTTGGTACTAATTAATAATAGTAATAATAATAGTGAGGCAGCTAGGTGGATAGAGTGCTGGGCCTGGAGTCAGGAAGACTCTTTTTCCAGAGTTCAAATCTGATGTCAGACACTTAGTAACTATGTGACCCCAGGCAAGTCACTTAGCCCTGTTTGCCTCAGTTTCCTCTTCTGTAAAATGAGCTGGAGAAAGAAATGACAAACCACCCCAGTATCCCTGCCAAGAAAACACTAAATGAGGTTATAAAGAGTTGGACACAACTAAAAAACCACTAAACTAAAATAATAATAATTAATAATAAACCCAGAATGCTATTTGGCCAGGAAACATCCTGGTGCATATCAGGTAGTTTCCTTCCCGATACAGAGATTCTTAAACAGAGAGTATCAGAGGTAGAAGGTTCCTTAAGACAGCTTTGAAATACCAGAGCTAGTACATTTCTTAGACCATAGCATATCAGAAGAGAGAGGGAATCTAGAACTTAGAACCTAGAATATTAGAGTTGAAAGGAGCTATAGAACATGATCATCTAGAGTGCTCCCAGTCTGAATCCATAGCAAAACTATGATTTAATGGGTCACTTCACTTCCTCTCTGAATGTGCCAGATTGTAAATGGATCTCAAAGATTTGAATGCTGTAAGCAGAATTTATTTATTTTTATAGAGAACTCCAGGTTATGAAACTTCCTCTACCATTGCAGATTGATGACTATTCTGCATTTTATAGTTTTAGAGAATTACCTTGGGACAGCAGATCTCAAAATACATTCTGCAGACCCCTGGGGATCTCCAAGATCCTTTCAAGGGAGTCATCAAGGTCAAAACAATTTTCAGAATAATAATATTAAGATGTTATTTGCTATAAAAATACTCCTTTTCCCTGCTGCATATCTGTGTAATGCTTGACCTTCTTATATTTCAACCAAAACAATATATCGCAACAGATTGAATACAGAAGCAAATATGAGAATCCATCTGTCTTCTATTAAGTCAGATATTAGAGTAATTTGCAAAAATATGTAAAACAATGCCACTCTTCTCACTGTGTTCTTTTATTTGTTTGGAAAACAGGGTTTTTATTTCATAAAAATGTTATTTATGTTAATATGTAATGGATTTATTGCTATTAATAAATATTTTTTAAAATGTTATATTTTAATTTCTAATACAATAAATACTGATAGCTACGACCCACATAGACAAAAGCTCTTTGGTATCTACAAGAGTATAAAGGGCTCCTCAGAGCAAGAAAGTTAAGAGCTGCCACCTTAGAGCATTGAATATTAGAAATAGAAAAGGCCTTAGGACTTAGATCATAGGTTTCCAGTGAATTGCATATAATGTAAGAGTTGGAGTCAGGAAGACTTGAGCTTTAAATCCAGCTTTAGATACTTCCTATCTATGTGAGCATGGGCAAATCACTCTAACCTTTGTCTGCCTTAGTTTCCCCATCTATAAAATGGGGGTAATAATATCTGCCTCCCAGAGTTGTTGTGAGGAACAAGTGAGATAATATTTGTAAAACACTTTGAAAACTTTAAAGTTCTATATCAATACTAGCTATTATTAAAAGTTCTTGGTCCCATGCCATTCACCATACTCATCAATGACTTCAGTTAAGGTATATATAATAAATGACATTTATTGATGCAGACTAATTAGATGAGTCCCTTCACCTGGGGCATAGGAGGGATGTACAGCTAGAGACCTCTGTTCATGAGTTCAGTTCTTGAATCTAAGCTAATTTTGCCACTCATGTTTAGGCTTGGAATATTCTGAAGCAAGGCAGGTTTGTTTCCACTCACTTGGCACATGCAGCTCCCTTTGTCCACCTAAGTATAAAATACCACAGCTCCCTAACATTACCGAAGTACATTGATACAATGGAAGAGCCCCAGGTTTGTCATCAGAAATACTGGATTTGAATCATAGCTCTGCCATTTATACCTGATGGACCTTGGGCAAGTCACTTGACCTCTGTTGGGCTTTCATCTAGAGGTTTTATCGATTTTTCTCATCTACAAAATGAGGAGGTTGGACTGGATGGTCTCTGAATCCCCTTCCAGCTCGAGATCCATAATCCTACGACTTAGAACTAGTTAGTTGCCTGGGATTCAGTTAGACTCCATACAGCTGCCCTTCTCCAAACTAGGCTAAAGCAGGTACCTGAGGATGGCAGTGAGATGAAGAGGGCTCATATCATGTATCATTTTTGTATAAATTTCCTTTAGGAATTCGTATACTATCAATAAACACTATGATTAGATCAACTTAGTGGGACACTTTATGTTCCTTGAAGTCTTGTATCTTATAGTTTCACTTTTTGTATATTATCTCGTTTGAACTTCCCAACATTCCTGTAAGGTAGGACTGCAAGTACAATTATCCTCATTTTGTAATTGAGGAAACTGAGGCTTGGAGAGGTTAAGTGATTTACTCATGGTCACTAAGCTAGGAAGCATCAGAGGCAGGATTCAAATCTAGGTCTTTCTGACTTCAAATCCAGTATTCTTGTCATGACATCATAGTGCTTATCAAAGGAAATGCTAATCAAAATTCAGATGACATGAAGGTAGCATGTTAGATGATAGGATCTCAAATATAGTAAGCCAGAATGATGGCTAAATCTAATTAAGACTTAATAGAGATAAATAGTAAGTTCTAAACATGAGTTAAAAATCAGTTTCACAAGTATAGGGCAAGGGAGGCATGGTTAAATAGAACCTGGGACATTTAGGGAATTTAAAATGTCAGCTATATAACTCTGCAATCCAAAAAGCTGGTGTGATCCTCACCTTCATCAAGAGAGCCATGGCAGGGTGGGGTGACAGATCCGTTCCATGGTATATTATATTCAGTACTGAGCCCCACATTTTAAGAAGGATCCCAACTATAGTGCATTCAGAAAAGGATGTCTAAGATGGTTAAAAGACTGGAGATTATGCCAAAGGAGGATAGATCGAAGCAACTGGTTATATTTATCCTGGAAAGGGAAGACTTGGTTTGCAGTAGGGAGGAGAAAGAATGAAAGCAGTCTCCAAGTATTTGGAGGCCAGTAATGTGGAAGAGGGACTAGAATTGTTCTGCCTGGCCCAAGAGAACAGAACTTTGACTAACTGGTGGAAGATGCAGAAAGAAAGATTTTTGGACTGATGAAAAGAGTTGTCCCAAAATGGAATGCGTGACTGTGATAGGTAGTGGATTTCCCATCATGAAGGTTTTCAAAGGTTGAATAGCCACTGTCACCAATTTCTAGAGAGGAATCTTATTTAGATGACCTCTGAGATTCAACTCTGAGATTCTGTGATTAGATGAGCATATAATGTCAAAGCTAGGAGGGAATTTAGAACATAGAACATGGAATGTCGGATCTGGGAGGGCCATTAGGACATAAAACACAGAGTGTTAGAGCTGGAAGGGCCTTTAAAACATGAATTGTTACTGGAGGCTGAATTTCTGGATAAGACAACATGTCCAGGCTGTCCCACAGGATTGTCAAGGAAATCCAGGGTTTACTGGCAGAATCAGTCCCTGGGATAAAAGCAGAACCCGATGAAATCAACGCACGTCATTTTCACGTGGTCATTGCAGGCCCACAGGAAGAATGATGAAGCTCAAGCCATAGAAACAGCCACAGAACGGACGAAGCTCTATGCCATGAGTGATATTTAAATTCAATCTGAACATCATGGGTAGCACTTCTCCTGATCTGCCAAGATCTCTTTCTTTTTTTTGCTTTCAATGAATAAAAGCCCAGACCATCTTCAACCTTTTGGAGATTAAATACACTTTAGCAAGTTTATACCTTGTCCTGATTCACTTTTGTAGAACATGAGCAGAGGCTGGAAGGATCATCTGTGTTGCTATGAAAATGCTTGAAAGCAGTGGTATGCCTCGACTTGTAGTCTTTTCCCCTGCCATGCTTTCACAGAATCACAGAATCTTAAAGTCAGAAGGGGCCTCAGTGGCCGTTTATTCTGACCCACAACACACTCAACAAGTGGTCATTTATCTTTTGCTCCGAGGCCTCCACCACCAGCCTATTTGACTTTTAGATACATCCAATTGTTAGGAATCTTTTCCTTACATAAACTGTGTCTCTTCGTAATTTCTACTCATTGTTCTTGGTTCTGCCCTTGAGCATAATATTCCTGAAGTGGTATGCCAATATTCTAACATACCAGTGGATTTGTGATCTAATTGATATGGGTATTTCTTCCAATGACGCAGTTTGTTACCCATCCATGCCTGCCTGTTCTTTGGGGTTCTCACCCGTGGGTTCTCATACAGGGAGTTGACCCAAAAGGCTGAATACCTTCCTTCAATTCTCTTGCCTTTGTGAAGATGATCAGTAGAGAATGCAATGAGTCTCTCATTCTAGCCACAGGACTGGCCTATCTTCTTTTTTAATCATACATTTCTTTGATACCGTCTTTTAGACCCTCTTTCCATGCATA
The DNA here is from genome assembly GCF_900497805.2 of Vombatus ursinus. Lineage (NCBI taxonomy): Eukaryota > Metazoa > Chordata > Mammalia > Diprotodontia > Vombatidae > Vombatus > Vombatus ursinus. Next base: position 62,994,051 of record NW_020954556.1, read on the forward strand.
ATTCCTTTTTTTAAAAAAAATATTTTGCAACCTGATCTCACCCATCATGTGCCTCTCCCTTGTCCTTGGGTGCTCTTTAACCTCAGTTCCTTGGACACAGTGTTCTATAACTCAAAGCTATCCATCACTAGAAGAATAATGATGTCTAAAATGTGGGCATTTGTTTTAGTGAGAAGCTTGGGATGATTAAAATAATATTTGCAACTTTCCAAAGGTATAATCCAGTCAGACCTCTTCTTCCTCTTTAACTCTGGTTCCAGCTCACAAGTATCTGATCATTTGACCTCTCACCCCTAGTTTCTTCATCTCTAAAATGGAATAGCAGTAGTATCTATTCCACGGGGTTGTCTCGAGGATCCAATAACATCATATTTTCAAAATGTGATATGATTATGATCTCTTTATATGGTGATGCTAATTGCATATGTCAAAGCAGCTAGCCAGTTATGTTTTAGTATATGTATCATCTTACATATTGGCAAAATATATCATTTAGTCAAATCTAGTTTTTTAGACTCTGTAGATGATTAGGTTTATTTGAGCAAAATTAGGAATAGTTTAAAAGTCATAATAATATTGTCAATAAAGTCATTAATAATATTGTGATTCTACTGTCAAGTATAGAAACTTGCCTTTTAGAATAAAGTTTTCAACCATTTTGTGTGGTTTATCTGGAAACTCTTATATAAATCTGATATTTTAGTAAGATATTTTTTGTTAGTGTAAAAAAAAGTAAAGAACAAAAAACATAGATGGTCAGAGCTGAGAAGACCTTAGGATCTCAGAGTGGGAAGGGACTACAGAGAGGATCTTCTATACTCACCTGTAGTGGGGAACTGGACTCCTCTTTATGAAATCTCTGATGAGAGGCAGCTAGATGATGCAGTGGATAGAGAGCTGAACCTGGAGTCAGGAAGATCTGAGTTCAAAACCAGCCTCAGACACTTATTAGTTGTGGGACCCTGGGCAAGTCACTTAATTCTCTTAACCCCAGTTTTCTTATCCATAAACTGGGGACAACAATAGCACCTGCTTCGAGGGTTGTTGTGAGGATTAAATGAGATGATATATGTAAATTGCTTTGTAAATGTTGAAGTGCTATGTGAATGTTAGCTGTTATTATTAAAATCATCCTCACAAGTCATGTCAACTCTACTTTGAGATCTGTAGTGGGAGCAGGTCCTATGGTTAGGTGTTTTCTTCATGAAGCTGGCGTTTTGTGCCTTGAGATAAACTGGGCTTTGTAGATGGAGTGGGGCAAGGAAAGTAAAATCCAGCCCTTTTTGATGTCCTCAGATCTGGGCTCATACAACTCAATACTTATCGGGCAGCTCATAGGAATATAGATTTAGAATTGAAAGGGATCTTAGTGGATATCTAGTTTAACCCCCTTGTTTTTACAAATGAAGAAACTGAGGCCCAGGAATGTTAAGTGATTTACCCAAGGCCACACATGTAGTAGTTGGCAGATCTAGAACTCAGGTCTTTTGACTTCAAATCCATCATTTTCCCCTCATTATACAATGTTCTCTCCCATTTGAGCCAGTTTTAAATGAATTTCTGTCTGAAAGAATTTTTCTCTTACTTCAGAGTCAAGAGATTAAGGGTCACAGTGATCAATAAATGCATACAGTATATGATGCCCACTAGGTGTAGCATGTATAAATAATTTTCTTCCTTCATCTGGATCTGTTGTCATCGGGCATACTGAAAGTGCAGACCTACCAAAATCCAGAACTGGTATTTCATGAAATTGGTGTTTTTTGCCTTGTGACAAACTGGGCTTTGGGGATGGGGTGGGGCAGAGAAAGTAAAATTCAACCTTTTTTGATGTCTTTAGAACTGGGATCATACAGCTCAAAACTTACCAGGCAACTCACAGGATCACACATTTAGTCTCGCCATTTCTACCTCTGTCATCTTACCAGATGTTTGGTTTCTTACACAGACGTCTGTGGTCCCATGAGATACAATTTGAAGATCCATCTAGTATACATCATCCTTTCTTTGGGACCTACATAGTATCTCTTTGAATTAGAATCTGCCTCCAGCGCATTTGCTACAAACTTCTTCCCTTTTGTAAAACTTTTTATTCGGGGGTGATCCTGAATGGAAGTTTTGCACATCCTCTTTCCTACTGGGCACTGGCGGACCACAGACTTCTCTTTTCTTTATACTGGGAACTAATATCCTGCAGTGTTGATCACAGGAGGCAAATATAAGACTGAACTTTCCCTGCCCCCATCTCCATAGACTTCTTTATCCGTCAGGACTATGCAGATATGTCTGAAACTGACCCAGGCATCTGAGTCCTCTGGCCCATTCTTCTTCTGCCAAAGATGGTAACTGAGATAAACTTAATCCAGTACCTCCTACGATATTTTCAACATAATAAATTCTTAAATCTAAGCCATATCCTTGATACATGTAACTAAATTCCTTAACACTTAATGACACTACAGTATGGGTGGTAGAGAGGAGAGGGGGGGAGACTATGACCAGTGTCTGACTTCAATTAGTATTTAGGACCAGAGTGTGTGATCTTAATTAAGCATATAGCCCCACTCTCATTTGCATCATAATAAAATGCAAAGTTCTCCATGTTTCTCTATGGCTCTCAGGTCTTTGGCTACACCGTACACTTTGACTCCATCCATTTATAGGTAGTGCCACTTCTCTGTCATTAGCTTAGGGCACAGGTTCCCAACCTTATTTTGTGTCATGAAACCTTTTGGCAGTCTAATGAAGCCTTTGAACTGCTTCCCAGAATAATGTTTTAGAATGCATAAAATGAAATATATAGGATTACAAAGGAAATCAAAGATGAATGAAAATAAAGACATATTTTTCCCCATCCAAATTTATGTCATGAACCCCCCAGAAATCTATCCATAGACCTCATGGATCCCACGTTGAGACCCCATGGTTTCTGGGTAAGTGTGGATTAATCAATCAGATCATTAGCTCATACTCCATGCATCCCATCCTACTTAAAGCAGTTCCTTCATTCATCTCTACTGATCTGGCTCTCTCTGTTTTCAGTGTCCACACTTAGATTTGACTTATGCCATAAGAGTGTGGCTTTGTTATTAAAGCTTTATCATAAATAATGATGACAGGGGACAGGTGAATTAGCTCCGTCCTGATGTCTAAGTGCTTCTCTCCTCCTCCGCGCACCTTTAGAAAGGGCCATGATCCCCTGAATTCTCATATTCTCCACTCCATCCTTTGTCTGCAGCCTGCCTATGGATGCAAACCAGGCAGATGAAATCGACATTAGTACATTAGACATTATGGTAGGACCATTACATAAGTTATATTCCCCAAAACTCTGAGAACATGTGTGTATATGTGGAGAGAGAGAGAGAGAGAGAGAGAGAGAGAGAGAGAGAGAGAGAGAGAATATTTTACAATGATAATGTAGGAAAGGTTTCGCTCATCTCTGAAATTGGCTACTACTTCAAATTTAGTGTGGGTGGGATTGGGGAATCCTAATTATGCAAATGTCTCAAGTCCCCATTTCAAGTTCCAAGACACTATTCACAAAGAATAATAATCAAATTATTAAATTAAAATAATAAGATAACTTGGATCTTGCCTTTCACTGGTACTGTACATCATGAGTATTACATAGGTTTGGGGAAAGGGGTCATCTCTCTAGCAATCCCCCTCAAAGGAAGACCTTAGTTATGAACTACATAGGGCCCTAAAGAAGGCCAGGCTAGCCAGAGGGGAAACTTGCTTGAATCTTCAGCAACCTTGAGTGCTCTTCCCTTGGGAGCCAAGAAAAAGGATTAACTCCAATGCAGTCATATGTCTGTAAAATTTTTTTTAAACTTTTAGGCAATTGGGGTTAAGTGACTTGCCCAGGGTCACACAGCTAGTAAGTGACAAGTATTTGGTTTGTGGCCAGATTTGAACTCAGGTCCTCCTGTCTTCAGGGCCAGTGCTCTAGCCATTGTACCACCTAGCTGCCCCTCATATGTCTGTAAAATTGTATAACACCTTGGGGGCAGTATGGCTCTTTAGAAAGGTAAGGAAAGTTGCCTTGATCATTTATGGGCTTAAGTGCAAGCCTTTTTCATTTTTTGAGATGTCAAATAAAGTCTGTCTTATACCTATATTCAGTATTTTGTTAGCCTGAGTGTTTACATAGTTGCTGCTAAGGGTCCTTTCAGTTCTCAAATTCATTTTCCTCTTTTTGTTTGTTTTAAATAGACATAAGTTATATTCTTATGTTACAGAATCCCCAGAAGCTTTGAGAACATGTGTGTATATGTGGGGGGAGAGAGAGAGAGAGAGAGAGAGAGAGAGAGAGAGAGAGAGAGAGAGAGAATATTTTACTGAGCAGCCCCAAAGGTTGAACCTAGCCCATGAAAACTCTGAAATGCAGTTCTATATCACAGATTGTACTATTTTACTATTTAAGCACCCTATATAATGAAGTAGGAATAATCATTGTTTTAAACTGACCCCTGAATTTTCCCATAATTTCTTCATAGCAGGACTGAGGTGCTAAGGACTGGGAAGAGTTAAAACTGTGAGCTCTTATTTCTGGTGACGCTTCAAGAAATGAATTGATATTAGGTGTTAACCGTCTCTATATTTTTACCGTGGCATATTAGACATAGCACTGAACTTGGAGTTAAGATACCCGGGTTCAGATATGGGTTCTGCGACTTACTTTTTATGTGACTTTAGTTAAGTTACTTCTCTCTGAGCCTTGGTTTTGTCATCTGTAAAATGAGGGTGATACTTCATTCCCTGTCTATTTTGAGGCTTTTGTAAGCATCAGAACAGTGTCAGCTGCTATTCTCCCCAGTACTTATCCCTTATTCTGCCATCAGACAGATTCATTTGCCTTGGGCTACTTTGATTTTCTTGAATTGGATTCTGAAAAGCTTTGCTTTTTTTTCAAAGTGATGACTTGGGGGGAATGAGAAGTGATGCTAGTGGTTGCCCAATGAGACTGGAATGTGAGCGTGTGCCCTGAGCCCCTGGCTGGAGATCACTCATCCCAGCCACAAAACTAAAAATGCCCAGCCCAACAGCAGGGCTGGAAAATATCTCCTAATGTTCTGGTCGTAGGGGAAGGGAAAACCATAGAAGGCAGCAAGGATTCAGGAGCCTTTTACCACAACCGTACTTGTGTTCCTTCTAATAATTTTGGAACAAGCCTTCTAAAAAGAGTTTTCATAAACTGGGTATGATGTGGAAGAATGAGATCAAGGGGCCTCAGTTTGAGTCCTGACTCTGCCACCAACTTTTGTGACCTTGGGCAAATCACTTTCCCATTCTGGTCTTCACATGGTCCTTCATGCCAAGGCTCTGTTCGCTACTCCAGCTCAGTCTGATGAAATCCTCTCATTCTTCAAGACCCAGGTTAGGTGTCACTTCTTCCAAAAAGCCTTCTCTGACCACTCCATCTGAAAGCAATCACTCCTTCCTCCAATTTCCTATAGCAATTTGCTTGGACCTGAACTCTCCTGGAAACTTCTGCCACATCTAGACTAGAACCAGGCTGCTGTGTCACTTCCTGCAGTCTTCCTGCCATGTCTCTGGGAAGGTACTCTTTTCCCCTTTCACCCTGTTTAGCACATCTTTATGTGTTATCTTCTCCTGTTAGAATGTAAGCCCTTTGAGGGCCAGAATTGTCTTGTTTGTTTTAGTAGAATGCCTGACACATGATTAGGACCCAATAAATGCTTTTTAACTATCTATCTATCTATCTATCTATCTATCTATCTATCTATCTATCTATCTATGCCTTTCCCTTACCCTTAAGATCATAGTTTCATAGACTTTGAGCTGGAAGGGATGTAAAGCCATCTAGTGTCACCTCCTTCTTTTACAGATGAAGAAATCTCACTCTCCTTTGTGTTACAATTATTTATGTACAGGTCTCTTCCCATTTTCCTGTCTTTTCCCCACCCCATCCCTAAGTTGCAAGGTCATTGAGGTCTAGGTCATATTTATCATTATATATTTATCACTGAACACAGGATATTGCAAATAGTAGACTCTTAATACATATTTGGAGAATGGAATTACAGTGACTTGTAATTGAGCTAAGTGACTACACCTTTAACTGAATAAGGTTTCTACAGCTAGACAACTTGCTCACTTTTATTCATACTATTGCTTTCTTATGTTTGTGTTTTCTTATGTTTCTTACTGTTGTTACTTATGTTTTCAATGTAAGTTTTGAGTTTTCGCTGGTCATTCCTTTGGCTTCTTGGCAAAAGGAAAGGGTGGGGATGGGGGTGGGGAGAGTGACACAGCATACCGTGAGGTATAATTCTGTAGGCTAAGCTGGGGTCAGAACTCATCAGAAGCCACCAACTCTTAGTAAAGTAACCATCTCAGGACCTACTTTTGGACTTGTTCTTGCAGATTACTCATAGACAAAAAGAATCTTTTTAGGAGCACTGCTCTTTCAGAGATACCAGGCAGCAGATATATTTCTTTGTGGTACAATCTGTGAAGTAGGTGCTATTATTATTCCCATTTTATAGATGAAGAAACAGATGAAAGCTGACAGAGATTCTGTGTGATTTGTTCTGAGTCACATAGCTAGTAATTATCTAAGGTGTTGAAAATGGGATTTTTGGACTTGATAATATGAATAATGATATAACCTTCTGATGTGTTAGCTATTCCTCCCCACTTTGTTTCATTACCAAATTTTATAAGCAGTCTATCTTTGCCTTTATCTAGATTAGTGGTAAAAATGTTAAGCAGCAGAAGGATAAGGATTTATTCCTAGATTCCAGTCCACTAGACTGCTCCAAGATGATATTGACCCATTAATGACTAATAACTATCCATTTATTCTGTCAGTATAGCAGGGATGTGCTAGAGCCAGCTCTGACTTGTGAGAGCTAATTAGTAAATATTCAATGTCAGCTTTTACCCCTTAAAAATCAGTAAATGCTACAAATCAGGGTTTAATTCATTGCTTTGTTGGCTGCCTAGACTTAAGAAAGTGATGGAGAATGTGTTTTTGGTGCAGATTAAACTTTAAAGTGTGTTATGAGTACATTTTTTCTCCCAGAGATCCAGCTGTTAAACATTTACCAGCACATCTCCATAGTGTACCGTCATTTAGTCCACATCCCTCCATATTGTTCACAAGGATAGTGTTTTAGGCCAGGTGCTTGCTGGTCCTAGCTTCAAGATCTGGAGATATTGAATATTGAAAATAAAAAATGCTTTTACTAAATATGACCATTCTAGACAATTCTGAATATATAAAGTTTTAAAAGTTTTTGCACAAACAAAACTAATGCAACTAAAACCAAACAAGATATAGAGAACATTATAAAATGTAAAATGGATAATTTTGATTATACAAAATTAAAAAGATTTTCCACAAACAAAACTAATGTAACTAAATACGACCACTCATCAAGGATATACATTGATGGATGCAGCACTCCAGGTCGCTGTCCACAGGGACAGGACACTCCCAAGTGGACAACAACAACAGCCTGAGCAGGAATAAACAATATGACAAGTCTGAAGAACTGCACCACCTTCTTAACACTGGCTTATATAGAATTCACCAAAATGTGGCCTTGGTGCATTAAGCATATCACTATTCTTAGTCTCCATAACAAAAAGTCTCCATGTTTTAAATCACTACTGCCACTAAACCAAGTTAGCCTGTCAGGGTCCCTAACAGAATGGATAGAATGAATAATGGTTGCCCAAGACAAAAAAAGCATGAAAGCTTTTGTTAAATCCTGCCGAAAACTGCATGTACATTATGCATAGCCTCCACAAAAGTCCTACTTTAATTCCATATCATGTTGAAAAGGTGGCATTGGATTCTTGAAGATTATGTCAACAAAATACAATCTCTAGTAGGTTCTACCAAGGTGGGATGGCTTCAAGTACGTGCTTGTGGACAAACTATGCCTGCTGTACGCTAGATTGTGAGTTCCTTGAAGGTAGGGACTGTCTTTTGCCTTACTTTGTACCCTCAACATTTAGCACAGTGCCTGACACATCATAGATGCTTAATAAATGTTTATTTACTGACTGACTGTCCATGATGATGCTCATCACCAGCCGGTTGGCACTTAGGTGATAGATTCTTTCGCCATGGCAACCCAAAATAGAAAATAACTCTCCATACTTCATTGGGAGGGGGGGAAGACAGAGAAAGGGAGGGAAGAGAACAAATACTTATGTAGCACATACCATGTGCCAGGCACTGTGCTAAGTGCTTTACATGTATCTCATTTGAGATCACAACAACCCTGTGAGATAAGTGCTGTTTTCATCCACATTTTACAGTTGGGAAAACTGAGGCAAACAGAGGCTAAGTGACTTACCCAGGGTCTTATAGCCAAGAATTATCTGAGGCAGGATTTGAACTCAAATCGTCTTAATTTCAAATCCAGCACTCTATTCACTGCGCCACTTAGATACCAATGATAATCCATTGACCAACAAGTTTATTTACCAGAACTGAACCATACAAATGCTGACAGTCTCATGATAAATTAAACCAAAATAAGCAAGAACAAAATGAGAGGCTGGCTTACAAGTTCTTCTTGGGGAGTTTGTGGAGGTGATGTTGCCATGGTCACAAAAGCCACAAGAAACATCATTTCATGGGAAACTTAGTTATTAAGGTTCATAATGAGTACAAACCAAAAAAGAAAAAAAACTACCAGAATGATAATTGTGGCTTATTTGTTATATAGGGTGAAGGCCCAAGTAGTTTTGGGCTATATGAACACACGTGTCTCTTAGATGGGCACTGGATGTGGAAAGACAGGTGGGTAGGCACCAATATCCAGTGTAAAAAAAAAAAACCACACAAAAGCTAATCAGCATGCAATCCCTGCATCAGCCAGCAGGTGGAACTCCAAGCTTGAGCTATGTGCTCAAGCCTCTTTTCTCCCATGTGCAAATTATAGGTTCTCCAAATGGTTGTCTGTGCTCGTATAGGGAAGTGCTTCCAGCCCCTCAATTCCTGCCTGGTTTCCTCTGCTTAGTCTATGCCTTAAAATGTCAAGATTATCACACAATGTTTCATAAGTTTATCAAAATTGTCTGGGTTATCCTTATCCCATTAAAATGCTTATGTCCTTTGCAATTTGGGATCAGCCAAAGAAATACACACTCATATTATTGATTAGAATACATTTACTGAAGAGAATCAGAATTAAAAGGTTATAGCATTAAAACTGGCCACATTCCAACGTGCCAGTAAAAGTCTGAACTCCCAGCAAAAGCAGTCCCTCCCATTTGGATCTGAGTTCTCAATTTTGCTTTTGACAAGGGAGCAGAGGCTGTTTATAGGGTAGAGTGATTGAGCATCCTTCCCTCTACACCCAAACTACAATCATAAAATTGCAAAAGGGACAGTTTCACTTATGGTGAAGGGTAACTCCACTGTGACTCCAATAGAGATGTCAGTTACTTTTTGGGTAATTGCTGGACAAACTCTGGAGTGTAATCGCCACTGGAAGTTCTCTGGTAAGTCAATAAGCATTTATTAAGTACCTATCGTGTGCCAGGCACCGTGTTAAGCAGTGGGGATACAAAAAAAGGCAAAGGACAGTCCCTGATTTCAAGGGGTTCACAATCTAATGGAGGAGAGACAACGAACAGGCAAACATAAACAAACTATATACAGGATAAATAAATAATAGAGAGAAGGCATAAAATTAAGAGGGATTGGGAAAGACTTCTTGTAGAAGATGGGATTTTAGTTGGGACTTGAAGGAAGGAAGATAGGAGTCAGGGATGAGGAGGAACAGCACTCCAGGCACTTCAGGGACAGTGAAAATGTGGAGAGATGAAGTGTCTTTTTCATGGAACAGCCAGGAGGGCAACATCACAGGAGCAAAGAGTATGTGGGTAGAAAAGGGTGTAAAGTATAAGAAGACCGGAAAGGTAGAGTGGGGGGGCTAGATTATGAAGGGCTTTGAATGCCAAATAAATGTTTTTTTCAAGGCAGTCAGGGTTAAGTGACTTGCCCAAGGTCACACAGCTAGTAAGTGTCAAGTGTCTGAGGCCGGATTTGAACTCAGGTCCTTTTGGCTCCAGGGCCAGTTCTCTATCCAATGAGTCACCTAGATGCCCCCAAATAGAAGATTTTATGTTTGATCTTGAAGGAGATAGGAAACCACTTGGGTTTGTTGAGGATGGGAGTGTTGGTGTTGGTGACGTGGTTAGACCTGCACTTTATGAAAATCACTTTGGCACCTGAATGGAGCATAAACTGGAGTGGGGAGTGACTTGAGGCAGGCAGACCCACCAGCATGCTCACTAGTCTGAGCACGAGGTGATGAAGAACTGCATTAGAATGGTGAAAGTATTGGCGGAGAGAAGAGGGCGTGTTGGAGAGATGCAAAGGTGAAGGCTGATAGCTTTTGGGAGGTGAGAGATAGTGAGAAGTGGAGGATGACACATAGATTGCAAGCCTGGAGCACTAGGAAGATGGTGGTGAGGGGGGAAGGGTTTACAAACTCATGCTGCACTTCATTGCTCACGCTGCATCTCAAGCAGGTGTGTAGTGTGTCCTTACCTCACCCTCTCCTGGCATGGTTGCCATAAAGCAGCCTACTCTCTTTTCAAAATGTGCCACTGCAGTGCAATGATTAAGCAATGTCTTTGGCAGCCCTATATAAGATAATCTCTTGAGGCTTAACAAGCCACAGATACTTTCCTCCATTGCCCCAACATGTCAGTGGGTGGCAGGAAGAGAGACTAGCAACACCTGCTCCTTTTGAAGGGCACAATATCCTTATTCCGTTCTCAGTCAACTCTTGCTGACCCAATACTCCACTCCCACCAGGTGCAAGATACCCACTGTCAGCCAGATGCTGACACCTGTTCCCTTTACCCCAGATCTTTACCTCTGTGTAGATATTCCAAGGGCAGCTAGGTGACACAATGGATAGAGTGCCAGGCCTGGAGTCAGGAAGACCTGAGTTAAAATCTGGCATCAGGCACTTACTAACTGTGTGACCCGGGGCAAGTCACTTAATCCTAGTAGCCTCAGTTTCCTTATCTGTAAAATGACCTGGAGAAGGAAATAGAAAACCACTCCAGTAATCTTTGCAAGAAAACACCAAATGGGGTTATGAAGAGTTGGACATGACTGAAAAATGACCAAAAATACTTTGATATTCAAAGACTTCGATGCAGAGGTGGACAATGACAGTCTAGTGGGAAAAAAAATGTGTTGGAATGTATGGTTGAGGATTAAGAATGAGAGAGACCAAAGGCTTATGGCATATGTATAAGCTTTGTGCTTGTATGTCAAGAATATTTTCTTTAAAAAGGTAATCCAAAGGCAGCGAATGTGGAGAACAAGCACTATGACAAAAATGAGATTGACTATGTCTTATTTCACTGAGGCAACATGTACAATAGCAAGTGTGCTGGATTTGAGGTCAAAGGCTCTCAGTTAGAATTTCAGATTTGCACGGACAGATCTGCCCCTGTGATGTCAGGAAAGTCACTAAATCATTAGATCTGTACGTCAGTTTCCTCATCTGTAAAATAAGAGAGCTGGATCAGATGACCCCTAAGGTTACCTTCAGCTCTAAATCCGTGATCCTATGAAGAAGCAAGAAGGTATGGCTGAATTCATTGTTTGTGAGTAATTAGACCATAGACTAGTTAGAGCAGAAGTCAAAATCAACATAAATTAGAAGGAAGGGAAGAGTTTATTAAGTACCTACCACATGCTGGCTACTGTGCTAAGTACTCTACCAAGACCACATTTGATCCTCACAACAACCCTGTGAAGTATGTGCTATTATTATTCCCATTTTACAGTCAGGGAAACTGAAACAGAAGGAATGTCGGTTTACCTGCCCAGGGTCACACAGGTAGTGTTGGGACACAGATATGTCTTAGGCTGAATTTGGACTGAGGTCTTTCTGATCCTGGGCCTGGCACTCTGTTACACCACCCAGATGCCTAGAAAAAAAAAAAGATGAAGACGAGAAGGTAATACTGGTGCAGTTATAACAGCTCCAATCTGAACTATTAAAATGTGACTCTTGTGTCAGTGGCTCTCACGGGGCACGAAAGCCCTAGTTAAGCTTTGGGAGATTTCTCTCTTGTCAGGATCTTGTCTGGATACAGGCAATCCGGTACCTTCACTGTCTGGTGCCACCTGGTGTGTCGTCACCATCTTCCCTTGCAAGCAAATAGTTAACAAGGTTCAAAGAATGAGCAGGTCTATATAGGTGAAAAACAAACAAACAAATAGGGCTCACAGAGCTCAAAAGAAATGATGACATACACCTATAAGCATACTTTCTGGAGATTTGTCTAGCTTCAGCATCTATGGCCATGCCCTGAGTTACTTCCCAGAAGCTGGTGTATATTCTCAGTGTATATTCAGTGAATAGATGTATTCATGGACATTCTTTGTTGGTATTCTACTCCAGGGCTTTATTAGTTATCTGTGCATTGTCACCTGTCCATTAATTTGGAGTTCTCTGAAGATCTCAGAAGTACAATGAACATAGTACTGATCAACTGAATTCATAGAATACTGACTGAGAAGAACCCAAAGTTTCAATCACCAAAAAACATAGTAGTTAAACTTCACAATTTTGAAGTGAAATCAGTATTGCAAACAGCCAAGAGAAAGACCTCTAGCTTTTAAGGAATCAATTCTTATAGCCCCAAATTACTTGTCTGTAGGGAACAAAAGGAAAAGATTTAAATACACAGTAATATATACTCCAAACCAAGCATATTATATCTATGAAAACAGAAAAACTTCAACAATAGAGAGGTATTCACAGCATTTCTCCAGAAGAATCCAGAGACAGCTGAGCTAAAAACTTCAAATGGGAGAAACAAAAGTAGCGTCATTAAGTTCAGATAACGAGAAAAATCTTAACAATGAAATCAGTTCTCAGGTGATTCTAGGCCTAGAAAAAGCTATTATCTCCAAACGATAGTAATCAATACCCAAGAAGACAACAAAAAACAGATCATTGAGAGGACCATAATGAGAAAGATCAGAAAGGTAGCTTGGTGCTGTGGATGATATAGTAGTCCTGGAGTCAGGAAGATCTGAGTTCAAATTCCACCACAGATACTACTAGCTTTGTGACCCTGGGCAAGGCCCAACCTCTTTGTGCCTGAGTTTTCTTACCTGTAAAATGAGGGGGGTGGTCTTGACCTCTAAGATCCTTTCCTTTTTTTTTAAAGTTAATGATTTAGAGGGATAAAGAGTCAGGAGAAGGGAAGAAGAAAGAGCTGAAGTAAAAATTTGGACGCTAAAACCCATATTATCTTATACTACTAGCTGTGTGACTCTGGGCAAGTCATTTAACCCCAATTGCTTTGCCAAAAAAAGAATAAAAAATAAAAATTTTAGCCAGGTATTAGTTTATTTAATTTGATGAATAGAAAGTCTTTTATAATTAAGAATTCATGAATATTCATCTTCAAAAAGTAAATAAAATTGTGAGTGCACATCCTAATGAAAGGTACTATACCCGCTTATGATATCTGTTATTATTCCGCCTTGCTTCTTTCATGAATTGAGATCTTGATGGGTGAGGCTTATAGTAAAAAGGGCCCTCAAACAACAATGTCATCAACAACTATGAACAAATAAAAATAAGAGGAATGGGTATGATCTACTAATGAATAGATGAATAAGAATGAAGAGATGGCAAAATTTTCCTCATTCAAACCTCTCTAGCTTGAATAAGCTACAGAGAGAAAATAAAGATTTAAGAGTATAACCTATGAAGGGGAAATTAGACCTCAAGCAGCGAGGAAATAAATAAGAAGGGAAAAGAAACAAATTAATACTGAGAAAAGGGCAACACAGTTCATTGAGAATGGCTAAACAAAGTGTGATAAAGAATGCAATGAAATATTACTATACTGTAAGAACTGATGAACAGGAAGAATTCAGACTAGCATGGGAAGACTGACTTAACCAAAGCAAGAAGGACCAGGACCACAATAAACAACATGGCTGTGGCAATGTCTGTTGGACTAACAGATGAATAGGAAGGAGGAGATAGTTAAGTTTTTCTCGCTCAAACATTCTACTTCAAATGAGCTACACAGAGAAAATAAAGAAGATTCAAGTATATAGAGAAAGATTAAAAAAAAAAGAATGCTGGTAATTATAATGACCAAGCTTTGTTTCAGAGAAGAGATAAGAAAATATACCTCCCTCCCTTCTTTGCAGAGCTTCTAGGCTATGGGAACAGAACACTGCATATTCTCTCAGTCTTGGACGATATATTGGATAGCTTTATTGAAGTGTTTGTTTCTCTTGCTTTGCAGCAATTTTCTACAGCAAGATCACATCTTCATAATTGCCTGAAAGGTATAAAGAATAGAAAATCCCACTGTAATAATTTTTTCCCAATCACAGAAAGTATTTGACTCAATAAAGCAAAATGCATCCATAAAGGGTCTTTTCCAAGAAAGGATTTCCTGTGCATTTATTAAGATTTTTGCCATCCTTCCCTTTGCCCACCTTTGCATTGAAGTTACTGTGTATTGGGTTATATGCCAACTTGGTTTGGTGGATTTTAGCAAGTTCTTTGTAGAGTTTCATTACTTCTCCATCTGCAATAAATATTTGTGCATAGGCCATAATTGATCAATCATCTGCCAACAACCGTGGAGTCTTTGTCTAAGGGCTGATGAGTTGATGTATCACTAGAAGAACTAAACCATGTAAATATCAACATTCTTAAAAAAATGAAACTAGAAAACAAGAAAGTTGTATCTAAATGGCTCGTGGTTTCTTTCTGCAGAGATAAATATAGGGGATGGCAGAGTATGTTTTATCATATGCACAAAGTAACAAGAAGCATCATTTCATACAGACCCTGGTCAACTCTGCTCCCTTTCTTGATCTTCTCCAGCCCTACAACACCCCTCCAATTCTCCACAATTTTCCATTACTGACAATGGCTCCATCATCTTCTTTGCCAGTTCTTTCAGTACTCTTGAATTTAGAGCATTGAGGTCTGGTGAACTGAACTTCCCAAGTATATCAAGATGTCTCTCACTTGTCTTGGTCTTCAATCCCCGCAAACCATTTTTGTTCTGTGTTTCCCAGTCTAATGAGTGTTCTCCTTGATGGTTGAAACAGAAATAAAAGAAGAGCTATGTAGTTTGCTTTCCCCCCCACTATCTAAACATGACCACACATCCTCCAAACAGTAGACCGATCCCTACTTTGATCTTCATTGCTCCCAACCTGGTTAAAATTGCCTCTTTTGATTGTCCTTAGCATCCACAGTCAGGCTCATTTAGGACTTTGGCAGTCCTGACAATGTTCTTACAGAACTTTGTTAACTCTTCCATAGAAGTTCCATATAACGCTTCAGCTACCTAACCTTGCTTCAATTTTGTATACATGTTATTTAAAAATCTGAGTTGACTAATGAATTCTCTGTTCATGCAAGTGACTCTCTTTGGATGGTTCTCCTTTTGTTCTTCATTGGAAGTTCTTTTTGTATTTTCATAATTTTGTTTTTGAAAGCCAGACATCCCTCTTAGGCCAACCTCTCCTATAAAAAATTTGGCTATGTCATTCTCCTTATCTTTTACACATCCCTTCCAGTGCTAATACTATATTCACTATCCTAATGGCACTTCCAGTCCTGACTTTCTATGATCCATGCTAAAAGGGGCCTTTGAAATTCTAATACTTATATTATGTTATGTCTTATGCTCTAAGGGCCCTTCCAGCTCTGGAACTTTATGTTCTAATATGTGTTCCAACTCTGACATTCTATGGTCTGTGTTCTAAGATCCCTCTCTCTTGAGACATTCTATGATGCGATAACTCATTTCTTGTAGGACAAGAATACCCACTGGGAATCTGCCTCAAAGCAAAACATATATTTTGGTTTCATTGCAGGAAAATTTCCAAGAGCATAGCACTTCCCACAGAGCTAACTATGATACCAGCTCTGATGGGGAGCCAAAGTTGTAGGCTGGGTCTTTGCCCTCCGGTGTCTAATTCAAGGGTACCCTGTTGACCACACTGTCGGGGAAGTATGTGGTTAAAAGTTGGCTAACATCTTGGTTGCCACAGTCAGTCACCTCACTATGCAACCGTTTTCATAGGCTAGACTAGACTAGACTCTGCTGTAGGTCCCAGAATGATGCTAGCATTATTGTCCTTTGCTTCAAAGGAATCCCTGTGGTTTTCTAACTTTTGGGCAATGAGGAGACTGGCAAGAAGAAGTTAGCTGGTGAGAGGAGGGAAAGGGGGCCATTTCACTGGGGATTCACTTGGCTCAGAGATAAAAAGCCAAAGGAATATGAATCTCTGTTCCCTGGGGGCAGGGAAATGCCAATAATTAGGGGCAAGTTACAATACCTGAGAACATCAACTTCCTGGTAAAAGAATGGTGGTCCAAGTTGGGATCCCAAGTCACGAAGACTTGGGTTTGAATCCAGCCTCCATTATCAGCTCTTTGATCATGGGCAAATCACTTAACTTTTATGATTAAGTAGTTTTCTAATCTATAAAATGGGGATGGTAATCCCTGTGGCAAGTAACTCAAAAGATTGTTACAAGGATCAAATCCCATAATGTATATAAATTGCTTTGCAAACTTTCAAGTGTTCTATAATGCCAATTGCAATTATTATAAAAATGACCAAAAATATGACTGATTATTTCACTTAGGTTTTATACAAGTTAGACAGTGGAAAGATGTAGACTAAAATTTCCAAATATGAAAATTCTTATTTTAAAATCATAGAATCTCGGTATTAGAATATATTTTAGATGTAATATTGTTCCACGCATACATGATATGAAATCCTCTTTGTAAATTTCCTGAGAGGTATTCATCCTTGTCTCTGCTTGTACACAACGAGAGATGGAGAGTTCATTACTTTTCAGTGCACCCCCATTCTACCTTAGTACTGCTCTAATTATAAGCAAAGTTCTGCTTACCTGAGGTCTAAATTTGCCTGTCTGTTCTATTTGCCCATAGTCCCCAGTTCACCCCTCTGGGAACAAATGGAATAAGTCTGATCTTTCTTCCCCATGACATCCTTTCAAATACTTGAAGACAGCTTTCATGTCCCCAATAAATCTTTTCTCCAGGGTGAATGATTCCAATCTTTCAAATGATTCTCATACGGCGTGGTTGCCAGTCCTCTCATCATCCTGGTTGCTTTCACTCTTGTCAATAACTTCCTTAATATATGGATCCCAGCACTGAACACAAGTCTCCAGATGTGGCTGAGTAGGACTATCACCTCCCTCAAGCTGGGCGCTGTCCCTCTTTTAATACAGCCCAAGAGGGCTAGCGTGGCCTAAAAGCGGAGACTTTCAGGGCCTGGATCTGCCTTTAACCCATGTTAATTGTGTGACCATGGGCAAGTCACTTCACATCTTCCTGTCCCAGACAATGTTCTCAGATTATGAATTAGTGATAAATTGCTGTTCTGCATGTGTAGAATTTCCACACAGGGAATTCCTCATGCTGATTAAAACCACAGATTTAGATCCTTCCATTCCCTCCTCTCCAATGGATCACATTAGCCTTTTTGGCTGTCATGTTACATTGTTAATTCATTTTGAGCTTGCAGTCCATTAACTAACATCATACCACCCCAACTCCCCAGGCTTTTTCATACAAATTGTTGTGTAGTTTTGTTACATCTTTTCATCCTTTACTTGTGATTTTGAATGTTTTCTAACTCAAGTGAAGGATTTAAACCAATTGGGGTAGTGCAAAAAAAAAAAAAACCTCTCTGTCTCTATGCCCCTGTCTTTCTCTCTCTGTCTCTCTCTGTTTCTCTCTGTCTCTGTCTCTGTCTCTTTCTCCCCTGCCTCCCCCCAACCTTTGAAGTCCATAAGGGTCCTGAATGATGGGCTTCATCTACTCTAAACAGGTACCTTCCTTCTCTTTAGCACCCTATCCTGCTCCTTTGCTAAAAATGTCCTTGCTAGACACCTAGTGCTATGGTGTTTCATTAACTCTAATACCTCCCAACCTATAACAACAAGGATGAGAACCAATCTGATGTACTAGGATGTGACTCTGGGTAAGGTTGGGGGGAAGGAAAGGGGGAAGGGAATAAGCATTTATATAGCATAGATATGATGTGCCAAGGATATTTTTTACAAATATAATCTCATTTGATAATGATACCCCTTCCTATATAAACCCTGGCCTTTTCTAGGGTTGCTGAACAGGCCTGGTGTGGAAGACAGAACATACTAATCTCTGTATTGAACCAGGAGGAGTAATGAGGTCTTGGTATAACCAGGTCCAGAGGTAGCATCTTATAGGATCATTGATCTCCTTACTCCTTCTCCTGTGAGTTGAAGATCATGCATGTGAAACCAAAAGACGTTTTGATGACAGATTTGTATACGTTCTATGCTCTTAACCTCTCCCACTGAGTGACTTAAGCTTTTCTTTGTGTGAGTCAAGATACACTCATAATAAAAGCCTGTTGTTTTTCGCATGTTGGCCAGTCTCTTCTGTGAAAGCCTCTAAGTCCCAAAGTAGCTACAAGTACATGATGCACCTATTAAATGTAATCTTATGAGATTCACTTTATTAATCTACTCTGCTGAGCTCTTTGGATCCTGATTCTGTTGTCCAAAGCAATAGTTATCCCTCCTAGCTTTGTTTCATTTGCCAATTTGATGCCATCCAGTAGAATGTGAGCTCTTTGAAGGCAAGTGTTGTTGTTCAGATGTTTCAGTCCTGTCTGACTCCTTGCGACCCTATTTGGGGTTTTCTTGGCAAAGACAGTGGTTTACCATTTCCTTTTCCACCTCATTTTACAAATGAAGAACTGAGGCTTACAAATGAAAGCTTTTACAAATGAAGAACGTATCCAAGGATAAGTCCTTGGATCTGATTCTGATCCCACGTATTTACTCACCAATGTATCTCTACCCGTTTCACAAGGATATCATGAGATATTTGATCAAGTGTTTTGCTGATAACTATGAATATTGTGACCATGGCCTTCTGCTGACCCACCAGTTTCAGAACCTTGTCAGTAAAAGAAGTGAAGTTAAACACAGCATAACTTGCTCATGAAGAACCCGTGGTGGTTTCTAGTGATCACCACTTCCTTTTCTTAAGCAAATCTTGAAGAATTAAAGTTGTTAGAGAGTCAAAAGACAAATCTCTAAGGAAACTCAAATCTTCTAAATTCTAAAGATTCTATTTCAGGGGCAGCTAGGTGGAGCAGCGGAGAGAGCACCGGCCCTGGATTCAGGAGGACCTGAGTTCAAATCTGGCCTCAAACACATAACACTCACTAGCTGTGTGACTCCGGGCAAGTCACTTAAGCCCAATTGCCTCATAAAAAAAGAAAGAAAAAAAAAGATTCTATTTCTACTCTCATTGTAGAAGTTTCTTTTGATCATGTTAGTATATTTGGACTTCCCCCAGAGCTCCTGGCCCTCCAGAGATGAATCTTCTGGCCGCACAGTCACATTGTGGACTGGTATATAATGGATTATGCCATTCACCATGTCCGTACTGACACTAAAATGACATCCTGAAGAATATCAATTATTAATTATTCTTCAGTGGATCTTCTGTAGAGGATTAGTGGAAGGACATGAACAAGAATCATGCAGGATGAGAGGGTTGTGATTATCACCAGTGGAAGCATGACCCACACCAATGAGATCACAGCTTCATCAAAGTATCAGAATGTCATTGTAGGGAAAAGGAGACTTTGTAGTGGAACTCTGGAAGAGTCATGAAATGCCACATTGATTTTGGAACATTTTGGTACTGGGGATAGCATATACATTTTTGCTTCAAGCTTTTTTTTTTTTTTTTTTGCGTAGAGCAAAAATAGGCAAGAGCTGCTCCACAACCCCTCCCTCACCTCTCCCCCCTCACTTTCTAGCACAGAGTACTGTCTGCAGGAGATGAGGGTGGTGGCAATTCAGAGGACAAGGTGTGGATCTCAGAGGGTCTCAAGGTGCTAGACTCTTACCCCCAAGGGCAGGGGCTAGGCTGCTCCTTTACAAAGGGTATTCCCTGAGGAGATTTTAGACATCCATACCTCTTCCCTCTACTGAACTTGAAGGATGAGGGATTCATTGGTGTAGGTTGAGAGGAAGGTTTCAACTATTTGGGCACTTTCTGGTAGGAATAAAGTTCCCAGAACCCCACATCTCCACCCACTACCTGCTCCCTGGATGAAGATATACAAGGAGAGGGCACAACCTGTCCTTCCCCCCTCCTTCCTCTATTAGCTAACAGTTCTGATCACTTGACATCTCCTGAGGCCCACCTTCTCTCTAACCTCTACTCGGGCAAGGTCCAACCTGAGACTGTATGATGATTGGGCAGTGATCTCTGTATTGCCAAGAAGAAGGGCCTTTCCTATCCTAAGAAGCATGCCCTACTTCCCAATAACTCCTGGTACACTGATGCCCAGGGTCTGCTTATCTATTTCTGTCCTTGCAACCCCAGTTTTGAAATACAGTGCTGCTAAAACTCCCCAGAGACAGATCCCTGTGTAGTACAGCTTGCTGGTAAACAATCTAGTAATGACAATGGCAGGGGCTAGTGGAGTATTAGCAAATGAAGAGAGATGTGCTATAGCTCAGAAGAAAATTTTCCTTCCTACCCCCAAGAACTGGAAGATGGGGTCACCATACTCATCCCATTAAGACTAGAGCCTCAGAAAAACTTGAAGCAAGATTCTTCTATCCTGACTTACAATCCAGAACAGAGCTTGGCCAAGGCCCTGAACACAATCATTGCTTAATAATTATTCCTTGAATTGAAGCTTCTTCAATATTCTTCCTCAAGATTTCTCTTCATTCTTCAATATAAGGTTGGCGAAGAGTTGTAAACAGGACTTAGATGACAGCAAAGTGTTTTTTGTTTCATTTATGTCTATATAGATTTTAAAAACCACACAATTTTCTATTAGCATGAAAGGAGGAGACTAGGCTGGATTACATTGGGAAAACTGATGTTAGGAAAAAATTCCTGATAATTAGAGCTGTCTGAACATGGAATGGCTTACCTTTAGAGGCAGTAGTTCCCCTCTCCTTGGAAGTTTTCAAATAGAGACTGGACAACCACTATTCTTGTATGTTATAGTGGGGATTCATTCATGTATGAGCTCAACCAGATGACTGCCGAGGTCCTTTCCAGCTTTGAAATGCTGTGATTCTATAAAGTGCTTTCAATTATTCCAAACTCTTCACCGCTACAAAAGCCCATCTCTCTTTTTTAAAAAATTAAATAAAGTTTTGTCATATCTATGTATTTTGTTTTTACATCATATACACTTACAAAGTACACCTGTGCTCCACCCCCACCTCCACTGCCTGAGTGGTCTCTTGTAAGAAAGTGAAAGCAAAATTAACAATACAGTGATCTCACCTGAAGTTCATGCAAGATTCTAAATCTTTACATCCTCGTCCCCCAAATCTCACCACCTCTCTTTAATATCAGTGTTATCCTAGCGATTTTATTTTGCTGCAAACCATGGAGCACTGTGGTCTTGGAAGAATCACAATTAGAAGTGATCTAAAGGACAATGGAAAGATGGGTAGTTCGTTCAAGCAAACTGCAGCACGTTGCTAACAATGACGCAGTGCACACAAGAATCCTGTTCTATTCCACAAAGATTTACCAAATGATCACCATGGCAAGGGACTATATTCTAGGTATTAGGCACGCAAAGATGAAAAAAATGACATCTTCATAGATGGGTATAATACAAGGTGGATTGTTGTGGAGCAAATAAGAGTTTTAGACAAACTTCTCTAGGAAAATGTGAAGAAGGGAAGATCACAGCCAACTGGGCAGAAGATGAGGGAAGACTCCATGGAAAGTGAGTCATCCTAGCTGGGCCATGAAGAAAGAGAAACACCTGAATAAGAAGAGAGTGCATTCCAGGAATTCAGGTCAGCCTGCGCAGAGGCACAGATACAGTAGAGGGCAGAAGGAGATTGGGGAAGAACGAGTGATTCTGATTAACTAGAACATAGACTGCATTAAGAGGAGTCATGTGAAATAAGCTAGAAAAGTGAGTGGAAGTAAAGATTTAATGACTGAATGAGGAGTTTGTATTTTACCCTGGAGGCTTTTAAGCGAGGGATCGACATGGCCACACCTGGGTTTTAGGAAGATTGTTTCTGGCATCTGTGTGAAGGAAGGATGTCAGAGGGGAGAGCTGGAGGCAGGGATCCCATCTAAGAGGTGGTTACATAATATGGGTGAGAGGTTGATGAAGGGCTAGACTAGAGTGGTGGCGATGTGAGAGGAGTGAAGGAAAGACATGCCAGCGTTTCTATGAAGGTAGAATGGATAGGACTGGGCAACTAGACGTGCAGGGTGAATCGGAGGGAAGAATCAAAGATGACCACACCTTTTGCACCTGGGTAACCAGGGCTAACTGGGAAAATGGTAATGCTGTCAAATGGGAACAGCAAAACTGGGAGGTGTGGTAGATTTAAGGATGGAGGCAATAAGTTCAGTTTTGGATACAGGAGTGAGAGGCTTATGAAACTTGGACCTATTCAGCAGGCAGTTAGAGATGGAGACCTGGGGCTCAGAGGAAATATTGGGACTTACATGTAGATTGGGGAGTCATGTGTATAGAGATAATAATTTAACCCTTGAAAGTGGATGAGACAACCAAAAGAGGCTTTGTAGAAAAGGAAGAGGGCCTGATATAGAGTACTGGTGGGGGTGAGGAAGATGGGGCATTCTGCTTTAAAGGGTAAAAAGAGGATAGTGAACAGGCAAGGAAACTGAGAAGGAACAATGAAACAGGCAAGCAGAGACCTAGGGATGATCAGTGTTCCTTGAAAACCAAGAGAGAAAATAATGTTTAAGAAGAATGAATGAATGGTTAAAAGCAAAGAGGAGAAAGCAGAAGGCAGAAGGCAGCTGAGAAAAAGATAGTGAACATCTCTTTAAGAGTAGTTTCAATCTAATGGTGTAGACTACTTTCTAGGAGTTTAGCAGTGAAAGAGAGGAAAGATAGGATGATGACTTGAGGGGATAGTATGGTCAAGGGAAGGTAGTTCTAGGTCAAAGGAGAGCTAAGCATGTTTGCTGGCAGAGAAGAAGGACCCCATATATAGTGAAAGTTTGAAAAAGAGTGGGAGAGGGAAGAGGAGAGGAACGGAGAGGAGTAGGAGGTGATGGGATCAAAGACACGAAAAAGGATTAACTCTGGCAAGAAGATGAGACATACTACCTTATACTCTTGAAACCAGAACAAGGGAGGAGGGAAGAGATGTAGAGAGGTATTGAAGTAAAGAGAAAGGGAAATGGGAAGTTGATAACTTGAGCTGAATCATTTCAGTCAAAGTCAGAGGTGAGGTTATGTGTGAGGGGACGGGATGAGGTATTAGTCTCTTCCAGTCCTGCGATTTTCTATATTCTGGGTTCTTAGATTGCTTCCATTTCCAAAATTCTCTATTCTAAGGTCTTTTCCAGATTTAACATTCTATATGCAGAAAATTTACACAGGTGCTTTGTGTCATTTTAGGAAATTCTTTCTTACCTAACTTGCTTTCCCTTCCGAGCTGGAACTTGGGAACTTTAGCATCTGTCACTCCGCTGGTGGTTCCCAACAACCCCTCCCAAGGCCATCCAGGAGAAGTCCCTCATTTGATCTGCTTCATATTTATCTTGTATCCACCTGTTTACGTATCTGTTGTCTCCTCCATTAGAATGTAAATTTCTTGAGGGCAGGGACCTGTGTTTTTGTATGCCCAGTGCTCAGCACAGGGTATGGTCCAGAGCAAGGGTAATTTAATAAATGCTTGTGGACTTGTTGACTTGACAGATGAGGCACATGTGCCCTATACAGGATAAGTAACAGTAATAATAGCCAGGGGTGTGCTAGAACCTGCTCGTACCAGCCTGCAACAGGTGATTATTAAATTTTCAATGTGAGCATTTATGTTTGTGGACAGGCTGTCGCTGTTTACCAGTATCCCATTGATGACAGCTAATATTCACATAGCACCTTAACATCTGAACATGTTTCTCAAACTCTAACACTTTGATCCTCTAGAAGTCTTCATCAGGAGTTTGAGGTGACCCTGGGTTATTGAAGGCCACACTAGCAGAACACAAGCTCTGGCAGGTTCTACTATGTTGAAAAGGCTTCAGGAATGGTTCTGGTAACAGATAAGAGTATCTTCCAAGGACCAATCCAGTTAAACATGGAGAGGCACGTCCTCAATAGTCTGGCTACCCGGTGATGAAATATTTTTGGCCGTGGCAATGCATGAAATGAGGCAAATCTTAAAGCAGCCCCCAATTCAGTTTTGGTTATCTGTGTAGCCCACTTCCACTTATACAGTGGCGGTAAAAGAGGAAAAGGGAAGGAAGGGAATAAACATTTAAATAACATATACTATGTTATTTAACATTAGTTAAATGTTAAATAACATATACTATGTTGACATATACTATGTTATTTAAATAACATATACTATGTACCAGGCACTGTGCTAAGTACCTTTTCTTTTTTTAAACAAATATTATCACATTTGATCCTCAGCCATCCTGCAAGATAGGTGCTATTACTATTCTCATTTTATAATTGAGGAAACTGAGGCAGACAGAGATTAAATGACCCTATCCTGTAACCTGAAGAAGTTGGATTAGAACCGTTTTATGGTCCCTTTCATATTTAATGTTCTCAGCATTCCTTGATATATTTCAAGGAAATTCTACCTGACTGATACCCTTCACTGATACACTTCAGCTGTGGAGCTGACCCTGATTTTTTGAAATTTATGCCTATAGAGCAGTCAGGCAATGAGGATTTATTTAAGCATCTACTGTAGGGCAGGCTCTGTGCTAAACACTGTGGATACAACATAAAACAACCTAAAATATACAGAGTAGTTGGAAGCTCATCTCAGAGGGAAAGTGTTGGAGTAGGGTGGAGGTGGTGAAGAAAGGCCCCATGCAGAGGACAAGAGCACAAGATTGATAGCTGAGATCTATCAAGATGGAAAATCTTTGATTTCAGGCTTGATGATGGATTATAGGAGATTGGATCTTTTTGGCCACAGTAACTTTTGAAATCATTCCCTAAGGTGAGGAGGGGTCGCAATGGGAATCATTGGATGGACCTCTCACATCACAGTATCTTTTAAATGATCAAACCACAAAATTCTATCACAGCAGAGTTAAATTAGTTTTATGAATGATTTACCCCTCCCCTAATTTTAACTTATGCTAATGTAGGAGTGAGGAGAATAACAGGTTAAAGGAGCATTTATGCAGAGATGTTCCTAAAGACATTGGCTGAAGCCTCTATCCCATAAGACAAATTTCACTGATTCCTATAAATTTTTTTTTATTTCTAAAATACTAGTCTAAGTTTCAAGTTTTAAAATTTATGAGATTATGAAATCTTTTTTCCTTCTAGCCAGGTTTCTATGAAGATGGAAATGTTTTCCTAATTTTTCTCACATTTAGTCCAATGTGAAAGAGGGATGAAAGCTAGAAGTGGCCTTAGAGATTTTCTAAATTAAATTTCTTTATTTTACAGATGGATAAGTTGAGGCTCAGAGAGGGAAAGTGACCATGGTGCCCAAGGCCATATAGGTATGAGTGGCAGAGTGGGAATTTTAATTCATTATCTGACTTCAAATTCAGCCCTCCCTTTAGACTTTTTCTGCTTAACCTTGGCCAGCGCAATGGATGAACAGGAGGAAACAATGAAGAGGCAGATTTCAGTCCAGCTTAAGGAAAAGTTTCCTATGAAGTTCTTTGTGTGGATGCTATAGGATAGCATCAGTTTAAGGATAAATTGGATTAGATGCCTTTAGAGGTCCCTTTTGTCTATGAGATTCTATAATTCTGTATGGGGAAAATAGTTCTATGTAAATAACCATTATATTCCAAATTAAAATTTGTTATGATTTTTAAAAATCTTATTCATGACTTTAGTAGTATGGCTACTAAAATTGAAAGGCAGCATGGTTTAGTGGAGAGAGGGCTAGACTTGCAACCAAGAACATATGAGTTCAGATCCCACATCTTATATTCACTATGTGACCATGATCAAGTTAGTTAACCTGAGTCTCCGTTTCTTCATCTGTAAAATAGGGATTGCAATAGATGTGGATCCTACCTCAGAGAATGTTGTGAGGTTTAAATGAGTTAATACATGTAAAGTGCGTTCAATGCATGTCAGTTATTATTTTTATTATTCCCATCATAGGAAATATTCCAACACTTCAAAGGAAATGCAGATTCCTACGTATTCTTTCCATGCTTTTATAGTCTTTGTTAGTTCTTTGGTCTAAAAAAAAATTTATCTCTTGGCGGTCAACCATCTGGGAATTTTAAAGCTATTTTTTTCTAGATGCCTTGACTACCAAGCCAAGATGGCAGCCAATGGAAAATTCCTGCTGTGGGAGTAGCTGGGAGATAGAGTCTGGGTGTACATGATGGTAAATAAGTGTAGGCTACCTCATAGAAATATCTGGCAAGTGTAATACAGGGGAAATGAATGTTATTCTGCCCAAGACAATGGAGAAGATGGATTCCTTCTGCTGTTTCTACGAAATACTGTGTGGCCTGGATAAGCCATTTATCCTTCTCAAGCCTTAGTTTCTACATATGTAAAATGGGGATAATAATATAATTTGCATTATAGAAATAATATAAATTACATTATAGAAATAGGAGCTATTTTTGTTTTTGTTGCTACTGCTGCTCCTCCTGCTCCTTCTACTATTACTGTCACCACTACTACCGCTACTACTAGTATTACTATCACCACTACTACTGCTACTACTAG
>NW_020954556.1:63020841-63428220 GCF_900497805.2 Vombatus ursinus
AGTATTACTATCACCACTACTACTGCTACTACTAGTATTACTATCACTATGACTACTGCTGTTGCTGCTATCACTCCTCCTCCTTCTCCTCTTGGGTATTTCTCAGTTTAGGAGTTACTTTCTTCATGAAGCCTTCCCTGATCCTTCCCTCCCCCATGGAATCTCTCTCTTTCTCTCTCTTTCTCTATCTCTCTCTGTATTCACTATCACTTTGACTCTATAACATCTTCTCTCATATAATACTGATTTTGTTGTCCAGTCAGTTGATTTTTGTTGTTGTTTCCAGTGGATTAAGGCTAAATGACTTGTCCAGGGTCACACAGTTAGTAAATGACTAAGGCTGGATTTGAACTCAGGTCTTCCTGATTCCAGGCCCAGTGCTCTACCCACTGAGTCATCTAGCTGCCCCTATGTGCCTAGCACATAATAGGTGCTTATTAGCATTAATGAAATTAGAGTGGGAAGAGCACAGGACTCAGTGGACCTGGGTTCAAATCTTGCCTCTGATTGCTTGCTCCCTGTGTGACCATGGGCAAGTTACTTAACATTCTTGGGACTCATTTTCCTCATCTGTAAAATAAGAGAGTTGGGCTAGATGGACTCCAAAATCTCTTCCAGATCTAGATCTTGACAGAAAGGAGAAGTGACTTGTCCGTGTTCATTACAGTTCAGTGTTGGAGGTGGACGTCGAAACCAGTTCCTCTAGTGCCAAGTCCTGGATTCTTTCCCTGAAATATATTACCTCCGATATAAGTTGAATTAAATCCTTAATTCAGATTGGGATATGGAATAAAGATGCAGATAGACTGGACTGAAATCTCCAGGCATCAAACAGGCCAAGGGAAGGTTGGAAGGAGAGGGCTGCCTAGTGAGGAGAGGGTAGGATAAACAGCTCAGACTGGAACAGGCTGAGACAGACAGTTTGTGGTGCCCGTCTGAATGAGAATAAGTTCAGCAATTATGGGGCCACCTGCCCTACTCCTTTGTAATGTGGGCACACAGTTATGAGCACTCCTGCCCTAGAAAAACATGTTGCCCTTTCCCCATTCCCTAACTTCCCAAGTACACTCTATATTTAAGCTATGAAATATCTCTCCACAACACGATTACAGATTTCAATGGGTGCTGTCCAAAGGGACATAAATTCTAAAACCAACATCTAAAAGTTTCCTTGATGTTGAAATTATTATAATAAAAGATGCTTTTTAAAAAATAAACAAGAGAAAACACATGTCTTATTGAGCAAAATTGATTGTACATGTTCTTTAATTGGTCTACAGAATCATTTAAAACCAATCAGATCCATCCAACACTAATTTCCTATTTCTTCCATGCATTGACCTTTTTTTCCCTAAAATATATACTTCATGTGGATTATAGGATCTGGATCAGTTGAGGAAACTGAGGCACCAAGAAGGGAAAGGGCTTGCCCAAGGTCACATAGCTAAGGAATGGCAGAGGCAGGATTCAAACCCAAACTAATCGATTTCAAATTCAAAGCTTTCCCATCTTTGTATTGCAGGAGAGCACACATCATGTGATGTCTTAACACATACACACAAAAGACAAAGTGATAGCCTAGAGTTCATTGAATAATAAGGCCAACTTTATTTCTGTGAGATCAAAATAACAACAATAATAGTCAGCTTTTATAAAGCACTTTAAAACTTGCAAAGCACCTATGTATCTCATGATTTCTTTTTTTTAGTCATTTCAGTAGTCTATGAATCTTTGTGACCCCATTTGGGGTTTTTTTTTGGCAAAGATACTGGAGTGTTTTACCATTTTCTTCTCCACCTTATTTTACAGATGAGGAAACTGAGGCAAAAAGGCTAAGTGACTTGTCCACAGTCATATAGCTAATAAGTATCTGAGGCAGGATTCAAATTCAGGTCTTCCTGACTCCAAGCCCAGAAGCCAATCTCTCCCTCACCATCTAATTTCCTTTAACATATCATCTCCAAGGCATAATCCTGATAATTATCATAACACAGCATTTCCCTCATGACTACTTTACAATGTAGGAAATGCAAGCATTGTTATCCCTATTACACAGATAGTAAGTGACAGAGCCAGGATTCAAACCCAGATCTCTTGACTCCAATTCTAGTGTTATTTCTATTGCACCATCCTGCCTCTCACATATGCAAATAGAAACAAATCATTTTATATATACACATATGTCTATATAAACATAGACTTTTAAATATGTATATATAATTACATAGACATAAGTATAAAAATATACACATATAAATTATATACATACACACAACTCATGACAAGTTTCCATTTTTCTTTTAGATGTTCTTTTTGAAAAAGATTGTAGTTTATCAGCCACCCAGAGTTCTTCCTAGAGCCTGTATAGGGAGGCCCGAAATAACAGAAGCCAGAGTAAGCCCCTTCATTTTGCAGAAGGGATAGGACTGAATGGAATCCCTAGATGCTGTAGCATAGTGTTAGGCCATAAATTCACTTTCACAAAATTGTACATAGATAATCAGATACTTACCAGGAGAAAGGTGCTTCACACTGAAAATTTCTGTGTTTAATTGAAGAAGAGTTGACATCCTTCCCCCGTGTGAACATGGGAGTCTCCTGGCTTCCTTTCAACTATGGGGTGGCCTCACTCTGGCCCTTTTCCCTAATCTGCGTGTGGCAGCTGACCTGACAGGGATGGAGGTAACAGATCTCACACCCTGGGCTCCCTGATGTGATCTCCTATTGGTCACTCCCAGCTCTGTGATACTCAAAGTTTATCTCAAGCCACAGATCAAAAGCTCCCCTTCCCACTGAATCTCCCAGGCCAAGGCAGAGTGTTACACACAACATCATAGTAAGGCCAAACACATTTACTTAAAGCACTAAGCAAGGTAAATATTAAAGGCTTAGATCAAGCAACAGATATTCTCACCACTCATTTCTCGACACTGCCATCTCCTAAACCACTTGAGACTGGATGCTACAAGTTCACTCATCTCCTTTCTCTGCTTCCCAACACATCTCTGCGATCTTAGGAAACAGGAAAAAGTGTTCGTCAGATCAATACTGAAGTCTCAATGTCTATGAGAGACACCACCTCTTATGACATGAAAACAAGCCTGGGTGCCCCCAAAGTGCTGATTCTTGCCAAAAGAACACTGACGCTAAAGCGTTGCAGAGACCTTGTCTCTAGAAGCAGATCCCTGGACATGTGTGTAAGTGTGCATGTGTTCCTGTGCACATGCCTCCTTTTGATGCTTCTACCAATGACACTAGAAATGGTAAGAGTTAGACAGAAACACAAGAAAATAGCTCATGCTGCTGGCACCAGCAGGAGCTAGACTCAGATCCCATCCCCCCCTTCCCCCCGCTATTTTCTCTGCAGCCTGGCTCTTGTCCACTAGCTTTTTCCATCTGAGTCCCTCTCCCAGTGTTTTTAAAATTCTTGCTCTGGGACTACTCATCACCTCACATGTTGGTGAGCTTTTCTGTGTTTTGGAATCTCACACAGACTTCTAGGGAATGAAGTTCCTAAAGAGAACGCAGAATTCCTGATTCTCCCCAGATGCACCCTGAAAAGTCCCCCTCAACGAAAAATGTGAAGGAGATGAAAATTAGACAGGGCACATTGGTACATCTTTAAACCTACGTCCTACATCCGTCAATCTACATATAGTCACAGGCAATCGTTCTGGGTGCACAGTACTCATGCATGCCACTAAGACATATAATTCACATTAGAACAACATGGATCAGATGCGGGTCACAGGGAAGAACATAACACACTATATGTAACCATATGGCACATAAGAACATATAGCAAAATTGCATGCCAGGGACCAAATATACAAGGGGTGTGTATTTCATGATACGCAACATCACACACAAAGAACAAATACAGAAGACATATGGTATATGTAATATCCCAAGTAAAGGTTACATTCCGAATACACGTTACTCGACTTCCTTAATGGAACCTGTCTGGCTACATGTGTAACCCATAACTCTCTGAGCATCAGAAGTCAGCATAGTGACTGATTTAATAGTCTTGGGGGCAGTTAGGTGGCACAGTGGATAGAGCACCAGGTCTGGAGTTAGGAAGATCTGAGTTCAAATCCAGCCTCAGACATTCACTAGCTGTGGGACCCTGGACAAATCACTTAACCCTGTTTGCCTCAGTTTCCTCATCTATATGATGAGCTAGAGAAGGAAATGGCAACCCATTCCAGTCTCTCTGCCAAGAAAAGCCCAAATGGGGTCACAAAGAGTCAGACACAACTGAAATGACTGAACAACAATAACTACAGCAATAGTCTTGGCACTTCCTCAATGACAAGTTCTCATTTCTGCCATCTTGGTACCCTCACACCCTTTGGCCTTCATCCTCAATCTTGAGCTTGTGTATGAGGAAAGGGATAAGCATTTATAAATTCCTACTATATGCCGGACACTGTGCTAAGTGCTTACAAATATTTTCTCATTTGAGCCTCACAACAACCCTGTGGGTAGGTGCTATTATTATCCTCGTTATATAGATGAAGAAATTGAGGTAAATAGAAGTTAAGTGACTTGTCCAGGGTCACTCAGCTAATATGCGTCTGAGGTTGGATTAGAACTCAGGTCTTTCTGACTCCAGGCCAAGTGCTCTATCCACTGCACCACCTTGATACCCCTGACTCTCACTATATCACTATATCTCCCAATGAGTCGGACTCTACAGGGGGACTGTTCCCTTGAGGAGAGGAGTATCTATAGCTCAATTATTAGGTAGCAAAGGGGTGTTCATTTAGCAAGAGTTACCAACATATCCTTTCATCAAATACCAACGTTTTGGTCTCTTGGGTCAGTCTTTGGTATTCCAACAATTCTGAAGTCATTAGTCCTTTGGTTAACACTCTTTGGAAAAGCCTTTCAGATCTGACACCAAGTTAGAAGCCTTACATCCCTCGTATTGAAAGATATTTGAGGAAAGAAACATAGCCTTCCTATGTATTCCTTGGGTCACAGAATTGCCCATCAAGGCTCTCCAAGCACTCAAACTTTGTGATTTTGGGATGCTTCCTTTTCAAGGTGTTGATGTGGTCAAAAGTGGTCCCCTTGGGGCTCTCCATTAACCTACATTTCTCTGCATCAGTTCCCTGACATTCCGGCTTGACTTTAGTGAGCAGGGGCCAAAGGGATCCTGATTTGGTAGATGGGTCCCCCGCAAAGGACCACAGCTTTCTATATTAATTTCCATGTAGTCAGGAGGCTGAAAGCTTGCCCTTTAAGAGCACAATGGATGCAGGATTCACTGCTGAGGGTGGTGCAAGAACTGCATCACTGTTCCAGAGCTTGGCACAGTGCCTGGCAGATAGTAGGCACTTAAGAAATGTTTACTTATGGACTGAATGGTGATGTTCCTCTGAATCACAAACTTACTGATGATGATGTCACTCTTAAATCATGAGCTACTGAAGACATGTGTTACTTTTTCCAGTAGGCCCCTGGGATGAGAGTTTGCATTTATGTAATGTTTTAGGGTTTGAAAAGTGCTTCATAGGTATTATCACATTTGACCCTGTAAAATAAATGCTATTATTATCCCCATTTTACAGATGAGGAAACTGATGCTGAGAGGGGTCAAGTAACTTGGCCAGGGTCACATAGACTTTACAGTCTGAGGTAGGATTTGAATTCAGATCTTTCTGACTCCCAAGTCCAAAAGTCTATTCAACATGCCCCTGAGTTGCCTTTAGATCATTCACAGTGTAAGTGTTTTTTTTTCTTATCAGGGCAATTTTAAACTTCCTCATTATCTCCTAGTCCACAGCAAAGGGTTAATAACTAGTTGCCAGTCATCTCCACCTACAGTTATCATTTCAGGGATGTTGGAATGTACCTGCATTTCAGGCTGTTTATACAATTTCTCTTTCTCTTTATCCCTATATACTGTAGACAGTACTAAACATTTCCCCAAAGTAATAGCCCTGTGTAAAGTACTTTTTTAATTTTCTTTTTTTATGAATTTGAAAAACATCAACAAACATCTCTCTTTATACGTACACACACAAAGAATAGAAAATGATAACTGTATATCAATCAATATTATATATAGTTCATTTTTAAAAGTGTAGGTTAAATTTAACATGGTTGTACCAACACAAGAAATGAGAAATGTTTAATGCTGTTAGCACCAATATAAGCTAGACTCAGGTCCCATTTTCTTCTCTTCTCTTCTACTTTCTCTATAGCCTGGTTCTTGTCTACTAGCTTTTAGAGGCAATCCTTGGTGCCTTTGAAATTCCTACTCTGGAAGCATTT
The DNA here is from genome assembly GCF_900497805.2 of Vombatus ursinus. Classification (NCBI taxonomy): domain Eukaryota; kingdom Metazoa; phylum Chordata; class Mammalia; order Diprotodontia; family Vombatidae; genus Vombatus; species Vombatus ursinus. Next base: position 63,027,127 of record NW_020954556.1, read on the forward strand.
ATTACTCAATATGTTTGTAGTTACTCCATGTTGTGGAACCCCACAAAGCCTTTTGGAGAATGAAGTTCCTAATGAGAACACAGAATTTCTGACTCTGTCCAAATGTGTCCCTTATCTCCCCTTCTGTCCTTCTTTTTGCTCCCTTCTGGGTATTTCTAAAAGTTTCATTGATTTTATTTTCTTTCTTTTTTGGGGGGGCATAACTATCCCTGCCTTCCTCATTTCTGCTTCCCTTCTCCCATACACACACCCCAAATTTATTTTTAAAAAACCTCTTTTGTAACAAATAAGTATAGTAAAACTAGGACATTTCTGGGTATAATCATTTTGGGGTTTCTTTCAGGAGGTAACCAGTGTATTCTTTTTATTTTTGCTTTTCTTTATGATTCTAATAGTTGTGGGCATTTTTCTTCTATGATTTCTTGAAATATGGTCTCCACGCTTTTTCCTAGGTCATGATTTTTAGGGATTCTGATATTTCTTAAATAATCTCCTCTGGATCTGTTTTCCAGGCCACTTATTTAGGAGAGTGGAGAGATCATTAGGATAGCTTTACATGTTCTATTTTTTTTAGATTTTTGACTTTGTTTTACTATTTTTTGTTGTCTTATAGGAATCCTATTTGCTCAATTTTCAGGGCATCCACTATTTGGCTATCTTCTGTTCTAAACTATTTATTCTCCTTCCATTTTTTTTTTTCCCTCAAGAGCTCTCTAATTTCAGTTTTAAAAAAAATCTTTTGCTTCTTTTCTTCTAGCCACTCTTGGCATCCTTGTGATCAAGTCATTTTCTTTTCTGAGGTTCTACTTATACTTATGGAATTACTGTATTCTTCTGGCTTAACATCTTGGACTTTTCTTAATCCAACTATTTCCTCATGGTGTTATATGTTTTCTTCTGTTTACTCATGTCTCCAAACTCAGTATATATATTGAGACTTTGTACTAAGGACAGGATCCTCCTTCTCCTATACTGTGTGGGATGGGCAGGCCTTATTTGTTTATATCACTGGATGTGATTCCAGTAGCATTTTGGATGAGGTTGCTAATACCAGGCTCCATCCTCTTCTACAATCCCTGATTTCAGCTTCATCTTCTGGTGGCCCAATGCAGGTGTTTGCCTCAGTCTCCCTGATGGAATGTAAGTTCTTTGAGGACAGGAACTGTTTATATTTGTATCCATAGTATCTAGGACTGTATTTGACACACAGTAAGTGCTTAATAAATTCTTCTTGATTGATTAGACTAGGAGCAATGAATAAGAGTTTTAGAGAAGCAGGTTTTTTTTTTCTTGATACAAGGAGAGGAAAACTTCCTAATGATTAGAGCTGTTTGAAACTGGAATGGACTGATTCAGTAGGTGATGAGTTTCCCATTACTGGAGGTCTTCAAGAAAGTCAGCAAGTCAAGTTGACAAATATGTACCAGGCTCTGTGCTAAGAGCTAAGTTAAGCAAGGGCTCGATGTCTAATTTCTGGAAATGTTAAGTGGGCCATTCTTATTCCAGATAAAGTTAGGACTATATTAAAATTCAAATCCAAATTCAACAAATATTTATTAAATATCTACTGGGTGTAGAGCATTGTTCTAGCTAGTGGATGAACTCTGGAGTTTTTTCCAAATCCGAGATTGTAAGATTGCACGATTCCATTGCTATAAGTAACTGTGATTGCAATGTTTTGTAACTAGGTTGATACTGTGGAATAAAGAAGAAACTCTTGAGGAAATAAGAACACAATGGATAGGAAGAAAGATTTTCAGTTTTCACCAACAAATCATGATTTGCCATAGACAAAGAGTATTAACGTCAAGCAGGACATAAAACAAGAATACATGTTTACCAATGGTGTTGGCCATTATCTTTTAGAATGTCCTGTACAAAACCCGAATGCAATGATTCCTTATGGATGAGAAGGTCCTCCAAATGCTCTTGTTTTCTTATTACACTAGGTTGATCAAGATTAGGAATAAGAAAGGAGAAAGACCAAAGGCTTGTAGACTATGAAGAAGCCTCATGCTTAGGAATCATGAATAATTTCTTTAGAAAAGAATAGGAAGGCAACGGATATGGCAAACACCAAAAAAATCACACACATACACAAATGAAATTGATTATATTTTAACAAACAAGAAATGATATGCTTTGGATTGCATTCCTGAGGCAGCTGTCTGTTATACCACAAACTTGGTAACACATAGATCAAAATCAACACAGTGGGTGAAAAAAATGACAAAAATGGGGAAAATGTGTATAATTAAAACAGTTCCACCCTCATCTATGTAAACATGTTATTAATGAAAAAAATGGGATAAGGAAAGGAGAAAGGACAAAGACACAGACTACAATAATTTCAATTTTTCAGATTCAAGCTAACTTTAGGATATAAACTGGTCTGTAAAATCTTGTGGATAATTATAATGAAAAAATATAAGCCATATAGTAAACAGAAAGATGATAGAAGACTATACAATATATGTATTGTATATATGTATAATAAAACACAAAGAAATAGTGGAGTATAAAGCCAGTTTAAAGAAAAATTGGAGAGACACTCAACTAAGCAAAGTCATCCTTAAGTATTTAAAGATGAAAGTGGAAGAATAACAATTAGGGGGAAAAAACACAAAAGATCTGTGAAGATTTTTATAACAAAACTTTTTCACCAACGTGGATGTGGAAACCTCCAATGCATGAATTATAGAGGAGATAGAATAGGCATTAAAAAAAACAAAGGTAGGGAAAGCACTGGTTTCTTCCAATGAGAATTGTTCTGGGAAGTGATATAATTGTGAAGAGGTTGAAGGATCAATTCACAAGGCATCTAAAGGCATGGAAGGAAAAAAACCTCAGAAATCATATCAGTTTCAAAAAATAGTGACTGAGATAACAATGACTATCTTCTTTGTCTATTTCCAATCTACGTATATTTTTAATGAGGATAGTCGTCACATGCATTGAGGGTGAAGGTATTAGCAGGAAATGGCCAGCTTTCAAACTGACATTCCACAGTTGACTTTGTCTTCACTAAAAGATTGAGAATACGAGATTCTAGTATGCTCATTTTTTGGTTGACTATACTAAAACATTTAATTCCTTAGAGCAAATTGCTGCCTTAAAGGCTTTCTTCCTAAAAAATGTCTCCCATGCATACCTTGAACATTGTTCAATGACCTTCTAAAGATCATTAATATCAGGTGAGGCATAAAACAAGAGAGATGTATGCTCACCAAAGGTGTTCGCCAATGTCATGGAGGAGAGCCAGCCAAGAGATTAGTTTGAAGAGGAATTCCATATGGATGATTAAATCCTACAGGTGTTCCTGCTTGTGAATAACACCATGCTGGCTGCATCAAATCTCATAATACTGAAGAACTTCCTGGACTAAATCCATAGTTATTCAAAAGAATTTGACCTAATCATTTACACAAGACAAAGAAGTAAAGAATGTCTATTGTGCAGATTATGGCATGCAGTTAGACAATTTATAGAGCTCATCTATAAGTATTTTGGACAGATACTACAAATGTACAACTATTTGGGCCCAGAGTTAAGGAAAATAAGCAGAGTGGGTGGGATTGTCTTTGGGACATTATAAATGTCCTTTAATGACTCCAAACTTCTCCCAGAAAAAAAGACCCATCTTTTTCATATCAATATTCTATCTGAATTGTTATATATCTATGAATCATGGATCACTACAATCTCAGAAGGATTAAAAAATGAATCACTTAGAGGAAGATGGAGAGGTTCATATTAGGTGTGAGCAGGTAACAATGCATAACAAAAAAGAAACAATGGAGAAGAATGGGAAAAGGATATCATCAAAGGAATCCATCATTAGAAATGGAGACAGACTGCCTATGAGGTGAGAACAAAGGATAACCTGTGCTCTGCTGGTATCCTTTTAATATGAGGAAGAATTAAGGAAGGCCTTTGGTTTCTCTCCCCCATCCCAACAGATGCATGGGAGAACATAGAAAAAAACACATAGGATGGGCAGGTATACATAGGTTGTGATCTGCATTGTCGGAGGAAATATCCACATCAGTGAAATCACAGATCTTTAAATATTGTCCTGATTAATACGAAATCCTAGAATATTTCAGGGCTTCCTCAATGAGTCTGTAAGCACTCAAAATAATTCAGCCTAACAATTCATGCAGAAAAAATAAAATGTATGAAAAACGCCCCTTATCCAGATTACAACATATATTTGCATGGTCAGTTCACTGAGTTAGAGTATCATTGCATGTATCTTGGTTAGACATGATCTAGTTCCAGAATTGAATATAAAGAAGAGATCAGGTTAGATTGAATCTGAAAAGTTGTTAAGGGCTTTAATGACCCTCAAATGGTCCTCAACTCAACTTTTTTATTGTTTTTCTCCCACTTAATAATATTTTGTTTTTTCCAATTATACGTAAAGATAGTTTTTAACATTCACTTTTATAAGATTGAGTTCCAAATTTTTCTCCCTCCTTTTCCCCTCCCCATTCCCTAAGACAACAAGCAGTCTGATATAGGTTACATGCATAATCGGGTTAAACATATTTCCACATTAGTCATGTTGTGAAAGAAGAATAAAAACAAAAGGGAAAACCATGATAAAGAAAAAACAAAAAACAATAAAGTGAAAATAGTATGCTTCGATCTGCATTCAGACTCCATACTTCTTTCTCTGGATGTGGGTAGCATTTTCCATCATGAGTCTTTTGGAATTGTCTTGGATCATTGTGTTGCTGAGAAGAGCTGTCTATGATAGTTGATCATGATGTTGCTGCTACTATGTACAATGTTCTCCTTTACTCAGAATCAGCTCATGTGAGTCTTTCCAGGTTTTTCTGAAATCCGCCTGTTCATCATTTCTTATAATACTTTCATTTACCATAACTTGATCAGCCATTCCTCAGCTGAGGGACTTTCCCTCAATTTCCAATTCTTCACCACCGTAAAAAGAGCTGCTAGAAATATTTTTTGAAAAAATGGGTCCTTTTCCCTTTTTAATGATCTCTTTGGGATATAGACCTAGTTGTGGTGTTGCTAGATCAAAGGGTATGCACAATTTTATAGCCTTTTGGGTATAGTTCCAAATTGCTCTCCAGAATGGTTGGATCACTTCACAACTCCACCAACAGTGCATTAATGTTTCAATTTTCCCACATCTTCTCCAACATTTAACATTTTACTTTTCTGTCATATTAACCAATCTCATAAGTGTGAGGTGGTACCTCAGAGTTGCTTTCATTTGCATTTCTTTAATCAATAGTGATTTAGAGCACTTTTTCATATGACTATAGATGGCTTTAATTTCTTCATCTGAAAACTGCCTGTCCATATCCTTTGACCATTTATCAATTGGAGAATGACTTGTATTCTTATAAATTTGACTCAGTTCTCTATATATTTGAGAAATGAGGCTTTCATCATAAATACTGGCTGTAAAAATTGTTTCTCAGCTTTCTCCTTTCCTTCAATCTTGCTTGCATTGGTTTTGCTTGTGTAAAACCTTTTTAATTTAATGTAATAAAAATTATCCCCCATTTTGCATTTCATAATGTTCTCTATATCTTGTTAGATTATAAATTCTTCCCTTCTCCATAGATCTGACAGGTGAACTATTCCTTGCTCTCCTAATTTGCTTATGGTATCGCCGTTTATGTCTAAATCATGTACCCATTTTGACCTGATCTTGGCATATGGTGTGAAATGTTGATCTATGCCCAGTTTCTGCCATATTATTTTCCACTTTTCCCAGAAGTTTTTGTCAAATAATGAGTTCTTATTCCAGAAGCTGGGGTCTTTGGTTTGTCAAACAGTAGATTAATACAGTCATTTACTACTGTGTCTTATGCACCTAACCTATTCCACTGATCTGCCATAGTATTTCTTAGCCAGTACCAAATAGTTTTGATGATTGCCACTTTATAACATAGTTTTGATCTGGTATAGGTAGGCCACCTTCCTTTGCATTTTTTTTCATCAATTTTCCTGATATTCTTGACCTTTTGTTCTTCCAGATCAATTCTGTTATTATTTTTCTAACTCTATAAAATAATTTTTGGTAGTTTGATATTGCATTAATAAGTAAATTAATTTAGATAGTATTGTCATTTTTATTATACTGGCTTGGCCTACCCATGAACACTTGATATTTTTCCAATTGTTTAGATTTGACTTTGTGTGAAAAGTGTTTTGTAATTGTGTTCATATAGTTTCTGGGTTTGTCTTGGCAGGTAGGCTCCTAAATATTTTATATTGTCTACAGTTATTTTAAATGAAATTTCTCTTTCTATCTCTTGCTGCTAGGTTTTGTTGGTAATATATAGAAATGCTGATGATTTATGTGGGTTTATTTTATATCCTGCAACTTTGCCAAAGTTGTTAAACTTAACTTTTTAAGGTCATTGAAGGAAAAGGAGGAAGAAAAGGGGGAGGAGGAAGAGGGTAAAGAGGAAGAGCAGGAAGAGGAGGACTCCAGCCTATCAGGTAGAACCTCCATGTAGGTTCTGTGGCAAAACATAGATAAGAATCACACAGGATTATGGATACACTGTGATCTACCACAGTCAAGGAAATCAATACATAACACTAGTTGTCACTGTACAGTAAAGTTTGGGATATGAGGGTGGAAGACAGTGACCAAGCATTAATTAAGCACCTCCTGTAGACCAGATACTGGGCTAAGGACTGGGAATATAGAGAAAGCCAAAAGACAGTCTTGTTCATAATGTAATTATAGTCTAATGAAGAAGACAATATGAAAAAAAAAATACCGTATTGGCTAGTGTGGGAATTTGTTTTGCTTGACCATACTCATTTATAGTGGTTAGGTTTTTTTTTTTTTGCTTTCTCAATGCAGGGAGCAAAAGTGGGTGGAAGCAAATTAAGAGCTAAAATTTTTTTCAAAAACTGTACAAATAACAGCAGAGGGAAGATGCTAGCATTAAGGGGACAGGGAAAGGCTTCTTGTAGGAAGTGGGATTTTAGCTGGGACTTAAAGAAAGCCAGGGAAGAGGAGGTGGAGATGGAGAATTAGTCATGGGGAACAGGTAGATAAAATACTCGGAGTCAGAAGATGGAATGTCTTGTTTGTGGGACAGTGAGAAAGCCAGTATCACTGTATTACATAGTTCTTGGAGTTGATTAAGGTATAAAAAGACTGAAAAGGTTGGAGTGGGCCAAGTTAGGAAGGACTTTGAATGCCAAACAGAGGATTTCATATTTGATCCTGGAGTTGATAGGAAGCCATTGGAGTTGATTGGATAGGCAGGGCACATGGTCAGACATTCACTCTAGGAAGATTAATTTGACATCTGAGTGGAGGTTGGACTAGAGCAGAGAAGGAATTGAGGCAAGGAGACTAGTAAGCTACTACAATAGTCCAGATGTGAGGTGATAAGAGCCTGTAGTAGGATAATGGAAGTGTTAGTAGCAAGTAGGGAGCACATACAAGAAAGTAAAATCAGCAGGACTTTGAAAGATATTGGATATGGGGGAGGTAAGAGAGAGTAAGGAGTCTAAATGACACCTAGAATGTGAGCCCAAGTGACTAGAATGATAGTAGCACCCTTCACAATTATAGGGAAGTTTTGAAGGGTGGGTGTTTGTGGAGAGAACTAGCTCAGTTTTGGACATGTTGAGTTAAGATGTCTATGGGACATACAGTCAGAGATCTTCAACAGGCAGTTGGAAATATGAGTCTGAAAGTTAGCACAGACTTTAGGGCTAGATAAGTAGATCTGAGAATCATCAGCATAATTAAATCCATGGAAGCTGATGTGATCACCAAGTGAAAGAGCATAGAGGGAGAAGAGAAAAGGGTGCAGATCAGAACCCTAGGGGATACCAACCACTAGCCAGAGTGACCTGACAAAGATCCAGGTCACTAATGAGCAGTTAGCCAGGTGGAGGAGAAACAGAATAGCGTAGTGTCATGGAAACCTAGAAAGAAAAGAATATCCGGAAAAGGGTGATCAATAATATCAAAGGCAGTTTTGGCAGAGAGGCAGAGAGGTCAAGAAGGATGAAGAATGAGAAAAGACTATTAGCTTTGGGAATTCGGAGATTATTGGTAAACTTAGAAAGAGCAGTTTTGGTTGAATGATGAGACAAGAAGCCAGGCTATAGAGTAAAGAAGATGGTGAGAGGAAAGAAGAGTCTTCTCATGGAGTTTAGCCACCAAATGGAGGAGAGATATGGGATAACAGCTAATGGAGATGATTGGATAAAATGAGGGATTTTAGAGGATGAGAGAGACATAGGCATGTTTTCAGGCACTAGGGAAGCATCCAATAGCCACGGAAGATTGAAGATAAGTGAAAGAGTGGGAATAATAGTGGGGGTAATCTGAGGGAGAAGATGAGATTGAATGGGGTCATTTGTGCAGGTAAAGTAGATTGTCTTGGCAAGGAGAAAGGTTCCACCTTCAAAAAGATCCATCCAAGGGACCAGAGGCCAAATAAAGAGATTTTCAGTTATCAATGCTAGGATACCCTATTCAAGGAGTCAGGTATGAAGGAAAAATAAGATTGAAGGGTCATAGAAGATCTGAACCTGAAAAGACCTCAGATATTTTTTTAGTATAACCCACTCATTTAGCAGATGTGGAAACTGACATCCAGGGAACTTACCTTACTTGCCCAAGGCCATGCAACTATTTAGTTGCCTTACACAAAATTACATTGCTTTAAATATGAGTTTTGTTTACTACCCTCTAGAACCATTGGTTGGTGTGGAAGATAATAAAGGTAGCCATGGCCCTAGGAGTTACCCAGCTGAAGGCAGTTCAGGCAAAACTGGAGGGCAGGTTCTGGGTAGGTTTTATACAATGACACATGTAACAAACTGGAAATCTCCTTGTCTAATACTATGGTAAGCATCCTATAGTGAATCCTTGATATCTGAACCTCCAAATCCACTGCCTGCTTGTGTCTTGCCTTCCACTAAAGACGTTGCTGCCACCTTTCTTACCATTTCCTTCCTTATCTTGCTTTTCTGTCCTTTCCAATCTAAAGATTGCATTTCTCTTGGCAGAGAAACAGAAACTAATTAAAAGTTGAGTAATTCTGCCTTCTGTATGTCATCCATAGTCACAGATTGATTTATTAAAAATATCTCTTCTATGATCTTCCTCTTTATAATATAGATAAAAAAATCATTCAGCCCTTTTTGTTGACTTTTATTTGGTCCAGATGGTTAAAATTCCTTCCACCTCTGACAGTCTGTGATTCGATGCACCTTAGAACATGCAGCATTGTTGGGACCTGACCTCATCTGGGTGAGGAAAAATAGTGCATTTTACATAGGAAATGTAATAAGAAGGAGGAAGAGGAGGAGGAGAAGAAGACGACCATGTATTTTGATGGTTGTTTTATAAAATATCTTTCTCACAAAATCCATGTGAGATAGATAGTACATGACTAATTTCCATTTTTACACAAAGTCTCCTTTTACATAAGGAAAGTGAGGTTCAGAGAAACTAAGGGGTCCACTTGTGGTCACATGGCTAGGAATTGTTTGAGCCTGGATGTGAGCCTGAGTCACCAGAGTCCACTTCGAGAGAGACCTCTTTACTACATCAGACTGACACTGGTAGAGCTGGAAAATGGGTCCCAATTTCAATCAGACTTAGCTACAAAGAGGAAACTGAGCATTGTAGTGGCAAAATGATCCTGTTGCCAAGGTCAGATATTTCTCTGCCTTCGAGGCATGCAAATTGTGGAATGGAGTTTTTGAAATTGAACACATTCATAAATATTGATAGGCTCACAAAGAATTTTAATTTTTAGATGTCTGCCTCTGATTATCCTGGATTGTAAACACCTTTTAGTTCTCCCCTCAGGCCAAAGATCAAACTTCTCCTGTCATCTACCAGATAAGGCATCTGGCTTTAGGATGTACCCTTGATTTAAAGGCAACTGTGCTCACAGAAAACAACCATTCCTCTGGCAAAGGAAGGAAAAGTCTGAGCTTTGCATAGAGGAATGTCCCTGTTTCTTTCCTTGTTTGTGTTCCATAGCTCTGGTATCTAGAGAACACTGTATTTTTCAAAGTGCATTCACATCTCTAATCTCACTCAATCTTTTACAGAGGTAGGCAAGGAAGAAATTATTAGCTTTGTTTTATATCTTTGTAGCAGAAAGAACACCAAAGTTAGAGTCAGAAGATCTGAGTTCAAGGTCTAGACTAGAGCTATGATTTACTTGCTGTTTAACTCTGAGGAAGGGTATTTCTTGTCTCTAGGTCTAAGAGGACCATAGAAGTATGTGACGATTGATTTTTCTTTTCATTAATAATAATAGTGATAATCGCTCACATCTAAACAGCACTTCATGGTTATAAAACCCTTTGCCTGCCTTTGCTCCTTGCAATAACCTTGTGAGTAGATAATATAAATATTATTAACTCCACTTGAGAGGTAAAAAAACAGGCACAAAGAAGTTGCCCAATGTCAATTACACCTAAATCTTGCTGGCCATCAATACTCAAACCCAGTGTCATCTCTAGTTACTTCTTCTCTAGCATGTAATCAGTCAATTCGTGTTGATACTGTCTCTACAATGATTCTTGTAATGACGCCCTCCTTGTCATCCTTTGACTCTGGACCCCTATCACCTCTTGCCTGGATTGTCATGGCAGTTGACTAATAGCTTTCTCTCCCTCCATCTTCCCTAGTACACACAATGCCAGATTAATCTTCCTGAAATGCTGTGTTTTACCCCAGGCTCAAAAATATTCCATGACTTCCCTTTGCCTGAGAATGAAGTCTGTAAACTCTTCAGTCTGTCATTCAAAGCAGAACCCAGGTATTCCTGTACATGAGGTGAGCTCTCTACATTGCCTCCTCTCTGCCTTGCATTGCTATGTCATTGTGGATATTCTCAGGCGTGTGCTGGTAAATGTTTAACAGCAAACTCTCCTCTCTCCCTTTCTCCCAAAAGGTATAATACACTTTTAAGTTTAATTTGCATTACTAACTTTTCCTTCATCACTTCAGTTTAGAAATAAATAAACCAATAAATCAAGTCCTGATTTTTAGAATTTGCTAATTTCTGAGATATACATGTTCACGCTAGCTGTGTGACGTTGGGCAAGTCATTTAACCTCAGTTTGCCTCAGTTTCTTCAATTGTAAAATGGGAGAAATTATAGCACTTCCCTCAGGGTTGTTTTGACTATCAAATTAAATAGTATTTATAAAGCACTTAGCACAGTGCCTGGCACATAGTAGGGTCTATATGAATGCTAGTTATTATTATTGTTTCTTACACTGAAAATTTAACAATCAGCTTTCATGAGTTGTTTCAAGCTGGCTCCAGCACACTCCAGGATGTACTCTTCATATTCCTACCTAGACTATAAACTCTTTGAGGTCTGGGACTATGTGTTGTATCTCAGCATCCTTCATGAGCCTAGCAGGATCATAATTGTGATTAATTGGTGTTCAATGAGAATAATAATAGCAATCTTCAGGGATTCCCTAGTTCCAAAGGATAGATTATAAGCCTCTAAATCTGACTTTCAAGGTTCTCAGGCAGTGATTGCTCTCCCCCCCCCCCCATTGAAGAATAAAGTGCCAAGTACAGCTGTGCTTAATAATTGTTTGCTTACTGGAATGTAAACCCATAATTCTGTAGCACTTCACGCAATGCTTTTTTTTCACAACCCCTATGAGGTCTGTGATAGAAATATTGTTAAATTCATTTCTGCAGGCAGTGTCAAAGATGGGACCCAAATCCTGGTCTTTTGACTCAACTTCCAGGGCTCTTTCTAGTTCACTGTGGATCCTTCAGCTACCATGAATTTTCATTGTGGTAGGGTAGAAAGTGGATTGGCTTTGGATCAGAGGATCTGGGTTCAAATATTGCCTCTGCCATAGGAGCAAGTCACAACTTTTCCAGGTCCATTTCCTCATCTATAGAAGGAAAGAATTGGGCTAGGTGACCCTTAAGATCTCTTTCAGCTCTACGTCTGAGATAGACTATGAATATTCCTGTCCAAAGTGGTGTGTGTGTGTGTATGTGTGTGTGTGTGTGTGTGTGTGTGTGTATAACTTGTTGAAACCACAAATACGAAAGGGTTCTTTTCTTGATTCATCTATCCACCTCATGACCAGAGTTGGCTTCGTTAATGAATCATACAACGTTGCATGTTAAATGTCACAAACCCATACTGAAACTTCACATCAACATTGTTAAAGCAGATGGAGGGTCCTAGCTTGGGTTGTGTTATTGTTGTTGTTTGATTGTTTTAGTCATGTCTGACTCTTTGGTACCCCATTTGGTGTTTTCTTGGCAGAGATATTGGAGTGGTTTGCCATTTCCTTCTCCAGAAACTGAGGTTAAGTGACTTGTCCAGGGTCACAGAGCTAGTAAATATCTGAGACCAGATTTGACTCAGGAAGAGGAGTCTTCCAGACTCCAGGACTGGCATTCTTTCCATTGCATTACCTAGCTGCCCACAGAGTAAAAAGATCTGGGTTCAAATCATGTATCTGTGTGACCCTGGGCAAATCACGTAACCTACCCTCTCAGTTTCCTCATATGTATAATGAGAGAATTGGACTAGTTGGTCTTCAAAGTCCCTTCTTGAGTGATTGATCCCAAAGAGCAGGAAAGGGAAGACAAATATAAACAAGGCAGAGTGTGAGGAATTACATGGTGAGCTCACAAGTAGGAATTCTCATTCTCTGGACACATTATACAGACTTACCCATTGAAACCTTTGCTCATTTACATCATCCTTACACTCAAAATGCTAGCTCCATCTTTCAAGACTCAGCTTCTGTTTCATATCCTCCTAGAAGCCCTCCCTGGACATTTAAGATTGCTTTTTCCACTAAACTCTTCCAGCACATTCATAATATAATAAGGATGGTTTCATTGGTATAGGGAACTCCCATGTGAAGAACCTCTCTACCAAGGCAGATTAACACCTCTGCAACTTAAAAGTCTTAGAAAGTTGCTGGTGTAATGGGGGTTTGGTGTGTGCCTAAAATCGAGGCATTGGGACAGCTAAGTGGTGCAGTGGATAGAGCACTGGCCCTGAAGTTAGGAGGACCTGAGTTCAAATCCAGCCTCAGACCAAACACTTGACACTTACTAGCTGTGTGATCCTGGGCAAGTCACCTAACCCCAGTTGCTTAAAAAATAAATAAATAAAATAAAATGGAGGCGTCCATGTGGGAGATGGGGATCTGCTTCTAAGAGACAGGAGGACTGGTTCATGCACAAACATTCTTTCTAAAAATATTTTATTTTTTCCAATCACATGTAAAAACAATTTAAACATTCTTTTTAAATTTTTTTGAGTCCCAAATTCTCTCTCTCCTCTCCCCCATCCTTGAGAAGGCAAGCAATTTGATAGAGATTATACATGTGCAGTCATGCAAAACATATTTCCATTTTAGTCAGGTTGTAAAAGAAAACATAGAACAAAAAAAAACCCAAGAAAAAAGAATAAAATAAAGAAATAAAGAAAGTTTTAAAAAAGGATACTTTGATCTGCTTTTAAACTTCATCAGTTAATTCTTTGGAGGTGGACAATATTTTTTATTATGAGTCTTTTGGAATTGTCTTGGATTATTATATTGCCGATAATAGCTAAGTCATTCACAGTTGATCATCGAACAATGCTACTGTTACTGTGTATAATGTTCTCCTGGTTCTGCTCATTTCACTTTCCATCAGTTCATGTAAGTGTTTCCAGGTTTTTCTGAAAGCATCCTGCTCATCACAATAATATTCCATCACAATCACATATCACAATTTGCTCCCCAATTGATGGGCGTCCCCTCAATTTCCAATTCTTTGCCACCACAAAAAGAACTGCTATAAATATTTTTGTATATATAGGTCCTTTTTTCTTTTTCTTTTTTTGAAAAAATCTCTTTGGGGCAGCTAGGTAGCACAGTGAATAGAGAATCAGCCCTGAATCAGAAGGACCTGAGTTCAAATCTGACCTCAGATACTTGAAACTTACTAGGTATGTGACCCTGGGCAAGTCACTTAACCCCGATTGCCTCACCAAAAAAAAAATCTCTTTGGGATACAGACCTAGAAGTGGTATCGCTGGTTCAAAGGATAAACACATTTTTATAGCCCTTTGGTCATAGTTCCAAATTATTTTCCAGAATGATTAGATCAGTTCACAACTCTACCAACAGTGTATTACTGTTTCAATTTTCCTGTGTCCCCTCCAACATCCATTATTTTCCTTTTCTGTCATATCAGACAATCTGATGAGTGTAAGGTGGTACCTCAGAGTTGTTTTAATTTGAATTTCTCTAATCAATAGTGATTTTGAGCATTTTTTTCATTTGACTATAATAGCTTTAATTTCTTTGTCTGAAAACTTCCTATTCATACTCTTTGACCATTTATCAATTGAGGAATGACTGGTATTCTTATAGATTTGACTCAGTTCTCTATATATTTGAGAAATGAGGCCTTTATCAGAGAAACTTATTGTAAAAATGTTTTCCCAGCTTTCCTGCATGGACATTCTTGCACTGGTCTACCATGTGGTTGGGTGTAACCTCTTGCTGTTAGATGTGTAGCATCTTTAAAACTACCTAATACGATCTCTGTCTCTGTCTCTGTGTCTCTGTCTCTCTGTCTCTCTCTGTGTCTCTGTGTCTGTCTGTCTCTGTCCCTCTGTCTGTCTCTCTCTGTCTCTTTGTCTCTGTCTCTTTCTGTCTCTCTCTGTCTCTGTCTCTCTGTCTCTGTCTCTCTCTCTTTTCCTGCAGTATCCAGGGGTGAAGGGCTCAGAAACTCACAACAGATGACATTATTTGGTAAGGGGAGAGAGGGACATCAGGGCCTGATGGACACCACCCTCTCAGGTTGTGTTTGCCCTTTTAGTTCTTGGTACAGAGAGTGGAGTCCCTGACCCAGTAGCTTGCACCTCAGGGATCTTGGAATCCAGGGTTCTAGACCCACTAGATGTTCCCTAGCCCAGCAGGGAAGCCCTGAGAAATCAGAGTCCCAAACAGGGTTGGGGGATGGGGTGTGGTTGAATTTGCATTTGGTAGAAATAATGCTATGGAGGAACTGAGTTATGAATCTAATCTCCTTCCTCTCCCAGTGACTGAGAAAGGGTAAGGAGAATTTTACACCACCCTTGAGGTGTTGGGGCAAAATTTTTGTATGTTTAATCTTGTTATATCTTTGAAGCCAATATGATTTTTTTTTTAAAAAAACTTATCTGTCAAGTAGTTAAAGGGAATTGGGGTGCTTGGACCCCTAAAAATGAAGGAACAGAATCACTGGGGGCTCAGGCCAATGGCAAAGAAGAGAGACCCCCTCCTAACTCCACTTTGGGTGTTGGATAACTCTGGGGGAGGGATGAAATGTAACATACCTGGCCTTTATGTAGTGGGAAAGGGGCAGAGAATCCATCTTACACTTAGATCACTGAGGGGTTAAGTGACTTGCCAAATGTCACATAGATAATATGAGTCAGAGGTAAGACTTGAACACAGAACTTCTCCACTTAGAAGTCAGCTCCCTGTCTACCACACCATTCTGCTTTGTTCACTAATAATAAGCAATATTCATGAAACATTATAAGGTTTGCAAAGTGCTTTATAATTAAAGACATTCTCTCACTTAAGCTTCACACCCATCTAGGGTGACAAATACTGCAAATGTTATTATCCCCATTTTACAAATGAGGAAACTAAGACTGGAACATTTAAGTGACTCAGTAGTCCCAGGGCTAGTGTCTGAGCCAGAACTTCTACACAGTCAGAGGAGCTGAAGCATAGCTCCTTGCAACTTCTACCTTTGGCTCCAAATTCTGCAACTTTCTTAGTAGAGGCACTAAATGCTTGAGTGTAAACTGACACAGGTGTGGTGGTAGAGTGACTAGCTATACTTCAGCTTGGTATGAGGAAAGACCTCCTACCAGTTAGAATGGTCTCCAAGTGGAATGGCCTGCCTCAGGGAGCCAGTGTGTCTTCCCTCACTTCAGGGGAAACTAGAGGACCACTTGTCAGCAAAGTTGTAGCGAGAGCTCCTGCTGAACCAGGAGTTAGATGGGACAACCTCTGAGCTGCTCCTTAATTCTAACAGAATTTGATTCTGCCTTTGGAGGTGATATGGAATAGCAGAAAAAAGTACTTAGGATGTGGTCTCGGACCCTGGCTCTGCCCCTTATTGCCCATGTGACGCTGGGGAAGTCACACAGGCAATGCTTAACCTCTCTGGGTCTTAGCTTCAACATCAGTAAATGAAAGGGTGGAATTAGATGGATTTTAAGGTCCCTTCCAGCTTTAAAGGTAAGATTATGTGTGTACGTGTGTTTGTGTGATATATATGTATATATATCACACATACACACACACACACACACATATATATTATACATAGGGGTCTATGGAGTATTCAGGGAGGACTCACTAGCACCTCTGGTATGCAGCCTTTTCAAGTCCTTTCCAGAGCTGCTCACCCACCTTTTGTCACCCAACTCTCACCTGTGGCTCCAAGAAGCTGTAGCATGCACAGTGGCCACACCCTGAGAAAACCATCTCAGCAGACGGGCTAAACCAGGTCGAGGGGAACCAAGGGACCTCAAATCCATCAGCGAGTTAAGGGGATGTCTACCCCAAGTGTGTGAAGGCTTCCACGGCTGAATGGGCAGACAAGAACGATTTGTTCCAATAGCCATGAGAGCAGATGAAGCAGACACTGTGGAGCACTTAGAGACTGGTCAGACATCAAAGACGTCCACTGCATCCTGGGCCATTGCCAGTCATCCTGGCATGCTTTTGTCTTACCGCTGGATTTCAATGATTCTGGAGGAGAGAGTGAGGCTTATGACTTTGTGCAACTCTGTCTTCCTTACATCTAATTCATGTGCAAATTAAGACATCACCCATGATGTCATTAATCCTCTTGGAAACAAAGGCTGAGTTTCTCTCTCTCTCTTTCTCTCTATATATACACACGCATATATATATATATATATATATATATATACACATGCACACACATACATACATATATGTATGTTTATATACTTATACACTACAAGATATTAGAATGAATAGTGTTTTATTGGTGTTATCTCTGCTCCGTCCCTGCATTAGAATGGGAGTTCTTCAAGAGCAGGCACTGTCTTTTCTATTTGTGTCTGTAGTGCTTAGCATGCTTCTTTGTACCTAGTAAGCACCTAATCAACGCTTTATTTATCCATTCATTTTATTTCTCACAGGGGACTGCCCCGCCCCCCCAGAATACAGTGCCAAAAAGCATATGCTCACCGTCTGGTTTTGGGAAGTTCTGCTGAGTGGGAATATCACAGTGGGTGAAAGTTCCTTTCTGTTGCCACATGTAATTCAAGGCTAATTTTTTCCCTAAACAATGGCTTTGGAGAGTCACTAACAACAGCTCCCATTTCTATGACTCTGTCAAGTATACAAAGTGCTTTCACCACGTCTTGGTGGTGCAAGGAGTGGAAGAATTATTATCCCCATTTTGCAGATGAGGAGACTCTTGCTTAGAAAGGTCAGTCCCTTTTCCCAGCTGGTCTTCATTCCATTGATTTCTCACTTCTCAAGATGCTTTCCCCAACCCTCTTAAGCTGGCCTGTGTGAGGAGAAAAACAATCAAGCCATCACCAAGAGAGTGAGTAATTAGAGGTCAGAGCCAGCAGGTTACAGCTCAGTGTGGTCTGGTTTATTATTGCACTCAAACCCCAGACTCGTTTTACTCGGGAATAAGTAGTAAGCAATGAAGTCAGATCCCATCCATTATCCTGCAAACAGGTCTTGGCCCCGAGGTCTCCTCCTTATTATTTTTTCTTGCACTAGGCTAATGAGACCTCTGAAAAAAGGTCGGATAAGCATGTTTGTGGAAGGGAAAAAAATTAAGCAAACTCACTCTCTGTCTCTCTCTTTCTTATTTCCCTTTCAAGTCAGACGCCTTCCTCATCCAAGCCTGGTTATGTGTTCTTACAGAGAAGCTGCCAACACAGAGGGAATTTTTTTTCTTAACCTCCTGTTCTGTTGTCTTCCTTTTATGCTTGGTTGTAGTCAGGGCCTTAATTGCACAGAACAAATGGGCCAAAAAGACTTTTGAGTTTGGGCTGGTTGTGATTCCATCGTGTTACCACCACCACCTGGAACAAGGCTTTCCTGTCTCTGGGGAAGGTAGTCGTGGGCTTTTTGGAGAGTAGCCACCCGTGGCTGGCCTTATTCCATTTAAGATTTTAAAGGAAGTTGGCAACCAGGTAACAAATTTGTTTCAGCTAAACCATGACACCGATGTAGGAAAAGGGCTGCATCTGGCATGAGAAGACCTCAATTAGAATCCACTTTCTACCACGTGTTAGCTGGGTGACCACTAAGTAACTGTCTTTTTTGGGACCTTGGTTTCCTCATTGGTGAGATTAGATCACCTCTAGCTCTAATATTTTGCAATACACTATTTGGTATTGGTCGATTGTAAACTCAGAAACACTGTCAACAGGGGTCTAGGATGTGAATTTAGAGCTTAAAGAGTTCACTTAGGCCAACTCTCTGATTTTGCAGATGAGAAATCTGAAGCCCAAGGAGATTGTGACTTTCTTAAGGCTGCACAGGTAGGGGGTCTTGAGAGGTGGGATTTGAACTTGTGTAGGTGGGGGGAATACCCCACCCCCACCTCTAAAAATGACTTTCATCTCTAGATGTACACCTTACAAAGTATGACTCTCCCTTCCCAGTCCAAAAATAGATAGTGTAAAGTAGTATTATCTTCATTTTACAGAGGACAGAATTAAGGCTCAGAGATAAGAAGATCTGATCAAGACCACATAGTTGGCAAGGATCAGCTAGCCTTGGTCCTCTCTAGGCCTTTCCAAATACTCTACTGTGCAGTGACACTAGAATCCTTGCTGTTTCTTGAACTCAATATTCTATCTCCGAACTGGCATTTTTATTGGCTTACCAACAAGCTCGGAGTACTGTCTTCACTTCCTTCCACCTACTGGCTTCCTTGTCTTCCTTCAAGACTCGGTCCAGATACCACCTTCTCGAGGTGTCCTTTCCCCATCCAGCATGCCCCAGCACACACATACATCTGGTGCCTTCCCTCTTCCCCCTTCCATCTGCTCTGTATAATCTTGTGTGTATGTAGTTGTTTGCACGATGTTACCCTCCATTAGACTGTGAGCTTCTTGAAGATGGAGACCCTGTTTTGCTTTTCTTTATATCTCTAGCACTTAGCACTCTGCCTGGCACATAGGAAGTGCTTAATAAATGTTTGTTTATGAATTGAATGATAGGGGAGGTATAGTAACATAACCACATTTATCTGAAAAAGATCTAGGGATTTTAATGACCACTAAGTTCATACATCACCTATGAAGTAATATGTCAGTTAAGAAAACACCACCTTAGGCTACATTAAAGCAGGCAGTGTCCAGAATTAAAGTGACCATAGTCCCTCTGTACTCTACCCTGCTCTGACCTCATCTGGGCTATTGTTTTCAGATCTGACTCACCATACTTTAGGAAGGATTCTGATGGAGAACATCCAGAGGAAGGTAAACAGGATAGTGAAGGACCCACTCACAATGAGACCCCATTAAAGTTCTGAATCTTATATCAATTGATACCACCTTGGGCCAATTTCTTCCCCCCCAGGAACCTTAATACGGCAGCTAGGTGGCACAGTGGAGAGAGCACTGGGCTTGGAATCAGGAAGACTCATTTTCCTGAGTTCAAATCTGGCCTCAGACACTAGCTGTGTGACCCTGGGTAAGTCACTTAACCCTGTTTGCCTTGGTTTCCTCTTATGTAAAATGAGCAGGAGAAGGAAAGGGCAAACCACTCCAGTATTTTTGCATAGAAAACTGCTAATTGGGTCACGAAGTTGGATGTGACTGAACAACAACATGAATCTTAGTGTCCTCTATAAAATGAGAGGCTTACACCAGAGAGTCTCTAAAGGTCTAAATGTTTTAATCTGATGATCCTCATTTACTGATCATGTGCTGTCAGGAAGCAGAGGAAGGAAGAGATTGGCCCAGTCAACGGAGAGAAGTGGCAGATGGCTTCCTCCCATTTTGTGACTTAACCAAGAATGTCTAGGAAAGCAGTCAGAGACAGGAGGTCACTCCATATGAGGCTCAATTGAAGGAACTGGAGATGATTAGCTCAGAGAAGAAAAGAAAGGGTGACATGCGATCTTGAAGTATTTGGGTTGACCTTGTTCAGCTTGGCTTCAGAAGGCAGTACCAGGAATACAGGATGGAAATTATGAAGAGGCAAAGTGAGGCTTGATGTCAGGAAAAACTTCCCCAAAATTAGAACTATCCCGAAGCAGAAGGGGCTACTTTGCAAGGCAGTGGGTTCTCCCCAGGGATGTGGCCTGGTCAATGTTTAACAAGTGGATCCCCAAAGACCACCACCCAAAAAAGGACCCACAACACATTTCTAAGTTTAATCTATATTATTAACAATTTCTCCATCACTTTCTGAAGTCTAGGCAATCGACAGAACAAAAAATCCAACTGCAATTTGTAGTATTTGCTGATTTCCAAGGTGTAAATACTCACACTGAAAATTTAACAATTGCCTGTCAGAAGCTTCTATGAACTGGCTCCAGCACACCACCAGTTTTCTCCCTCATTTAAAATGCTAAGCAAAGGCTGAGTGAATCCACTTATCATATAGGTATACCAGTACGCTACCCATAGTAGGTACGTAATAAATGCTTATTGCTGTGTTGTATACGTGTTTAATTGAGGGATATGGTTTGGACTAGTTAGTCTCTAAGATTCTTTCCAATGCTGAGATGATCCAGGCCTGGATGAGGAAGGAATTTTTCCCCTCCAAACCCTTCTGCCCCTCCCAGTGCCTCTCTTTCTGCCAATTATACTCAGGCTCGAAAGTCTGTAGCCAGGCTTCATTCTTCCCTCTCTGTCACACACCCACATCCCAGCAGCTGTAAAGAACTTTTGGTTCTGAATGCACATTTCTGAAGTCAGTTCCCTTGTCTCCCTCAACTACCACCTTCATTCAGAGCCTCATTATCTCTCTCCTCAGCTATTGTAATAGCCTCCTAATTGGTTTTCCTGAATCTGGTCTCTGCCATATCTCATAAACTCGCACATTCACCTTAATGTCCTGCTCTGATCCAGTCATTCTCCTTATTAAAACCTGAATTACAGACCGGAATGGGGGCAGCTAGGTGGTACAGTGGATAGAACACTGAAGTCAGCAAGACTCATCTTTATGAGTTCAAATCTGGTCTCAGATACTTATTAGTTATATAATCCCCGGGCAAGCCAATTAACCCTATTCACTTCAGTTTCCTCATCTGTAAAATGAGCTGCAGAAGGAAATGGCAAACCCCTTCAGTATCTCTACCAAGAAAATCCCAAATGGGATTACAGAGTCGGACACAACTGAAATGACTGAACAACAAAATAGGCTGAAATACAGACTGAATAGCCTTGCATTCAAGGTCTTCTACAATCTGCCTCCAACTTGCTTTCCAGCCACAGCTGCCCTCCATATGTGCTACACTGGGTCTGGATCAGGAAGACCTGAATTCAAATCCAATTTTAGACACTTAATAGGGTGTGACCCTGGGCAAGTCACTTAATTTCTGTCTGCTTCAGTTTCCTCAGCAGTAAAATGGAGGTAATAATAGCACCTTCATCCCAGGGTTGTTGTGAGGATCAGATAAGATAATATTTGGAATGTGCTTAGCTCAGTGCTTGGCACATAGTAGGAACTTAAATGGTTATTCCCTTCCCCTTCTCCTCCTTTCCCCAATAAATGCCTTATACTTTCCTGCCTTCTGTCCTTTGCTTGGGTTATTCCCTGTGACTGTAACATCCTCCCTTCTCTTCGCCTGCTGAATTCCTACCCAACCTTCACACTCCAACTCAAATCCTGCCTCTTTCAGGAAGCTTCCCTGATTGCAGACATCCATAAAGACCTTCCCTTTTTGCCCCAGATAGTTTGTTTGTACCACCCTGACGTATTTGAGCTCCTGAGTTTATTTCTCATTTTTCTATATGAGAACAGTGGCTATCTCTTATTTAAACTCTGTATCTCCTCCAGGGACTAGCATAGTGCTTGGCATACCATAGACACTTGATAACTGTGGACTGAATTAATGCAATGGGCTATGGCAGAAGGAGCATCAGGTCTCAAGTTAGAAGATCTGGGCTCATATCCTAGCTTTGGTGTTACTAACCGTGGGTCCGTGTGCAAGTTCCCTCCTCTCCCTAGAAATCAGTTTCCCCATCTGTCAAATGACGAGATTGTTCTAGGTCATCTCTGAGGTCCCTTCCAATACTAAATCCTATGACCTTTCCCCTGGAAATAGGCACTATTTCTTTCCCATGAAATTCTCTCCTAAGACATGTGGTCATTACATCTATGACCTATAGACCATGGATTTCTACCAACATAGGTCTTCTAGCTCCATCCAGTATTGCAGAGGACCTATCCCTTGGTAGGAGGGTACAGGCAGGGCTGTACTGGAGTCATCTCTGACGGGTTCATGAGAATCAATTGTTCAATGTTCAATGTGAGCATTTATACCTTGAAAATCGGCAAATACAACAAATCAGGACTTGACATAGTGTGCTATTGATTGTTTAGATTTAAGAAAGCGATGAAGAAAATATAAATAACACAGATGAAGATGAAAAATGTATCCTGAGTACATCGTTTTGGGAAGGAGAGCTGTTGTTAAATATCTACCAGCATACTCCATGGGCACAGGGCAACCCACTCTTAGTGAGGCCTCTCTAAAGTTTTGAATCTTCTATGGACTCCAGATGTGTCCCACATCATACCTGTCACCAGGGGGAAAACATTTTGGCTTTGCTTATTACTACTACTGTGTGACAACTTTGGGCTAGTTTTCTTCCCTTCTCTGAACCTCAGGTTCCATCACTAACAGAACGAGAGGATTGGACAAGAGGTCTAGAAAAATCCCTTTCAGCTCTAACTCTTTCATCTGAGGTGATCTCAGGTACTGATCATGCACCGTCAGGAAGACAAGGAAGGGATAGATTGGCCCAGGCAATTGATGGAAGTGGCAAATGGCTTTCTCTCATTTCATAATTTGCCCTGGAATACCTGGGAAGGCAATCAGAGGCAGGAGCCAATTAGTGCTGGAGTGACCTGCTGCTTCCTATGTCTGTGCATAGAAGCAGAAAAGTAGAATAAGAGAAAGCCCTGGGCTGGAAGTCAGGCGACCTGAGTTCTGGGCCTGGCTCTGTCCCTTATCAGCGTTGGGACCCTCAGCAAGTTGATGAATCTTCCACTATCCCACACCGCCTCCATAGTTCTAATTGACAGATGCCAACTTGATAGAAGGAAGATGTATTCTTCTAGATGCTAATTGTGTTCCCTAGGCCTTAGAAACTCAGATCTTATTGACCTTTCAGATAGTGACAGACAATAATAGTCATTCTCAGTGTCCATTAGTGAATAAGAAAACACTCTTTCATTATTCTCAGAGACAGCGTTGTTGTTTTCAAATATCTGAAGGCCTGTCATGTGGAAGCAGGATCAGGCCTACTCTGCTTTGTGCCAGGGGACAGAACCAGGTTGGGGTGGGGAGAAGTTAGAGAGATCCCAATTTGAACTCAAGATTGGATCTGTCCCACAATGGAACAGGCTGGCATGAGAGAATAAATTCCCTGTCACTGGAGGTAGCTAAGAAAGGTGTCCACTTGTCAAAATTGCTGATGTGATAGATAGTAAGTTCCCTGTCACTGGAGTTATTTCAGCAAGCTGTCTACTCATCAGAATTGCTGCAGAAGGTTTTTTGCACTGAACAAGGGTTTGATTTTCAATTATGGGATTCTATGATTAGCTTTTGAGCTCAGTCTTCATTTTCTTTTTGTCCTTAGATGATCTGACAATTAAATTCTGAGGTCGTCACAGAATGGCACAATGGTATTTCAGAGTTGGAAGGACCCTTAAAAATAATTGAGTCCAGACCCCTGATTTTACAGGTGATTACACAAGCCCAGAGAAGGAAGGAGTATGTCTAAGATCTTAGGACATTAGTAGTAGGAAGTGAACACAAATCCAACTGTCTTTCACTTCAGTCCAGTTTGTCTCCCACCTCATCATAAATTAGAGAGACTTTTCAGGGGGAGCATGAAGGTGGTCAGAAATGAGTGTTTATGACTAATGAATCATGATCAGTCCATCAAACATGTGTAGCTTCATTGGTACAGTTGCTTCTTGCATCCATGCAGGTTCTAGGCTCTTTTCATATTAGTAGAAGGTTTATTTAATGTTCGGTGGCCTAAAACACACCACCCTTGGGGCCAACCTTCTGAGTGTAGAGAGAAAGAAAACCCAGGTGGCAAAGTGTCTCAAATGGGCCCTTCCAGCTCTGATAGGCTACCTTCTAATAGACAGCTAGGTGGGTACAGTGGATAGAGTATTGGACCTGGAGTCTGGAAGACCTGTGTTCAAATCCAGCCTCAGAAACTGTGTGACCCAGCTGTGTGACCCTCGGTAACTCACTTAACCTCTGTTTACCTTAGTTTCGTCGTTTGTAAGATAAAGATAATAATACCACCTACCTCCCACAGTTGGGAGGATCAAATGAATTAGTAATTGTAAAGCATTAATACATTGCCATGCACATAGTAAAATTCTATGTAAATGTTAGCTCTTATTATTGTTATTTTCAGCATCACTCCTGGTCACAAGACTTTCCATACTTAGCTAGGCTTATTTTTAGATGACAGACACAGAATATATTGAAGCCTTTCCAGATTGGAAGGACATGCCAAAAACAAAAAAAAGTGTTTTGACAGTGCCAGTGGCATACCTATGCTATCCGACACCTGGAGCAAATATTTTTTTTTAACACCTCCCTCCATTATTTTCAGTAAAACTCATGGAATAAATAATAATAATGACCTAAAAACACAATGAACTTTTCCTTTATTAAACCTCATAATATAATCATCCCAGTAATAATTTAAATAAAATATTATAACACAAAAGGAAAAAAGTAATGGATTAAAGAACATTTTAATTTTAAAGTTTCTTTCACATGAAGTAACAGACATACTAATAGGAAAAACCTTAAACATAAAGATGTTTGACAGAGATTCATAAAAATTCCAATTCACAAGTGAACTTTAATAAAATTGAAATGTCAGCAAAAAGTACAATTTGGGCAACTGTAAATTATTCCACTTAGGTAATCTTTTGTTTGGGTTGTTCTTTCATTTTAAAACAATAATTAACAAAATAAATTTCACTTTAAAGATACCCACATTCAATAAAGTATTTCATGTATGAACTCAAATTTGTGCTTACCAAATAAAAGTATTACACCCCCTAGCTCACATTGTTTCACTATTTTAAATTGCAAATACGATTAAAAACTCCAAGTGGTTGGTTACATAAAATGACAGAATTGAATGAGAACCCAAGTTCTCATTTCCAATCACTGTGCTATCATTGTTTATTTTGAATCTACTTTTTAAACCTCAGAGTACATAGTACCACAGAGGTTAGAGACATCGAACTGTGTTCTAAGTGAGCTCAAACAGGCCTAATCGTTTTGAATTTACTCTTGAAACAAGACGTGTGCTATGTCTGCAAATGTGAGGGCCAACTATATAACTAAGAGTTCTCTAAATTAACTTCACATAGAATACAATGTTTATTAAAGGATGAGTAATAAAAAACATGCTAATTTGAAGCTTACATATGTATTATCAAAACTCAACAGTGAATGCAGAAATTGTTTAGAACTTAGTCCAGCAAAAGATTCTTTCGGGGAGGAGTACTTTATCACTAACATTGTTTAGAATTGCCGGTGCATGGTGATAATAAAAAGCAGACCAACTTTTAGTCATTTTTATTATTGTTGTTAAATTCTCTGTAGACAATGCACCTCCTTATTTCCCGTGTGGAGATGGACCATCCACCCCACCCATGGTACAGCCGAGGCACAGCCTTCACACCAGAATGAACAACATTCCATCCTCCATCCTTGGGCTTCCCATGCTCTTCCTCCTCAGCTTTTGGAATCCCCAGTTCCTTTCATAACTCCATTCAAGGGCCATTTCCTATATAAGTCCTTTCTTGATTCTGCCCCCCCCCCCATTATTCATATTCTTCTCCTGAAATTACTTTAGATTCATTTTGAACTAATTTTGGTGAATGTTGTTAGTCCAGTGCCTGGAACATAACAGGAACTTATTAAATGCCCTTTGAATTGAATTGAATAATGCATTGGAGGAATACTTTAGTGATGGTATAATTAAAAAAATATATATTTCAATTTTCAGTATGAATAAGACCAACTTGTAATAGGATTGCAGACTGAGATCTGAAAGGGAACTTAGTCATCTGGTCCAAACTGTGCCCCCCCCCCCCAACTGAGGGAACTGAGGAAACTGAGTCCAAGTGATTTCCCTAAGGTCACATAGATAATAAGGAGCAAAGCTGGGAATTGAACCAGGTCATCTGACTAAATCCAGTTTTGTTGCTGTTGTTATTTTCTATTACACCAGACAGCTGCTGACAATGATAGAATCATTCTTTCTGTTGGCAATGCTTGGCCATCGATCATGGAAGCCACAAAAGATTTTTTTTTTTTTTTTTGGTGAGGCGATTGGGGTTAAGTGACTTGCCCAGAGTCAAACGGCTAGTGAGTGTTATGGGTCTGAGCCTGAATTTGAACTCGAGTCCTTCTGATGCCTGGGCTGGTGCTCTATCCACTGCACCACCTAGCTGCCCCCAAAAGATTTTCTTAAAATTGTTTCCAATAGTGTGCCAGGACCAATGGCAAATAGTAGTTTTATAGATGGGGTCAGACTATTCTATGATAAAGAACACAACAGGAACGTTCTACCTGTTGGTTCTTGCAGAGGACAGAAGGGCAGCAGGCTTTAATTACCAAGCACTCAAGGGAAGAGAATCTCTCTGTGAGAAAATCTGGCAAATGGAAAGCTTTGAAAAACAGCAGGGCCAATAACCCAGGGGTAGGTTATCACCTCAAGAGAAGCGGCAGGTCAAATAGCCAGGATAATAGATGGTAGATGGACAAGCGTGATGTGGAACAGAGCCCTGGTCTTGGATTCAGAAGACCTGGAATCCAACCCTGGCATGGCGGTGTACTACCTGGGTGATCTCAGTCTATCACCTAATCTCACTGGGCCTCAGTTTTTTCAGGAAAATGAAGAGATTGTGTTAAAAGTCCCTTCCAGCTCTGACATTGTACGATCCTGTGCTTTTCTCAGCCGATTCCAATTAAAATGAGAAGTTGCCAATGTTTATTTATTTGTACAAATCCAATGTAGGAAAACCTATTAATTCTGCATTATGTCGGTCAGGCTGATGAAATGATAAAGGCAACCTTGCCTCTGGACTACTCTTAGGCTCATACTCAACCATGTGTGTGACAGTGTAAGTGCAAACAGGATTTTTCTCTAAGCACTCTATTTATAATTTAAACCAAAATGGGCCCTCTTCCCAATCCCTGCCTTCCCCCAGATGAGTTTGGCTCAAGTAGTCACACCCTTTACAATTGAGCAAAGAAGTTAATATGAATAACATATATTTCCAGAGCACTTGAAGGCTTACAAAGCACTTTCCTCTAATTATCTCTGTAGGTTGCACAAGTATTATTATCACTATTTTTTCAGGGGGAAAATGTGATTCAGGGAAGGGATGTTACTTTCATTAGTCACACAGCGACCAACTATCAGGAGCCAGTCCTTGAGCCCAGGTCTTTCGACTCCAAGACATACATTTACTGACTCCTATTGCTCTCCTGTGCATTTCCTCTGCACCCCTGTGAGATCCTCTTGTGGATGATGAGAGTCAGAAGCTGAGGAATGACCCTTCTGAATCCCAAGAACCAATGGGGCATGCTGGTGAGATTATAGAGTTGCTGGAGGGAGTTTTGCTTCCCTTCTGTTAAAGGAACTCTAAGCTCCTAACTCTGTCAGCTGGTCAATGATTTCTTCATTCATTCCTTTCCAGGATGTTCTCTTGACCCTCATGTCTTTTTCTAGCATGCCACAGAAACCTCTTCATCCTGGACATTCACCCTGTCTCTGGACTTTTCACCCTGGAAGTACCCTCTGTCCTTTTGGCCTCTTTTTGTGATTGATTGGTTCTTTTCAGAGCCTCCATTTTAGGGAGGGTGCTCAGGCAAGATTTCTCTTCAGGTTGTGCATTTGACTTCCAGACTTTCATCTTCCTTGTATCTTGAGTCTTCCCTCATTAGAATGTAAGTTCCATTAGTACATTTGTATTTGTATTTCCAGTGCTTAGCACCGTGCTTGACACAATATTAAGCACTTAATAAATGTTTGTTGACTCAACTTGATTTCTTGGACACTCCTTGCCACCAGATAGGTCAAAGCTGAGGGAAAGAAGTGGAGTCTGTACCTTCTTAAAGGCAATTATTTCCTTACAAATTGTTTATCATTATTATTACTCAATTGTTTATCATTATTATTACTTATGAGTTTGCCCCTCTCCCCCCCTACAAAATCAATAAAAAAATCTAGTCATTGCCAAATCCTTGCTGGATATGATGGGCAGAGATTCAGGAAGAGGTTTTCATTTCTATAGAGATACTGCAGATACCTCCCAGATTCTGAGACATGAGGAAGGAACAGATGTTGATCCCATAAGGAAATTCCACAAGCAAAGGAGGTGTATTAATGTCATATCCTTAAGAAAGTGTGGGTTTTCATAAGCAAGAACACCTATAGAGAAAATTTTATCCATCTATAAATGTATATAAACACATATACATACCTATATATATATATATATGTGTGTGTTTGTGCGTGTGATCTGTTCCCCAACAGAGATACAAACAAAGTGAGGGCTAGAGTAGGGGGAAATGCTTAGAAAAACACAAAGGACTTTTTTTTTTAAAGTTTTTACAACTCTGTCATTATCAGAGAACAGATGATAACAGTAGCTAGGATTTCCATGGTACCCTAGAGTGGATTTACAATCTTGGATTTCCTCATCTTAGTATACATTCTTTTATTGTATAGTCCCTTTAAAAATTATTGATATAATTTATTTCCATATCACCTAAATTCCTTCCTTGTATTTTTGTGTAGTCTTTTTAAAAATAAATTTTTATTGATTTGTTTTGTATTTATATCACGTGTGTATATTCTTAACACACAATGCTACTCAGCTCCCCCTTAATATATTCTGTTTCTTTCAAATAAGGCGTACCCTTTTCCACGTGATATTCACCATGAGCTCCATCCCACCAAGTCTCAATTCTACCATAAGGTCTAACTTGCCTCCTTGCATCCATATTTCTAATTCACCCTGCTTATTATCTGTATTTTGTGTATTTGTCAGGTAGCATCTGAGATCATGAGTTTTATTGCTGACTCCCTTCTTAGATCTTTTCTCCCTTGAATTACTGGTCCTTTCAATGAAATCATGGATCTTTGAAGTACTAAGGTTTATGTATTATTACTTTTTACCCTGTTAGTAGTTATTATCTAACTCAGATTGAACTCACATTTATTACCGAACTCGTAAAACTAAAACTAGGTGGTTGAGAGGCAGAGTTCTGGTGGGGGAAAATCCATCTTTGTTTAATTTGTGACTCAATCTAATCCCCTTTACATTAGACAAAAGTTGAAAAGTAGAGAAAAGTTTCAAAAGCACTCCTTGAACTGCCTCCTTAGGGTTATTTTAAAAATTTTTTTTGTTCTGAATTTAACATAAAAAACTGTAACCTGAGTGTTCTTATGTAGAGAGTGGAACACACACACACACGAAAAAGATTGTATATGAAACTACGCATCTCTATGGAATACTGCTTGCTTTTTAAAACGCGTATAATAAATTCAGCCTGTTATTTTCAAAAGTGCCCTGCTTGTCTATGATTCCTTCTGAACTAACCCTTAAATTACTTTATATTGATATATCTGTACGTACCATGTACCCCTCCCAGATCACTGCCTTGTCATGGCACAGAGGCTTGTGAAGCTCAATGCAACTATGAGCTATGTCATGCAGGATTACCCAAGACGAACAATAGAGTTCCGACAAAAGATGATTCGCTGAAGAGGGAGATGGCAAATCTTTGTCAAGAAAACCCCATGGATAGCATTCTATGGACAACACCACACCATGTAACCCTCAATAGAATGTCTTAGCTCAAATCCTACCTTCTGTATAAAGCCTTTCCTGGTCTCTGCCTTCTGACTCTCTCCCCCACTCCACTTCCCTCTCCAACATATTCCCACTCCATTTACCCTTACAGTTATCTTCATGTCATCTTCCACATTAGAATGGACTGGTTTTGTATCTTTATATCTCCCCTAGTGCTTAGCACAGTACCTTGTACATAGCAAATGCTTAATAAATACTTGTTTATTTGACTTCTTGACTTGAGAGTAGGAACTGTTTTTCATTTCTATTTTTAGATTCCTGGTGCTTATCACAATGCCTTTGCTCATAGTAAGCACTTAATAAATGTGTTTTTAAATTAAATATGTTTTATTGGCCCTTGTTCATTGTACTCTGTCGCTTGCCAGGTGCCCATTATTCATACATTTGAAACTGTGAGTCAGAAATCCAAATGCCATTCTTTAAGACCATCTTCTTAGTCAACTGTATGCTTTCCAAATCTACTCTTCTCTTCTAAATCTCCTATATTTAGTTGCAGCAATGATGAAAATTACACCTGTGCCCTTACACCTGTGCTGTTGCTCTGTTTTTGTTTTTCATTTGGGTTTTTTTTTTGGTCAGGATTTAGTAATTTTAGGTTAATTTGTCAGGTAGCATCTGAGATCATGAGTTTTATTGCTAACTCCCTTCTTAGTAATTTAGACTTTTTAGGTTCCATATGTTAGCATTGTTTGTCACCAACTTGTATCACCAGAAGTAGGTAGTAGTTTTTAGGTGTGAGAATTTTTGGGAAGTTCTTCATCATATCTCAGATATGGACTTTGCAACCCAATGATATTTTGAGTTATCCATGATTTTGTAGATATAAGTCCATCTTCGGATCAGACAATAAACATCTACTAAGCGTTTACTAAGTGCTACTCACTTTCCTAAGTGCTGGGGATACAAAGAAAAGCAAGGCACAGTCCTTGTACTTGAGATGCTCACAATCTAATGGGGGAGACAATATGCAAAAAAAATGTACAAATAAAACATATACAGGATAAATAGGAAATAATCAATGGAAGGAGGACACTAGACTACCATCCACACAATTCAAAATCCCTCCCTCTTATCTTGTGGGGCTTTCATCCATATTTTCTCATAAATCCTCCATAGAGGATCCACCCTAAATTCTAATCTCCCTAACATTTTGTGGCTTAAAAAAGCTTCTTATAATCCTAAAAGGTAAATAGTGCAGGTAATAATTTTTTCATTTTGCAGATGGAGAAACTGAAACTCAGAGTTACTTGGTTTGGATTTCATGGCTGGTAAGGATGAGATCTATGACTCAAACATGTCTCCTAACTTTTTCCTTAGACTCTATTTCCACTATTCTGTACTTTTTGTTTGTAGGTTACTTTATCTACCCGACGATGAAAAAAAAGTTTGCTAATGAAGAAGCTAGACAAATTGCTATTCATCCATGAATGTGGTGTTGTTATTCTATTAAAATCTGGGAGTCAGTAACTTAATTGACTAGGGAGCCCCATGCTTCTCAGGCCAAGTTTTGTTTAGATGGGTTCTGGTGAGAGGTAGCATGATATAGCAGAAAAAAAACATGGATTTGAGTTAGAAAATTTGGGTTCAAATCCCTTTGTGGTGTTAGATGGATACCACACATCTTAATTTTCCTCAACTGTTGAATGAAAAAACAGTTGAGTAAACCTTCACGTTAGCCCTCTGAATCTCCATTTAGGGGTTTGGTCCCAAACTTCATGTGCATCCCATCTAGCCATCCATCATGACATCAGAGCCAAGACAGTGCAGGCGTCTTGCCATCTGCCCTGCATTTCTTCCTACGACTTCAAACCTAGATCAAAGCTTCCTTTCCTAGTCCTTACTCTCAGATATGCTTTATATTCCTCTAGAAGAATGTAAGCTCCTCAAGGGCAGGTGCTATCTTACTTTTGCATTATATCCCCAGAACCTAGTATAGTGCCTAGAACGTAGTAAGATGCTTACTAAATGCTTGTTGGTTGGCTGATAGACTGAAGGCCTATAAATCCCTCCTAGCTCTAAATCCTCTGATTCTTTTTCAAGTTACTTCTTTGAATTGTGATTCTGTATATACTTGTGTGTTTTCTATTTTTCTTGCAGATATTAGCAAATAGACATATTTATGCTCAGAAGGATCATGGGATCACTGGATTTAGAGCAGCAAAGATCATACAATCATGGATTTAGGCAAGGAAAGGAATCTAGAGGTTCTATGTTCCACCCTGTAATTTTACAGATGAAAAAACTGAAGCCAGGCAAGGGATTTGCCCAATGCCCCATGAGTAGTAAAGAACTGAGCTGGGATCAGAGCTCAAGACCTCATACTCTAAATCCAGGGCCTGTTCCATGTTGCCACAGTAGGAGCAGAAAAGGTGAGACAGTTACTGAGGGCTAGCCATGTTCTGGAACCAGCTCCTACCAGGTGATTGTGAAAATTTCAGTGTGAGCATTTATACCTTCCTTGGAAATTGGCAAACATCAAAAATCAGGGTTTCATTTGTTGTTTTGATAATTATTTAGAATTAAGAAAGTGATGTAAAAATATTAATAATGCAGATTTAACTAAAAGTGTGAGGAACGTCTACCAACATATATGTGAACATACATGTAAACACGCATATGGACATATATTGTATATGAACACATATACACACATGTACATCCTTTTTTTTCCATCCAGTTGTTAAACATTTACCAGCACATGCCTGCCTAGGGCCCCATCAACCTTTTGAGAAAAATGAAATAAAGGTGTTGCCAAAGAGTAACTGGACAACAAAATTGTCTCTCAGCCCCTTGTCCTCAGCCTTGGGCAGGGACAAAGGCTCTTTCAAAATTAAAGTGTCATCACTCCAGCGAGTAAATCCTGTCGATTGGACTCCAGCTGGCAGTCATCCTGCATGTGAGCTTCGTCCTTTGAAATTCCCTACAACAGCAAGAAGCAACACGTCTGAGAGGCAGTAACAGGCATAGGACAAACCCCTTCCATTTACTCAGGGTTTCCTTTGTCTCTTTCACCCACACAAAGCCAAATAGTGCCATCGTCGGAAATGCTTGGGGGAAGGGGAGTACGTGGCCACGTTACGGGACGCTATCAGTCAAAAACCTGCCTAACCGGTCTCCTGCTGCATTCTGAACTTGCTACAAGATGAATCCTCTTGGAGAGGCAGCACAGATAGTGGGAAAAGCACCGGGTCTGGAGCTAGGGGACCTGCGGGAATTTCAGTTCCAATACTGATACTTACCAACAGGCAAGTCACTGACTTTCAGAAGTCCAGTTCTTCAACTGTAAAATGGAGACGATGACATTTGCACTACTTATCTCCTGGATTGTTAGAAAGAAAACATGTTTTAAATCTTCAATGCCTCATGGGAATGAGAGGCATTATTGTTATTATTCCTCATTACTGCTCTGGTCAAATTCAAAGAAAAGCAAAAATTAGGTCCCTGGCCTCTAGGAGTGCACATTCAAGTTGGGGCTGAGGAGCAACATGCGAAGAATTGTACATACAAGATATATACAGCATGAGTGGAAGGTTATATCGGAGGGAGGGTTCTAGAAGGGGGAGGGTACCAGTAAAGGCCTTCTGCAGAAGGTGGGATTTGAACTCAGTCTTTAAGGAAGCTAGGTAGCTGAGGTGAAGGAGATGGCTCATTCCAGGCATGGGGGGTGGTGATGGATGTGGGAGGGGTGCAGGTCCTAAAAAAACAGAGGAGACATCATCACTCAAAATCCTTCAGTGACTCCCTATTACCAAATGAATAAAAGTCCAAACACAAAATCGTAGAATCTGAGTTGTAAGATATCTCTGAGGTTATCTAGTCCAAAATAAATCTAAATTCTTCTCTACCATATTCCTAACAAAGGGGAGCATTCAGCCTTTTCCTGGAGATCTCTAGTGAGGATCACTTAGTAAGTGTTTTTGGTTGTGATGAATTCACTACCTCTTGAGGTTTTTCCTTAAATCAAGCCTAAATCTTTCTACAGCTTCAAGCTAAGCAGAATCACTCTAATCTGTCTCCCTCATGACAGCCCTTCAAGTAAATACTTGAAAGGAGTTGTCTTCTCTTCTTGTGTATTATTATGTTATTATAATTATTATATTATGTATTAACCACCCCCAGTTCCTTCTAGTCTTTCTTGTATGGCATGGTCTTAAGGCCTCTCCCTATCCTGATTGCTCTCCAGAGTCTCTCCACTTCTCATGTTCTACTGTTAAGTTATCCTGTGCTTTGAGGTCACTAAACCCCTCCAGGTCATTTTCCAGAGGAGCTGTTGTTTAATCTCACCTCTCCTGTTTTGGGGCTCATTCATTTTTTGAATCTATTTATCCCAATTATAATTTCATTTTATTTATCCCAATTATAATTTCTATTTAACTCAATTACAATTTCATCCTATTATAAGGCCCTCTGCTATCTGGTGGCAACCTACCTTTCCAGCCCCATCTCACATCTATGTCTCTTTCAGTACTCTATGCTCCAATCAGACTGGACAATTCATCCTGCTCCTTTCACATCTCCATTTCTTCATTCACAGAGTGTCCACTATCACTTGGATGGTCTTATCCCTACTATCTTTGTGTGTTGGATTCTTAGCTATCCTTTTAGGTACAGCAATGCCACCTCTTCTGGGAAGCCTTCCTTGATCAGGTCAGGGTTATAATACATGAATGTTATGTTACTGCAATGTAAGAAATAGTGAACTGGAATACCTGGAAGACTTGTGTGAACTGATTCAGAGTGAAGTAAGTAGAACCAACAAAACAATTTATACAATAGCAATAACACTGTAAAGAAAAATAACTTTGAAAGACTTGAAAACTCTGATAAGTGCAATGACCAATCATAATTTCAGAGGACTGATGATGAAGCATGTAGCCAACCTCTCAACAGAGAGGTGATGGACTCAAACAATAAATACCTAGTAAGCACCTACTATGTGCCAGGCACTGTGCTAAGTGGAATTAGACATTTTCCCCACACAGCCCGTGTGGGAATTCATTTTGCTTGACTATATATATTTGTTACAATGGCTTTGGGTCTTTTCTTTTTCAGTGGTGAAGGATGAGGGTAAGGGTAGATGGGGAAAAGTAGTAAAAATAAAAAAGGAAAGGAAAAGAAAAGAAAAGAAAAGAAAAAGAAAAGAGGATCATTGAGACATTTTTAAATGAAGATAAAAGAATAGAAGGAAGACCAGAAAAGGACAGCTTTGAAAGCTGCAGGTTGATCTTACGATGTACTTTAAAAGAAAAGCAAGTTGTATATAATAGAGACCTGGGGTTTCTTTTCTCTTCTACTATGTATAAGCAAATGCTCATTCTACTTGATGTTTGATAAATTTAGAATAAAAATTAAATTGATTTTACAAATAAAATAAAATGCAGGGCAGGCTTTCAGAATAAGTGTAAGGGACAGGGTTTGTGTGGTTCCTCCCCATCAGCAATCTATCCAAGTACAGCCCCCCTTTGTTCTCTGTATACCCTCCCTTTTGTGATAGCATCAACCTCTTGTCCAACCTGTCCAATCCCTACCTGAACAGAAATCTCCTCTAAATATCCCCGGACAAATAGTAATCCAGCTTCTGCCCAAATTTCTCCAGGAATGGGGAGCTCAGGGCACATACAGGAAGCTACTTCTACTTTTGAATAACTTTAATTATTGGGAAGTTCTTCCTTGTACTAAGCTAAAATCTGCTTCCTACAACTTGTCTCTATCAGCGCGTCTCTTAAGTATTTTTAAAGAGAGGATTTGAGAGACATAATTCTCCCCTGGGTGGGAACTTCTACTCTTGACACACACTCCCTGACAGATTTGCACTGAAATCCCATTTCTCTTTATTTGCCCCCAGCCTAGGATTTCAGGTATCATTAAGCAATATATGATATTATGAAATTATGGAAGGGGTAGGGGGCAAGGCCTGCATACAGATTGCATTTGAAGGCTGGTCCTAGCACAATGGATACACACAGCAGTGATAATAACAATAATTCCTATTTTCCTTGAAGGCTGACAAAGCATTTTCTCAAAACAGTCATGTTTGGTATTGTAGGGTAGTGCAAGTTATCCCCATTTTATACAGGAGTATATTGACATAAACATATAAGTAAGGAAATAAAACTCACATAGAAAATGGGTTTTACAACAATCCTCATTGTCAAAGCCTGATAAGCACTACAGGCTGCTCTGAATATGGGAAACTCATCCTTTTCTCCTGATTTAGTGCAGTAAGGTGGGAACGGCATTAAGAAATCTGAATTCTTGTCCCAGCTTTGCCACTAAATGGTTATGAGAACCTCTCTGAGCCTCAGTTTTCTCATCTGCAAAATGGGATAGTAATTCTTTCCATTGTCTACCATACACGGTTACTGTAAAGATCAAATGAAGTGGCCACCCCTCTGGTGATGAGCCTCCCCACCTAGCTTGGTCCCTAGCCTGGTCCTTGGGCAAATCACATTATCTGTGTACTCAAAGCCTTTCCAGCTCTGTAGAACCTGTGAGAGTTGATGATCCACAGATTTAGCTTTCAAGCTTTTACTGTCACCTCCATGCCAACAGGAGGCATCAAAAGGGGGTAACAGCAGAAGGTGCAGCTAGATGGCACAGTGCATAGAATGCTGGGTCTGGAGTCAGGAAAACCTGAGTTCAAATCTCACCTCAGGCATTTACTAGCTATGTGACCCTGGACAAGTCACTTAACCCTATTTGCCTCAGTTTCCTCACGTATAAAATGAGAAGGAAATGGCAAACCACTCCACTATCTTTGCCAAGAAAACCTCAAATGAGGTCACAAAGAGTTGGACATGACTGAACAACAACAGCGGAATATTTCAAAAGCAAACTATTATAGTCATTATTATTGTTGTTTTATTGACCAGCTATTAAGCAATTGATAAAAAATTGATAAAATTGATAAAAAAAAATTCTGAAGAGAACAGAGCCCAGAATTCTAGAGGTATCCTTTCTGTTTGACATTGAATCATTCATCAGAGCTTTTTGATTGCTATTACTTAATAGACCAATTGCAAACTCAGGTAACAAGAATATTATGAAAGATTTTGTCTAATACTTTGCTGAGATCTAGTCCTATTAGACCAGACAAATGCTGTCAAAAGAGGAGACAGTGTTAGTTTGTCCTGACTGATTCTTCATAAATTGAACCAGGCTCATAGTGGTCGTCACTGCCATTTCTAAATGCTCACAACCCACACTTTTAGTAATTCATTATAACGTTTTTCCATCAGTATTTTTTCCATTGCACATCAAGTCCATTAGCTAACTGTGAAATTAGCCTCACTTCTTTTCTTAAAAAACAGAAATATTCTCCTATCTCCAGGCTTGTAGCACCACTCCTACTCCCCATGATTACTCAGAGTTCACCTACCATGATTCAGCAATAACTCTGTCAAGTATTTTTTTCCCTTCAGTATTCTGGACAGCAAGGTGGTACAGTGGTTAGAGTGCTGGGTCTGGAGCCAGGAAGACTCATCTTTCTGAGTTCAAATGTGGCCTCAGACACTTACAAGCTGTGTGACCCTGGACAAGTAACTTAACCTTGTTTGCCTCAGTTTCCTCAGCTGTAAAATGTCTCCAGTAGCTTTGCCAAGAAAACCTCAAATAAAGAGTCAGACATGACTGATATGACTGAACAACAAAACAATTCTGGGATATAGCATGATATGAAGGTATTTTCTCAGCAAATGTTTCTTATTTTGGGCTCCCCTTCCCTGTCCATCACTTTTTCCCCATTCTGAACAAAGGATGAAATAAACTTCAAGTCTGAAAATGAACCTAAAGATCATTCTATTTAGTAGAAAAGACAGAAACAAACAAAAGACTTGGGAGTGTTCAGTCTTTTTTCCACTGTCAGTTATAATTATCCTATCCACTCCAAACAGCACTCCTAGACTTCCACATATATGTTGCCTCCCCCGTGAGAATGTGAGCTCCTGGAGAGCAGGAACTTTTCTGTTTGTATTCGCAGCGTTCAGCAGAGTGCTTTGCACATAGCAAGCACTTAATAAGTATTTTATTTAATCGCTCATTTGTGACCTTTGAGTGCTATGCAAATGAGTTATTATTTTTTGTGGGGGGGAGGGGTCAGTAGCAGGTGTTGTATGTGAAGAGAAAACTGCATTAGAATAATAAAACAATTAGAACATAACAAAGGAACAAATCAAGTTGCATTTTTTCTTTCTTTGGCTTCCAGAGTAGCTAACAAAGATCTTTGTGCTTTCCTTAGCTTTCGGCAAGGACCTTCGCTCGTTCTGTCTCTAACGGTTCTTGCAGGCCATGCCATGACTTTTGTATTTATCCTCTTATACCCCTGAATGTCTTTTGTAAATGTGAGTTCAGAGACAGGCAACACGTGCAGTCATATCACTCTTTAGATACCCTTTCCAAGCCAGAAGAAAATCTTCCATTATGATGGTCAAATCTAGCATGAATATCCCAGTGTCCACATGGGGAAAGGGGCATCATGGAACTAAGCTGCCATGTGCTTAGGTGAATCACAGAGAAGAAAGTAAGAAAGATAGGAAGAAAAGAACAGAGGAAGCCAGGCAGTGCAGTGAAATGAACACTGGTCTTGGATTCAGAAGATATTAGCTGAGGGACGTCAGGTAAATCATTTTTCTCAGTTTTGTTCTCTGTGAAGTAGATAGACAGACAGACAGACAGACAGACAGATAGAGCCTTTATTAAGTTAATACTACCTGCTTTATTTCAGAGGGTTGTTAGGAAGAAAACACGCTACAAACTTTAAGGTGTTATAGACATTTTTGTAGTTCAGTCATTTCAGTTGTGTTCTACTCTGTGACCTCATTTGGGGTTTTCTTGGTAAAGATACTGGAGAGGTTTTGCCATTTCCTTTTCCAGCTCACTTTATAGATGAGGAAACTGAGACCAACAAGGTTAAGTGACTTGTCCAGGATCACATAGCTAGTACATGTCTGAGGCCAGACTAGAACTCAGGTCTTCCTGACTCCAGGCCTGGCACTCTAGCCACTGTGCCACCTACTTGCCCCCTTGTTACATTATTGACATGCAAGTTATTAACATTAGGATCATAGGATTTTGAGCCTTGCAGATGATCTAATCCAATACTATCATTTTATTATTGAGAAAACTAAGGACAAAAAGAGGAAGTTACATTTCCAAGGTTACCCAGGCAGTAAGTAAGCAACAGAGCTGGATTATTGTTAGTTATCATTAACACTAGAAGGACTAGGTACATCAATTGATTATAACTTTGAAATAAAATATATCTACTTTCTTTTTTATGGATAAAAATATGTACTGCATTAATTGACTCAGGTTGGTTCTCCAAGGTATTCCTCAATTCCCATCCTTCTATTAACAAGAGTGATGTTAATAAAGAACTCTGTAAGCCAAGTGTGGTTTGCTAGGGGCCCCAAGGCTCTGGTGAATCTGTGCTTAATCCCTGGCCCCTACACAAAGGAGGCCTGGAAATGCCAACATCATAGCCAAAGGCATCAGCCTCTGTTGATTCCTGAGAAGCCAGACTCAAACAGAGAGTTGCCTTTCTACAAATCTTCATTCCGGAAGGGGCAAAAAAACAACAACCCACAATCTTCCTAGTTATTTGCTTGTCCCAACTCGTATTTAAGGAACGTTTTTCTCTGAGGGGCCAAAAGCCCTTTTGCAGGCCCCAATGTCAATTCCTTTTGGAAGCAGTTAGAGTGTGGATGAGACTGCAGGAAAAAAGCCAGACCCAAACTGACTTTTCTCTTCCTGGGACAGAGTTAGGGATACTAGAATCTTGGAGCTAAAAGGGATTTCAGGGGACATTTGGTGGTGTTGGAGGCTACTTGTCTGAGAAGGAGTAGTGTGATTTTCCTTTTCAGAAAAGAGTTGAACTTATGGTCTCTGAGGTCCCTTCCCATTTTAATATTCTGTGATTCTGAACCTACACCTAATTCATGAGATCTTCTTTTTTCAGTATCACCAACAAATGGTCATTCATTTGCATCTTTCCCTCCATAAATGTCCTTTTTTAAAAAATAATTTCAGTAATGGGAAACTCCCTAGCACTAGTAATAGTAAAAAATAATAATAGCTTACAAAAATGATGTAGTGATTGAAGGTTTGCAGAATGCTTTAGCTAATCTCTTTTGGTCCTTACAACCTCCCTGTGAGGTAGGTTGTACAGGCATTATAACCCTAATTTTACAAAGGAAGAAAATGAGGGTCAGACGTGTTAAATGGTTTGTCCACATTTAAATAGCTAGTAAGTTTCATAGACAGGATTCACACTCAGGTCTCTCCTGATTCCTCTTTCCAGTAGGGCATTTTGACTCCTGAGGTATCCTGTTCCACACTGGGACAGCTTTAATTAGGATGCCCTTCCTCTATTGACCCTGGAAGAGAACCAGTCTTTCATTAGTCTGCTAACTTTTATGTCCTACGACGTCAAACTTTCTTAGCAAACTCTGTCTCCTTGTTTAAGGTCTTGACAACAAACTTAGTAATCATATCATTGTTTGTTTCTGTTGGTTTCCTCCTGAGTTGGAGTTGTAGCTAGGTGGTAAGCTCCTCTCTGCTTTTCTCTCAGCCACAAGACGTACTGTTAGTGAGTGGCTGCGTTCTCTTCATCCTCAGGGTCTCCAAAACACAAGTCAGCACCTAGGTATGGTTCTCATTCAAACACCAACTGGCATGGCAGGAAGCCAGAGTTTTTCCTGGTGGAGTTGTATACCTGTCCTAGAAACAGCACATGTTCACACCACTGAGATATCTCTAATGCATTAGGCAGTGTGCATTGGAGTCATTTGGACTGTGGGTTGGATAAGAAGTTTAGGTCTAAAGATGGAAGAAGCTCAGAAGCCATGTAGTCTGAAACTCTCTTTTTACAGATGAAAACACCAAGGTCAGGGGGATTTAAATGACTTGCTTGAAGTCACACAAAGAGAAAGCTTCAGAGGTGGAATCTGAACCATGATCCTCTGACTCCAGAGACAGTGTAGCCTGCTACCTGTTCCGCCCTCTTTGAGAGTGGTAAGACAACATTCTAAGCTTTCTTGATGCCAGCCTAAGCTAAGACCTCTCTGAGTCCTGTGCTTTCAACATTTCTGCCTGGGGCTGACTAGATCCTGAAGACCACAGTGCTTTTCCCACAATACTTTAGTAACTGTTGAAGCTTTCTGGTTTGGGGTTGGGTCTTCCTGTACAATCATGTGAAATGGAAAATCACTGCCAAGATACGGTTTATGTTCTTACTCTCTCCTTCCAGAGATGGAAAGTCAATACAGACAAGTTCAATAGGTTTGTTAGCTCTTATATTCTCTCATTATGTGGTATGAGTTGGCAGTGCTTTTATTTGTCCCTAAATAGAAGTCTTCTTAGTGGTGTCTGCAGCCTTCCTGGCTTTTTGTTACTAGCTCTAGGGTCCTCTCTTGACCCACGTATCCAGTCATCATTATGTAAGGCTTGGCTCTTCCATATCATTTCTGGGTAGCACCAGCTTCTGTGTGTGGAATCAGTGAGAGTCTGGTATGTATTCTGTCCCACAGCTCTAATTTCTGCCATTATCTTAATGATAGGGTACCTTTAAGGGACAGGGATTTGAGTACCCTAACATTACCACCCTGTTTCTTAACTTTTTTTTTTTATTTCTTGCTGTCCTTCACCAGCCACCCACCAGGCAACTAAGGGAAAGACAGTTAGGTCAATGAGACAACATTAATAGCTGCAGCTGATAAACTGTCTGGTAGTGAGCTGTACTTAGGGATGCAGGCTGGCTTCTGGGAGGGAGGATGCTGACTTTGCCAACCCATGTGTTACATATTCCTCTCAATTTTGTCATCTACTAATTTGATAAGCATGCCATCTAAGATTTTATTTAATTCAAAAGTAAAAATTTTAAGCAAAAAAAAGTCTTTAATTCAAAGGTAAAAATGTTAAGTATGGGTAGCTATGTGGCACAAGTGGATAAAGTGCTGGGTCTGAAGTCAGGAAGACTTCATCCGTTTGAATCTGGCTTCAGACACTTACCAGCTGTGTGACCCTGGGCAAGTCACTTAACCCTGTTTGCCTCAGTTCTTCATCTGTAAAATGAACTGGAGAAGGAATGGCAAACTACTCCAGGATCTTTGCCAAGAAAACCCCAAATGAGGTCACAAAGAGTCGGGTATGACTGAAAAACGACTGAACGATAAAAACGTTAAGTAGTACAAGACCAAACACAAGACAAGTACAAGACAAACCTTTTGTGCACTCTACTGGAGACCTCCTTCCAAGGTGACCTCCAACCACTAGCCATTCAGTCAGTTCTGAGTCTATACTACCATTATTTAGCCTCTATCTCTCCATCTTGTCCATAAAAATAACTTGATTGACTCTGTCAAATATGTTGCTAAAACCTAGGTAAATTCTATCTATGTCATCAGTCTAGTAACCCTGTTAAAAAAGGAAAAGCTATTACTCTGACATGGCCTATTCTTGAAGCTATGCTGGCTTGTGATCCCTGCATCGTTTTTTAGGTGCTCACTAACCATCTATTTGATAACATACTCTAAAAATTTGTCAGAAATAAAGTTGACCTCATTGGCCTATAGGCTGCAGGCTCTACTCTTCCCTTTTCTGAAAATTGCAATAATGTTTTATCATCTTCAGCCCTGTGGTACTGCTCCCATTCCCCTTTAGCCTTCAAAGACTAATGTCAGTGGCTTAACAATCATATCTGGTTGGACCTTGGGATGTAGTTCATCAGGGTATCGTGAACGGAACTTATCAAAGATAGTCATGTGACCTTCTATTGTAGGTAGCTAGTTGGCCCAGTGGATAGAACTGAGGGCCTGTAGTCAGGAAGACTTGAGTTCAAATCTGGCATCATGCACTTGCTTATCTGTGTGACCCCAGGCAAGTCACTTCACCCCTGTTTGTCTCAGTTTCCCCACCTGTAAAATGGGGATAAAAATAGCACCTAACTCCCAGGATTGTTGTGAGGATTAAGTTAGATAGTCATTATAAGAAGCTTAGCACAGTGCCTGACATACAATAAGCACCATATAAATATTAGTTATTATTATTATTAATCTTGGTTACAAGCTCCGTTTGCCATATTTGGTGTGTTAATTTACATCTCAGAGACCATCCTTCTTGACAGAGAAAAAAGAAACAAAATAAGTTTTCAGCAATTCACCAGCTACTCACAGCATTCTCTCTATTCCTTCTTTATTTCTCCTCTTTACCTGATAAAGCTTTAAAATGTTGTTTTTAGAATATTTTTATTGTCCTTAGCTTTTCTCATCAGTATCAGCTCATTCCAAGTCTTTGTGTTCCTGAGGACAACGTCACATTCATTTATTCTTTGCATTGATGTCATTTATCTTTTCATTCATTCAGTTAACAAGCAGTTATTAAGTACCTACTATGTGCCAGGCACTTTGCTAAGCACTGAGGATACAAAAAAAGGTGAAAAATAATCAGGTCCAGAATAGATATTCCTCTTGTTGGTATCTCCATTTTAAGGATGAAATTACCATTGGGGCAAGTCAAGAAAGCATTAACTGCTCTGCTATTGGCTGAGAGAGAACTCTAGCAGATAACTCAGTGACTAGTTTCCCATCACACTCTTACAATGTAGTTCAATGTCAGGCTTGTGATCTTTTTTTTTTTTTAAGTTATTCACCTACTACTTTCTGTCTTGGTGGTCTTTAGTAGAGTCAAAACAACAAATATTTATTAAGTACTTACTATGTGTCAGGCACTGTGCTAAACACTGGGAATACAAATACAAGTAGAAAGACAGTCCCTGCTCTCAAGTAGCTTACATTCTAATAGGGAAAAACGATACATAAAAGTAAATTGAAAAGGGGGAGGAAAGAGATGAAGGTACTATTGCTGGGGCTTTGTAGAGAAAGTTCGAGAATGTAACCCAGAAAGGAATGAAGACAGGGCTGGCCTGGGCCTCCTCCTTAAAGTGGAGGTCCTAGGAAAACCCAGTCAATCAGGGAGAGAGGTGTTCCAATGTGTCAAGTCCAGGAACAGAGTGAGCTTCCAGGGTGAGGAGCT
The DNA here is from genome assembly GCF_900497805.2 of Vombatus ursinus. Lineage (NCBI taxonomy): Eukaryota > Metazoa > Chordata > Mammalia > Diprotodontia > Vombatidae > Vombatus > Vombatus ursinus. The sequence continues at coordinate 63,071,314 of NW_020954556.1, forward strand.
TTCTGGAGAATTGCAGACAAAATATGGGAGAGTCAGGAGGGCAGCCAAGAGTTATGATTTTTGATGACAATATAATTTCTATTTCTGACTCGGTTGATCTAATAAGCTCAATTCTCATCTCTAGTCAGATGACTCCTATCCAAACCTAATCTCACTCCTGAACATCTCTAACCCCATGATAGACATTTCCTCCTGGGTGTACCATTGGCATCTCAAATTCAACATTTCCAAAGCAGAATGAATCCTATTCCCGCTTAAACTTGTTTCTCTTCCTAATTTTCTTGTTTTGGTTGAGATCATCTTCCTCTCCGTTGTCCAGTTTTGTAACTTCTGAGTATTTCTCCTCTTCCTTCTCCTTCCCCTCCATATCCAATGAGTTGCCAACTCCTGTCAGTTTTACTACCTCCACACTGTCTCTGCTATCTTTCCTCTTCTCTCCGTTCATATGCCCATCACCCTAGTTCAGATTCTCAGCATGTCTTGCCTGAATTTTCATAATGATACGTAATTGGTTGACAATTTATAATCCCTTGCTGGCTATATCTAGGTTAGTTTAGACAGGACTCAAATCCTTCTGCTCTCCTGTCCCTCCTCCCCAGTCTAGTTGGTTGATAGGATGGTCCATTTACTTTCCTTCATCCTTTCTACATGATCCACATCTTCCAAATCTGTCCCCTAAGACCATGTGATGCCGATCTAACACTGTAGTATGGTATAGTGGAAAAACTTTAAATTTGAGAGTCAGAAGAGCAGGATCCCAGGTGTGGCACTGTTATTGTGACCTGGGACAAATGATTTTCCCTCTTTGGACCCATTTCTTTCTTTGTAAAAGGAAGGAGTTTGATTCAATAAACTTTAAGAGTCCTTCTGGTCCTGATGTTCAGACTTACAAGGTATATCACACTTTGAAATTCCATATGGTGCCTTGAAATTTTAATATCCCATGTTCTAAAGTTCCTTTTAATCCTGACATCTGTTTTATTCCTCAATATGTCCTGTGTTCTGGTCATGCCCTGGTAAGCTGATATACTTGCTTTTTTCATGGATTAACTCTCAAAATAAAATGCTCAGTAGTCTTGGGATGTTTCCTTAACAGAATGATTAGGAAAGACAGGGAGAAAAGAAAGGAAATTTAATTATTGGGAAAAAGACTGAAGTCAATATGTTGCAACATAGTTATATTTAACAATGGATATTGGAACTATCCCTTATGCCAGGTACAGAAAGACACTCCTCACTTTGAATGCCACAGATTTAGATAAATTTATAGATTTTTAAGAGTTATAAAAGCTTTTAGAGACCATCCAACCTAGCCCAAACTCGAGAAGGAATTTTTTCTGTATCTTTCCTGACAGGTGATCATTCAATCTGTGGTGTAAAATTGCAGAAGCCAACAGCTCCTTATCTCCTGAAGAAATTCATCGCACTTTTAAGATAATTGTAAGTGTTAAAAGATTTTTATACACATAGAACCTAAATCTGTCCCTCACTGACTTCTACCCATCCTACTTCTAGTCTTTGGGGCCAGAACTTGACTCTTCTTCTTGCTAACAATATAATATGACTTTGGGCAAGTTACTTTTCTAGGGTTTCTTCTTCTATAAAATGGGACATTTGAGCTAGATGGTCTTCAAGATCTCATTCAGCTCTAAGTCCTTTAAATCCAATATTTTTTCTATGTGGCATGAGGTACTTAAAGGGAGTGATCACATCTTTATTGATAGGTTGGTGAATACTTTATCAAAGTCCCCCCAGGGAGGGCCTTAAAAATATAGGGACCATTATCCCCTTTCTCACAAGCAAACCACTTAGATGCAACTAGGATCATAGGACCTAGAAATACAAGAAAACTTAGAGATCCTCTATTCCAACCCCATCATATAATAGAGGAAGAAACTAAGGCTAAGACAGACTCAAGATCACACTTCCAGTTAATAGAATCTCTCAGACTTACATCAGATCTCTTCACTGGTAGTCCAGAGCACTCTTCTCATGGCTGCCTCTATGAACCTGTCAAACTTGTAGCCAGTACTGACATGTTTTCTTTATCCTTGATGTGGGTGTATCCTCGATTATTCAAATAACTTTAACAAGATTCAAATATAAGGAAACAGAGTCCTTTATTGTTAAACTTACAGAAGAATTAAATACCATGCCTATATGTTGATTTTTTTTCATTCCGTAACATAGTTTTATTCAATATTTCTCTTTCGAATTAACAATCACCCACTTTAGGAAGCAAGTGCAAACATAGGACAGGTAATGAGTTAATAAATTATTTTTTACATCAAGTAATAAAATAGAAATTATGGAAACAATTTTACTGGGGATAGGGGAGAAATACAACATATGTTGTTTTTTGTTTTTAAATAATACAACCATTTGTACTTCAAATCAAGTCAAGGAGATAATTATCATTTCTTGGATAATATGAAAAAAAACCCAAACCCAGCTCCCATTTGGAGAGTTACAAAGGGAACTGTTCATTTTAAGTGACCACCGTCTAGCTGGCTATACTGAACTAGCCAGTCTTTATTTGAATTGGTGCCTTTGAGGCAGAGAACTGGGGCAACATTCATTTAAAAAAAAGTTGTGGGATGAAGTGGGACAACATAAACATACATCCTTTGAACAAAACCTACAAAAATTACAGACAGACACAGGCCTGTCTGCTTTATTGGTTTGGGCAAATAGGCTGCTATGCTTCCAACTGAAAACTATTTTAAGAATAGCCTTTCCACCAAAGTTTCCTCCACCATGGATATCTCCTCCTGGCAAGGAGATGATACCTCCCTTGCCAACTTGCCAATTTGGATTGGCAAGCCCTGAAAGGTGCTACAAAACCGGAGAGGCGTCAGGTAGAAGTAAATGACAAACTGTCTAGCTCAGTTCTGAAGGACTTAATAGTAGTGGGTTTGGCCACCAAGGAATGGATTTCTTGGCCACAGAGACACATGAAACCACTTACAAAGGTGTGCAGGGCTTTGGGACCTTTGATGGCAGAGAAGCATCCCATGGCAAAACAAACAGACAAATAAACAAAAACATAAAACTAAAGTTTGTATCATCTTAAGCACCAAACCCAGTCCTCTGGGTAAAAGAGATTACTCATTAAATGTTTGCTAAATTAATCTGAAATTGAATTCAGCCCTAGATGGGCTCCTCTGAAGATAACCCTAGACCTGTGGAAGCCTGGGTATAGGTGATACAGTCTTGTGAAGGGAATGTTACAAAATTGGAATATTTTCTCTGTAGACATTCATTTATTTAAATGTAAGTATTTTCAGAGTAAGTATACTGTTAAATAAACTGAATTCAACTCAAATTAGGGGGACTCAAGACCATAGCATATGAACATCACAGGAACTAGAAATACTTAAACTGGAGAAGAAAAGACTACATAGGACAGAGTTGCTATCTTCAAGTATCTGGTACTGAAGGACTATTAAGTGGAAGAGAGGCTCGATTCATTCCGGTTAGTCACAAAAGACAGAACCAAGAGAAATGGGTAGAAATTATAGGGAGGCAGACTTGGGCTGGATTTAAGAAAAGAAAATCTGAACAAGAGCTATTCAAAGGCGGGGTGGGCTGCTTCAGGCGAGAGTCGAAGGGGACTCACGTATTCATGACTAAATGACTCTGAGGTCCCTTTCAGCTCTGGTATTCTAGGATTCTGAATGGAATATGTCCTATAGCCCTCCTAGACCATAATCTCCAGGAGGGCTGGCATTCTTGCATTTAAAATTTCCCTGTCTCCCATTGCTCAGAACATCAGTCTACACGAAGGAAAAGTTTACTATTATACTGTAAGCTTCTTAAGGATGGAGACTGTGTGTGTGTGTGTGTGTGTGTTTATGGTGGAGACATAAGTATAGTGAAAAGAGTGCTGGATTTTTACTCAGAACACCTGAGTTTGAATCTCAGCCCTGCTACTGATTAACTATTTGACCTTGGTCAAATTACTTGACTTCATGGGCCTCATTTGACCCTTTATAAAATGATGGAGTTGAACTAGATGGTCCCTAAAGTCCCTTCCAGGAATAAATAGTATAATCTTATTTAAAGAATAATCCTGTGTAGGAGGGATTAAATTTTTTTCTGTGTTGCTCTAAAGTCTAAAAGGTTTGAGAGGGGTCAGGCAAAGCTGGGATCCATAGATGGAAGTTACACGGAGGCAGATTTTGGCCCATTATGTAAATAAGAATTTCCTAACAATAAGAGCTATGCAAAAATGGGAATGCACTGCCTTGTGAGGTAATGAATTCCCAGTCACTTGAAGTGGCCAAAGAGAGACCAAATGACCCTGTGGGGGAGGCTGCCAAGGGGAGTCATGCATGGTGCAGGTGGTTGTCCTAGATCATCTCTAAGGTCCCTTCTAACTAATCATGATATGATTCCATGACTTAGCTTGCTGTCTTCCTCAGCATTGAGCCAGGGTTCCCATGTAGAAGGTGCTTAATAAATGTTGAATTTAATTATTTAGAATGTGGAACAATCTTGAGATGACAAGGGGCTGGGGGGGGCAGTAAAGACTTGCAATTTATAAGTTATTCAAAGTGCAAAGTTCAATTGACCGATTGTCCTAAATGGTTTACATACCCTGTTTCCAGAATGCTTTTAGAAAATGCTTCCCAGGTTATTGTTAGGATGTTTGAGCCTTGAAACAGGCAGAATATATACTCCAAAGCCACCCAGACAGTCCAACAGGAAGCCTAAGAGAAGTAATAGGTCCCTTATGCAGTTTGGTGATTGGGATATTCTCCTGGCCCCAGTCAGTAGAAGTCTTATGTACAGGGCCCATAAAGCCTGACCAAGTCTCAGGCTGAGGAATCAAAAGGTTCTTATTCCAGCAGAAGGCTGTCATGGCTCTGCCACTCACTTGCTGCATGATCTTGAACAAGCCCTTTCATCTCTATATGCCTGAGTTTTCTCAGCTGCAAAACAAAGGGGTTGGAGTCCACCTTGACCCAACAACATCTGGAATGGTGTGTTCAGTCCTGGGTACCACATTTTAGGAAGGATAGTGACAAGCCAGAGCACAAAGCACTCTCCAATGATGGAGAGGGGACTGGAGACCAAGCTATTCAAAGATCACCTGGAGGAACTGAGAAGGAAGAAAAGACAATGCCTGATTGCTGTTTTCAAGTGTCTGAAGGATAGTCATGTGGAAGAGGGGTTGGGCTTGTTCTCCTCGGCCTTAGAGGGTAGAACTGGGAGCAATTAGTGTACAGATTTAAGTTTGATGGAAGGAAATCTTTCTAACAATTTAGAACTGATCTAAAGTGAAAGAGGCTGTCTTAGGAGGTAGTGGGCTCCTCATCACCAGGGGTTTTCCAAGCAGAGGTTGTGGGGAAAACTGTAGTGTGAATTTCTGCTCATGTAGGGGTTGAACTACATGACAGCTGAGATACATTCCAACTCTGAGATTCTGTGGCTCAGTGATCCTTTTCAGCTCTGTCTGTGTCTTGGTGAATCTACGAGAAGAAGTTTCTCAGTTGACTCAATGTGTCCTTTTGACAGATGTAGAAACGGTTCTGGTCAGTAACTCAGCACATCTTGGTCTGATAGATCTGTATGTTCCAAAAGTCAGCTCAGGATGAAGGGAGGGATTTCGTGAGAGGGGATCCATCATGGTATCTCATGTCCAAGGGCGCTGAAGTAGGCATGGTTTAACAACATGAACAGTCCTCTGCCCCTTAAGTACTTCATGGGAGCCACACTCCTATAGCCCAGTTCTCCACTTGCTTGGTGAGTACTGTAAGTTACCCAGGATAGAGGTGTTCACTGTGGGTAAAGGGGGAGACCAATCCCACCCCAATCTCCAAGAGGCATTTTAAAAAAATTGATAGGTACAACAGTGTAGTAGTAAGCATAATGGATCTGGAGCCAGATGTCCTGGGTTTGAGTCTGCTAGTCTTGTGACTTTGGTCAAGTCATCTCTCTTCTTCTCCAGGCCATAGATTCTTCTCTGAAATGGGAATAAAAATTCCTGCACTACCTACCTCACAGGGCAGTTTAGGGGAAAGCATTTGTAAACCTTAATGCACTAGAGAAATATGAGTCGTCATCATCATCATCATCATCATCATCATCATCATCATGATCACCGATTCTTCCTCGAGCATGACTTGCAGCACTGTTTGCCGTAAAACTTGTGGTTGCAGACGCCATGTTGTGGAACCAGATGGCACCAGCTGAAGAAATCCACACAAGGTGGCTCATCTAAAAAGAGAAAATCTCAGTCAAACTATTGCCAGGAGTCTCTGGTCATTACCCTTAGAGCCAAACTTGTACCTGTAATCATTGGGACCTAGTTCTGATTGTGGTCCGCAACATCTCCATCTCTCTAGAGAGGCAACTGTGTTCTAGTGGAAATATTTCTGTACTGAGAATCAGAAATATTGGATTATAACCTCAGCTCTGCCACAAACTTGCTGTGTGAGCTTGAGATACATGATGACTAAGGTCCCTTCCATTCTACGTCCTAAAGTTGCTCTCAGCTGTGACATTCAAGGTCCCTCCTACTTTGGATATTGTAAGTGTCATCTATCCTATCAGGTCACTTTATTTCTGACCTTCTCTGGTCTAAAGTCCCTTTCAGCTGTGACATTCTATGTCCTAAAGTCTCTCTCAGCTGTCACATTCAAGGTCCCTTCTACCTCTGATGTTGTAGGTTCCATGATGTGTTGTCTCTCCTATCAGATCACTTTATATCATCTTCCAGCTGTGATGTTGTAAGTTTTGAGGGCTCTGACAGCTTTTCAAGCCCTTCATAACCTGACCCCTTCTTACCTTTCCTATCTTCTTATGCACTATATGATGCAGCAATACTGGCCTTTGCACTCAGCTCACTCCTTAGGGTAATATAGGTATTCGGATATTTGTGGTCCTGTGAAATGTAAGTTGTGATTATTTTCATTCCACTAAAGTCTTCCTTTTGTGCCACTTCATGGTAAGGAAGGCGTTCTGAGTTCTCCAAGGCTAAGCCAGATAAAGTGAGGGGTTTTTAAGGGCGGAGAAAACATGGGCGTGTTTATAATCAACAGGGAAGCAGACAGCTGAGAGGGAGAAATTGAAAATTAGTGAGAGAGTAGGGATGATAGAAGGGGCAGTTTGCTGGAGAAAGTAGGATGGAATGGGATCAAGGAAACCTGTAAAATAGTTTGCCTTGGCAAGGAGAAGGGCAACTTCATTATATAAGACAGGAGTGAAGGAGGAGATAACGAGAGAATGCATCTGAGTGATGTGAAATGAAGAGAGAAGAGGAAACTCTAAGTGAGTGAACTCAGTTTTTTCCCCATGAACTATAAGGTAAGATACTCAGTTGAGAGGGAGGGGAAAAAGGGGTACCATGGGATGCTTGAGGGGGAATGAAAAAGTTTTAATAGCCACTAGGTAGAGTAGTGAATTAATTAGAGGGGTGTGAAAGTATTCCCTTTCTTCAGTGAAGGCCCAGTTAAGAGTATGTAAGATAAATTTGTAATGGATTTAGTCATCATGGTTTCCATGATTTTCTCTTACTCCATACAGGAATAAGTCAATAAAAGCAAAAGTGGTGTTGGGTAAGAGGAATTTAAGGTTTGGTCTTCATGGGCTAAGATCTTCCGTAGGATAAGGGGGCAACAGACTTGAGAGCTGAGAACAGTAGAGAGCTGAACTAGTTCATGAAGGGGTTGAAATGGGGAAGGGAGGAGACTGTATCTATTGCAGGGGTGATGTTCTGGGAAAGAACTAAGGGGCTGAGGGAATGGAGGGTGTAGTGAGCACAAAAAACAAGTTGAGGAGTTTTAAGGCAGAGGGAAAGAATAGAATTATAAAAAATTATGATCTGACAAGGAATTTTTATGAATATGGAAGTAAAATCTTGTGGGTGGTGACAAGATTAAAGGTTTAGCCATCTCTATGTTCAGCTGAGGCAGAGTAGAGGAATAGGTCATGGAAACTAAGTAGATTTAGGAGATGAGAAGTTAGGGTGTTTGAGGAAGAATCAACATGTTTGCTGAAATTCTTTATGAGGATAGCAGTTGAGGTGGAGAAAAAAATTGTAAGCCAAACATTGAATGCATTGAGGAAGAAAAGAGAATGTCCTGGGAGTTGGTAGAAAAAAGCTACCTGAACCTTGATTAGGTGATAAATTTGGATTGAATGAATACCAAAAGAGAAAAAGTTTCTGAGTGATGCGGAAGCAGGAAACTCTTGTAGTAGCAATTGAGAGCAAGGAGTATTCTACTTCAATGGTGTACCCACCATGACCAGTGAGGTGGGAGTATGGGTGAAAGTGCAATCAGTATTTGAAACATATGCAGTGTCATTAGGAGGAAGTCAGGTCTCAGTTAGAGCCAGAAGATGGAGGGAGTGGCATAACAAAATGTTTTAAGATAAAAGCAAGTTTGTTAACTATGGAGAAGGCATTCCAAAAAGCACAGTAGAAGGGGTGAGTAGATCTGGATTTGGGTCTAATGCTGCTATCTAACTCACATATTTTGCTTTCTTTTTTTTCATGTCTTATCTCCTCTTCTCCATTTGATGGCTTAGAAGCTCCCTGCTCTCAAGCAGAGGCCATATCTTACACACCTTCATATCCTCTATAATACAAGACATATACTGTCCTATTCTGATTTCAAAGTCAACATGTCTAAAATTGACTTCCCTCATCATCTTCCCCATCCCCCAATACTGGCACTTCTTCCTAATTTCCTTGTCTTCTTGGTCAATGATATCACCACATCACCATCTTCCCAGTCACACATGCTTGAAATTTCTGAGTTGTCACTGGTTCTCCCCGCTCTCTCTCACCAATCCCACTTCCCAACATCCAACCGGTTGCCTATTCCTTTAAATTCTACCCCCACAACATTCCTTATAGCCTTTCTACCCCCCCCCCCATGACACCATTGTACTTCAGATTACCATTGCCTCTTGCCTGGACTATCATTATAGCTTTTTGATGGTCTTCCTGACTCCAGTTTCTCCTCCTTCCATCTCTCCTTCACATACCCTGCGAGACCCATCACATTTATGCATAGGTCAGTTCAAAACCTTCAAGGGCTTCCTATTAACCTCAAAGGACTAGTTACTTTGAGGAAAGTAATCTATAAATTTTAAAGTACTCATGAGAATGGGAATTATTATTGTTCAAAATCTAAAGCTGGTATTCAAAGTCCTCTATAACTTTGTACCTTCTGACTTTTCGGTCTTATCTCACCTGGGCTCACTGCCTTGTATTCTCTGCTCCAATCAGATTGGACTACTAGACACTGTTACCCGTTCTTGCTCTGCTCTTCCCCTGTCTCAACTGTCCCCCTTGCCTGGAATCCCCATTCCTGTCCCCTTCCACCTATTAACCTCACACCTGTTCTTCCAAACCAGCTCAGGTGCTACCACAGGGGAGAGAATTCAAGGCTCCCAGAAATTTTGTCTGATCCTCACAGATAGAAGCGACATCTCCTTTCTCATTTCTCTGACTGTTCTGTTTCTGTTTCTCTGCACTGGGAGAACTGAAGATACAGCATAAGAGGACAGGGAGATAAAAACTAGGAAAGTTTATTTAGTCTGGAGAAGAGAAGATGTGCAGGGGCACATGATAGCTGCCTTCAAATATCTGAAGGTAGCCATAATGCATAACAGAGATTAGCCTGGTTTGGTTTGGTTTGGCCTTAGTGGAAAGAATAGCAGCTATGAATGGAAGTTACAGAAACAGATTCTGATTCCAGAATCTATCCAGAACTGTCCAGGACTCTATGCACTGTGCTGGTGTCACAGTAGATAGAAAGCTGGGTCTGAGGTCAGGAAGACCCAAGTTCAAATCCCTTTTCAATCACTTACTAGCTGTGTTACCTTGGGAAAGTTACTTCATCTCTTTTTATCTCAGTTTCCTGAACTGTAAAATGGGGATAAAACGAGCACCCACCTCCCAGGGTTGGTATGAGGATTAAATGAAATTTCTGTAAAGCATAACACTATGTACTATGTAGCATAGCACTAGTACATTGTAGGTGCTATATGAATGTCAGCTATCATTATCATTATCATCATTATCACTATGATTATCATCATTGGACTAGGTAGCTTGCATGGATAGTGAGCACCTCACCATTAGAAGTTTTTAAGCAGAACTTAAAGGGCCACTTGTTTGACATGTCACAAATAGGGTGGATATGCAGATACAGATTAGTCTAGATGACATCAAAAGTACTTCCCAAATCTGAGATCTGTGATTATTGTAACTTATTTATTTATTCATTAAACAAGCACTTCAAGTGCCTACTACATGATAGGTGCTATGGTAGGTACCTGGAGTACAAAGACATTATTGAGCTTAATAAAAGCTTGTTAGGTGAGTGACAAAACAATAGTGTCTGTCCTCAGGGAGCTTACATTCAATCATAACTCTATAATTTATGTTCTATTTCTATTTTCTGTTTGTCCTTTGTTTTTGAAAAGGACCATGACATCAGGGAGGTGATGCCATGACATGCAAGTGAACTGGATTTAAGTGAGGGAGGGCTGTGCAAAGTCATCAGCCACACTTTCTCCTCCAGAGTCATCTAGGTCCAGTGACCAGGTATGGATCAGAACAAGTGGACATGGCCCAGAATGCAGTGGGGAACTTGGCCTTTTCAAGCTTCCATTTTCATACTAGAATATGTGAATATTAGAATATTTTAGACCTTCAGTTTTCATACTAGAATAGTTACTTCTGTGTTGTTGTATTTATAAGATCTGTAAAGGCAGAGTTGAGGTCTAGTTTATTTTCATACCCCCCCAGATTGCCTACCACAGGGCTCCACACATACAATATGTGCTTAATGTTTGATGAATGAAGAAGGGGTAAGGTTTAAAGAGGTTAACAAAGTTCTAGGACATATTGATACAAATCAAATTGTCCTGAGAAATATTTTCTTCTAAAATGAACAAGACTCGATTCAAATGCAGGGTTTGTTACCTCTTTTCATAGGTAGAGGGCAAAAATTTGTGTTACAGGCTCTGACTGCTGATGGCTTTTGATGAACTAGACAATTAGCTGTAGGCCGACCTTGCTGGAGACACTGCACTGTTCGGGTCTGTAGGCCACCTCCACATGTCACTGTGCACTGCAGGAGGGAAAAAACACAGAGTCAGAAGAAGTTAAATGATGGTCTCTTGGATGATTAGCAGGAGGAGAATGATAAGGAAAAGGAGACGAAGAAGAGGAAGAAGGAAGAGGAGGAAGAAGAAGAGAAGGAGGAAGAAGAGGAGGAGGAGAAAGAAGAGAAGGTGGAAGAAGAGGAGGAGAAGCAGAGGGAAAAGTAGAAGAAATTTCTGGAATGCTGAAAACATCAAAGCTGAAAAGGCCCACAGAAGATAAAATGTTAGAGCTGAAAGGGCACTGCCATGAGCCATCATGCTGGTAGAAACAGGGAGACTTGAGTTAACTTCCCAAACTCCTTCAACACTAGCCAGGACTGTTGCAGGCAAAGAAGTTATGATGCAAACTCAGGGCAGTTTGAATTAACTTTGTCCTCAGATGAGTCGATTTGGGACCTAGCTGTGTTGGCCCTTTGGGCAAGTAGGATATAAAGGCTCTAAGATTCTGGCAACAAGCTCTGGAGACACCAGAGAATTTCCTTGTTCATTGCTCTTAACCTCCTAGTCAGGGCTTTTATCTGCTTTTATCTTCTTGTGACCTGTTTTATAATTGCCCAGGAAACCACTTTTACCTGAGGGCAGTTGAATTTGTTTTTATTAAATGGATTGTTTATTTAAGTCCTCAGGCTCTGAGCTCTCCATCATTTGAGACATTAAACCACGAGCAGGACAGGTCCTTAGAATATGGAGTGTCAGAAATGGTAGGACCTTTAGAACTGAAAGGAGAGCTCTTTAAAACATAAACTGTTAGAGTTTTAAGGGCTTTTGGAATAGAAGTTTATAATCTATAATATAAATGGGTAGGACCATAGGGATCATCCGGTTCAACTCCTTCATTTTATAGAGAAACTGGGGTGTTGAAAGGGGAAGTTGCTTGCCTAATGTCAAGTCTTGCTTATTTTTTGTACACCCCAGAATGACCTACTACATTGCTTTTCCCATCATATCATTAGGCTATAATCCTCCTCAAAAGATGGTCTCTTGGAGGACTAAGATATGAAGAGGAAGGAGAAGAAGAAGGAGAAGGAGGATAAACAAGGATGTATTTATATGACAAGTTCTATAATGGCTATGCATACTCTTGTTCCAAATACAGAATATTTTTCAAAGACTTCTGATCAATTCCATAAGCAGCATAGCATAACAAAAAGAACACTGGATTTGGATTCAGAAAACCTGGATTAAAATCCTAGTCCTGTTCCTTATCAATTATGTGACCCCAGGCAAGTCATTTTTCCCTCAGTTGCAATTTCTCCATCAGAAAGATGAGGTTGTTGGACTAGAGAGCTTCTGTCTATTCTAACCCTAAATAAAAGGATTAAATTTTGAATGTTGTGGCCAAATACATCGTGTCTGCTGTCTAGAGGGATATAACTTATAGATGCTAAGCAGCACCAAAGCTGTTTTCAGGAATGCAGAGACAACTGCAGGCACAACTAGTAATTAATCACATGGGATTAAAAAATTCCAGGTAATCCTTGCACATGCAACAGCCTGACTCCTCACTGAGAAAAAAGCAGGGGTGCCCTGAAGCTGAGTAGGTGATGAGGTGCCCAGACCAGGAGCTATCATTTTCAACCACAGCAGCTCCTTCTACCAAGAGCCACAGGCATCCCTGTGAAGGCCCTCCTCAAACATCTATGGCTGGAGGCCTCAGTGGCCAATTTGAGGCCTTACTTTATGCCTGGACAACAGGAGGCAGCTCTAAGTCTGTCCTCTCTTCATTCCAATGCAGGGGGTTAAACCAGGTGTTCTCTAAGACCCTTTGCAGCTCTGCCCTTCTTTTGTTCTAGGAAACCATTAGCCCTGGCCTGGGAATCAAGAAAACTGGTGCTGAAGGCTGGATTTGCTACTCACCACCTGTGTGACCATGAGCAAGTCAATTTCACTATCTAGGCCTCAGGGTCCTCATTTATAAAATAAGGCAGACGGGTTAGAGTAGGGGTCCTTAGTTCTTTTTGTACCGTGGACTGCGTTGGCAGTCTGATGAAGTCTATGGGCCCCTTCTCAGAAGAATGTTTTTAAGGATTGAAAGAAATGTTAAAGGCTAGTGAAAATAAGGATGTATTTTTCCCCATCCAAGTTTACAGATCACCTGAAACTATCCATAGACTACTCATGGGTTAAGAACCCCTGGATTAGATGATCTCTAAGAGCCCTTCTAATGGTGTATGAGAACCTCATCACAGCTCTACTTGGTGTGCTTTGCACACTATAGACCCCTAATAAATGTTTGTTATATTGAATTGAATAGCTCTTTCTGATATAGGCCTCTCCCAGCTGTCCTCAACCCGGCTGTATAGCCTTCCCCATCAAGCTGCTCTGTGGTCAGTGTGACCATTTCTGAGAGAGGAATTCTAATCATTCTGAGATAGAAGGAAGGAATCCTTTGACAAGCTTCTAATAGTCCTTTGCTATAAGCTGAAGGGACAGTTTAAATGAGACAGCCTGAAGAGGCGAAAAAATCTCTAGATTGGCAGTTAGGAGAAGAGGCTTTGAGTTTTAGCTCTGTCATTAATTTACAATATTACCTATGAGTCTCATCCCCTCTCTGGGCCTCATCCATAAAATGGGAATAGCAATGCTTATTGATTCAAAGCTGGGATTCAGTCCTATATCTATCTTTTAACATAAAATTCCTTACCCTTCCTTTTCCACCATGATGCCCCTCCAACCAGCATATATACAAGTATAATGTACTATTAGACATGGAAAAAGGTGAACTACCTGTTGCCAAGGGGAAGAATACCATTGGGCTCCCAGTGTGGGCCTCAGGGCCACAGGGCAAGCTCCTTGGTGGCAGGCCTCCTCCAGGTCTACCTCTGGTTTCTTGATGTGACGACATCTGCGCTCTGGGAAAGTCATCAGTTTTCCAGGCAGGCCTTTCTCACTGCACTGGACCATCCTCTTCTTTATGCCTGGACCACAGGATGCTGAGCACTAGAGGACAAGAGTAGCTGGTGAGAAAATGACACTCCTGCTCAATGTTCCTGATTTTCACAATGAATTGGGATGATTTGGTTTCACCAGGTGTTTGTAAAACTCAAAGATGGAAGATTTAAAGAACATTCTGCATGAAGCCTTTCCAGATTCCACTTCCCCCCCACCAACTGCTAGTGTCCTGCCCTCCAAACTACCTTGCATTTATCTAATCACATTGTATATATTGATCTTTGTGTACATTACATGTATGTTGTATACACTTATTTTTACATAAAATGAATGAACCATAGAAGATGGAATGTCTCTCTGAGCTAGATAGCATCTTAGAAAAAAAGGTAAGCCAACCTCATCATTTTTCAGATGAGGAAACAGGTTTTAAGAAAGGAGGTAACTTGTTCAGAGTCAAATGTCATTAGTTAAGTAGCATATCTGGGGCTAAAACCCAGGTCTCCTAGATCCCAGCCCAGTTTCCTTCTCACTTTAACTTTACTCTGTGACATGAGGTGCAGCAGAATATATAAGCAGATATTGTAACAGCAAATGTAGCATTAGCATGACCCCGATCACTGTTAGATAAGACAGAACAGCTGCCTGTCACTTACTGGGCCAGGAAAGAAGGGAGTTGGCATGGAGACCTCTAGTCCACGGGATGTTTGTAAGCCTTCCCTGGAAATCAAAAGCAAGCCCAAGATCCTACCTCACTCCAAGAGGAAACCACCCACTGAAGCCGGTCATTCCTGGGGCAGCGGCCTAACACACAGCCCTCATGGGCTTCTGGCTTTGGGGATGAGTCACACATGTTGTCTGGGAGGACGTCACCTCTGGCAGGGCTTTGACAATAGATTTCCCGCTTCTTCACCCCTCGCCCACAGGTCTTGGAACACTTGGGAGACAGAAATGCACATTGGACTGAGGCTCTAGTGTGGATATCACAATATATGTGCCCCCCCAAATCCCAAGTAAATTAGGAAGCCCACCCTCAACATAAGTCTCTTAATCAACAAATTAATGCTTCTAACAGAATCATTGGGGGGGAAATGTAACTCATTTTCTCGTGACTGCGATTTAATATCAACATTTCCAAGGATTTGTGATCTCAAGACAATAGCAGAGCAAGCCCTAGAATCTAGCTCTTCTGTCTCTCAGTCCAGAGCTTTGGCCTTTATATCATACAGTCACTAGATTCAGTGTCCATGGGAAATGGCTGGGAAACATTTCTGAGACCTTGTGATTTTTAAAAAAAATTGACCATTTTGAGACTAAAACAGGGATATCCTTAACGAGTCTACATCATCTGACATCAGTGAGTGTGGATAAGACAGCATGGGGAGGATTTCCCAGCCCACTCTGAGAGCTCCTGCAGCTTCGTCTCCTGGCCTTCCCCCATGGGAATGAGAAGAATTCAAATCAAGGGATCCCTCAGGGCAGGGACAATCCATGTTGGTATTTGCTTGCTGGCAAGAGGCCAACAGAAAGTCTTTCTGATCTGAGGTCTTCTTTCCTGAAGCACAAACCATAGTCCTGTCAGTGAATGGAGCCTTGACTAAGGAGTTAGGACACTTAGTCTCTAGAACTGACTCTGCCATTTATCAGCTATGTGACCTTGGCTAAGTCACTTGCCTGCTTTGAGGTCTCAGCATCCTCCTCTATAAAGTCAGATCTATGGACTAAATGATATCTAAGGTCCTTCCCAGTTCTTTATAATCTATATTCTGTCATTGTTTTGTAATTTATGAATGGCACTTCTACAGCTCATAAGTGGTAAAGTGTTTAAAGCACTTGCCATCCATCATAGCATGACCCTTCCTTCTCCTGTATCGGTGGCCTTTTCAGGCACCGTCCCCCATGCCTAGATCCCTCGTCATCTCTTCCTCCTACCTCTCCCAACTTCATTTAAGACTCAACTCAAATCCCGCCTTCTGTAAGAGATCTTTCCAGTCACTTCATCTCCCTCCTCACCCACAACTAGAGCCTTCTCTCTGGGACTCTGAGATTATCTTTCATTGACACTGTATGTACCTTTTTATGCACAATTTTTTGCATGTCTCTTTCCCCTTTAGAATGTGAGTCACTTGAAAGTAAGGGTTTCCTTTGCTTTTTGTTGTATCCCCAGCCCTTGGCACAGTGCTTGGCACATAGTAAGCTCTTAATAAATGCTTGTAGATTGGATTTGACTATGCTCTATTTCTTAAGGTTTCTTCCTACTCTGATAGTCTATGAGCTCTAAAAAGCCAGGAAGGAATAGGTCGATAACAATTCTCTGATTTCTGGAACTTTCCAAAGAATGCCTTTATTTCCAATACCATAACCTGATGCTGCATCGAAACACAGCGTGTATGTAGTTCAATTTTATTGAAATATTCACAGGCCTCTATAGAGTTTGGCTTAAATGCCAACCGTCATGTAGCAGAATTGGCCCACTTTATACTATATGCCACTGTGGGACCCTAGATACGTCTGATGTGACCTGGTACAATAAAAGGTGTCTTGGACTGTTAGGCAATCTGGGTTCTTGTTCATGGCCCTGTCACTGATACACCGTCTGACCTCAAGCAAGCCTCTTACCTTCTCTGGGCCTCAGCTTCTCCTGTGTGAAGGGGGTAGGACTAAGGATTCATTGTGGTACAGGAGAAAGAACGCTGGCTCTGGAGACAGCAGACATGGGTTCAAATCTTGCCTCTCATACTTATTACCTGTGTGTCATTGGGGAAGTCACTTAACTTCCCTGGGCCTCTATTTCCCTCACCTCTAAAATGAGAGGGTTGAACTAGATGGTGTGTGAAGTCCCTTTCAGATCTATAATTCTGTGATTAGAAGACCTCCAAGGTCCCTTCCAGCCCAAACAGTATATGCTTTAAGAAGCAGACTCGGGATGTTCCTTCCCTCCTCTCACTGACTGCAGGCAATCAAAGAGGATGGTAGCTACCTGATGTATCTCCTCTTTGAATTGGGGGCTGGGGCATCATCCACACTGGGTTAGTGAGTCCCCTGTTCCTGACCTTTTCCCCCGAGTCCTCAGAAACATCAAAAAAACCCATAAATTGGCTGCTGAGTCCAGACTAGATACCCCCTCCTCCCCCCGACAAGCAGCAACCTGACATACTCCACCCCCCACCTTCCCCAAGGTCATATTCCATGTAACTTCCTGTATAAGCTGAAGGACTCTCACTGTATCATGGAATTTAGCACTATAAAGACCATACAGGCTATCTTGTTCAACTCTTCCATTTTACAGATGAGGAACTTGATCCTCAGAGAGAAGATGCGATTTACTCAAGAGCCAATCATCATTACTGAATAACAGAGCTGAGATCCTAAGCTGATTCTCCCACTCATCCCAAATCCACTTCTCTTTCAATACCATGGTGTCTTGCCACAGAATGTAAGAGCTGGGAGGAATATTAGAACATAGGCTAGCAGAACCAGAAGGGACCCTAAACTCTCCCTTACTCAGAGGAATAAAAGATCCCTAACAGGTGGCCTGCTAGTCAATCAATCAATTTCAGTTTTGTCTTTGCATATAGAGCATAGTTGGTGCTTATTACATAATGATGATGAGGATGATGATGAAGATGATGATGATGATGATGTCAATCAGTCAGTCAACTAGCATTAAGTACCTACTATGTTTCAGGCACCTTGTTAACACTGGAGAAACAAAGAAAGGTCAAAAAAGGTCAAATATCCTTCAACTGTTTATCATATGTACTAATTTTGAACCCTCATCATGCTCCTGATTCTCCTTTGGATATGTCAATTCCTTCCCAAAAAGAAGTACCCAAAGCTAGACACAATTCTTTCTTCCCTGTTTCCTTACGGTTTCCTTCTGGTGGTGGTAGAGAAATATAAGGCAACAAATACTTTATTTCTTACCTGAGACCAGGGCCCAGAGCTCCATTCTGGTGGACAGGCATGGTTATTGCAGACTTGGATCTGGGATGGCGTGCTCACTGGGCATCGAGAATGTACTACAATCTCTTCCTTTTGGAAACTTCTTTTTTGGACACACTGAACAAGCCGGCTTTGCTGGCCTCCCCCACAGGACTGGCTGCAGGAACTCCATTCACCTGGGGCCCAACTTTCAATCAAAAAAAGGCACTTGGGTATTATGAAATGGAATCTATGAGAATTCTAACAAAACTCCCTTAATACAAAAACTTAATTAATTCAACAACTATCTATGACCAGAAAAGGAAGTGATCCAGGCATGCAGCAACAGCAAGTATGAACAAAGTGTTACAATGGCACCCAACAAATATTGCAAGATCCAGGGGAAGCCCACTAAAAGATTGAGTGGATCCTCTATAGCAGTAATTCTTAACTTGTAGTAGGTGAACTTTTTTTGAAAATATACCTCTATTCTGTATACCTGTATATAACATCTTGTCTAATAGAATGTAAATTCCTTGAGGTCAGTGATTGTCTAATTTTTGACTTTGTATGTCAAAGCCTAGCACAGCGTCTGACCTATAGAAAGTGCTTAGCAAATCCTTGCTGGTTGACTGATTGAATCTAGGGACTCCCCCACGACATTCATCAGCCCAGAAAAAGGAAGGAGGAAGGCGGATGTTGGAGGCCATGTTAACAAGAACTGAAGAACACCTGAAGGACAAGGGAGCAAGGGATTGGGGGACCTGGGTTCAAATTCCATCTCTGTCATTTAGGTATGTATGTAACCTTGGACGAGGCACTTGGGCACAGCTATGTCTTTTCAGTATTCCAGATGAATCTCAGAGCTGGAGGGATTGCAGAGGTCATCTGAGACTAACCAGGTATACTCTCAAATATGTAAAGACCCTGGAGGAGGTCTGGCTGATGTTGTGTTGCCACAGTGCACACTGTTCTCAAAATAAACAACTTTTATTACCCTAAAGAACCTCTACTCAAGTCCTCCTCTGTCACCTTGCCATAATTCAGATGTGACCCTGGCTCTCAAAAGCTATGTCAGTGGATCCTCAGTTTCTTCATCTGTAAGATGGGGGGGTTGGACCAGATGATCTTTAAAGTCACTTCAAAATCCATGCGCCTGTGGTTCAAAGGTCAAGTTACAGTCCGAGTTGAATTGTGGGATCAAAACTCAAAAAGGGAAGAAGGTGAGCCCATAGCCATGGTGCTGCATTGGGATGATAATGAGACAAGTCATGGAGAGGATGAAAAATGGACTCAGGAAGCATACTACAGAGAGAGAGATGGCAGGGAGAGTTTAATCAAACTAAGACTGTGAAGGTGTCACAATTATGAAGACTAAGGTGTGGCCACTCCTGTGTATGACTGAGGTAGAGAGATGAGTTCATCAAGGGTAAGAGAGAGACAGAGAGACACAGAGACACAGAGAGAGAGAGAGAGAGAGAGAGAGAGAGAGAGAGAGGAGCAGCAGGAGTGGGGAGGGGAAGTTGAGCCCTGAAGGAAGATTAGGATGGAAAGAGTGGAAACAGTGCTAGACCTGGAGTCAGAAGACCTGGGATTGAATGTGTGACCTTAGATAGGTCACTTCAGTTTCTTCCTCTATAAAATTCGGGGTTTGGACTTGTTGCTCTTTGAAAAAAAACAAAGCAACAAAAACCCAACCTTATGAAGTCACCCAGCTACAGGAATTTTTAAATGACAGTACATTACAGACCATGAAACCCAAACTGCAAATTACACAGTAGTAGGACACTCAGACTCCCCAGACACAGACAAGACCTAGAGGTGGTACTTGGCTCAAGGGATAGGATGACATGCCTCTTTCAGCAGTTTTTCTGAACTGCCCTTAACCACACTATTGTTGGAGAACTCAGTGGGATTAATCTTTCTGGCCAAGCCTCTGCTTTTCTATGCAATTTTCTCAGCCAGTTGTATTTTGATGAAATTGACAAAGATTCTTGCAAGGCAGTGCTGTGTCCTTCAGTGCTCCAAATGGATCTCAGAGCTCAGGAGGAACTGTGAAGATCTCTTCAGTCTAACCTAAACCTGGGCAGGAAATCCCTCACCTATGCAAGTAGCTTATAAGATTTTGAGTTGACATTGGTATTCTCATGGTGCATGGTGTTCTTTCCAATGTTATTACATTCTGAGGAAGAATCTCTGCTCAAGTCCTCATGGTATGGAGGTGACCATGGGTTCTCCAAAGACTGTATTAGTATATCATGAACTCTGCCGGGATTGCCTTAGCACACTGGAAGTGCTTCAGAGCACCAGCCTGGCAACTAGTGAAACAGGCAGAGGATCGTCACCAGAGGGTTGGCCACCAGGGAATGAAATGTTTTGGCCATAGCAACTCATGAAACCATTTGCCAAGTTATGAAGGGACTGCAGTTTACACCAGTGGTGGGGTAAGGGAATATCCACACTGATGAAATGGATTCAGTAGTGTCCTGAACTGGCTTGTATAGGCTTGGAGAGCTGACTGCTAAATATTCAGTATAAGCATTTACACCTCAAAAATCAAAAGACACTACAAACCAAGGTTTAATTTATTGTTTGTTAATTGTCTAGAGATTTCTAGATGTAAGAAAGTGATGGAGAAATGTTAATGAGGTTAGGTCAAGTGTATAGTTCTTTCTTTTTTTCTTTCTTCCTTTCTCCTCCTTCCCTCCTTTTTTCCTTCCTTCTTTCCTTCCTTCCTTTCTCTCTCTCTTTCTCTCTCTTTCTTTCTTTCTTCCTTTCCATAGCTAGTTGGTAAACACTCTTTCATGGATCTTGAAAATTTCAAAGTAAGAATCCAAAGGTTCTTCATTGATTTGGATCTTGAACATTTAGCAATTCCATATTCCCAACTTCCCTATCTCAGGTCAGTTTTCCCCTGGGCACAGAGGAGAAAAGAGGTAGACAGGCTTAGGGGAAAGAAGTGATGGGTTTCGAATCAGGAGACCTGGGCTCAGATTCCTTTGCTGATAGCTACTTCCTCTCTCTGAGCTTTAGTTTCCTAATTTTTAAGATGGAGGACAAAAAATTGTTTTATTACTCACCTCAAAAGGATATGAGAGGGGGCAGCTAGGTGGCACAGTGGATAGAGCACCGGCTCTGGATTCAGGAGGACCTGAGTTCAAATCCAGCCTCAGACACATAACACTTACTAGCCGTGTGACCTTGGGCAAGTCACTTAACCCCATTGCCTAGCCCCCCAAAAAAATCCCACAAAAAAGGATTTGAGGCAGCTGGTGGCACACTGGATAGGCCTGGAGTCAGGTAGACCTGAGTTCAAATATGGCCTCAGAACATTTACTAGTTGTATGATCCTGGGCATATCATTCAACCTCTGTCTGCCTCAGTTTCCTCAACTGTAAGCTAGGGATAACAACACCTACTTCTTAGGATTATTGTGAGGATCAAATGAGATAATGTCTGTGAAGTGCTTAGCACAGTGCCTGGTACACAGTAGGTGTACAATTTCCCTCCCTTCCAAGCCCAGCACTTTTTTCACTCTGCTATAGTCTTTTTGGACCAGATTTGTGATGTCATTACTATTGGGAGCTTCCTGTGAGGGACTTCCTCTTCCCAAGTAGATTGTCACCTTCTCTACAACTTATGGTCCTAAAGAGTTTCCATGGGGCCCTGAAAGGTTGAGTGATTTGCCCAGAGAAATGTAACCAGTGTGTGGATGAGATGGGACTGGAATCCAGGTTTTCCTGAGACTGAAGGCAGCTCTCTAACCACTACTACATTCAGCTTCTCACAATACTCTATCTGTACATACTATATTATCTATACACACTGCATTATATAGGGTGTCCCGAATTAGTGCAGATACAAGTTATAAAGGTTTAAACTCTCATTAATGGCACCTCTCCAGTTTCCGGTTCTTTGCTACCTTAAAAAGAATTTCTATATCGAACATAGGGCTCATTTTTCCTTTTTCTTTGATCTCTTTGGGACATAAACTCATACCCATGAATTTTAAGAGGGAGAGCTTTCACACATTGGGTAGAACCTCCATGGAAAATTCATGGGAGGATCTTGATGAGAATCACCAAGTATAAGAATACATGGACGGGTTGGGATCCACACTGTAGGAAGGAAGAAGTACATTGATGAGATCACAGATTCATTGAGTTACTGAAATATTTTTGCAAAATATCCGTAGTTGGAGAAGCCCAGGGTATGTCTGTCCAGAAAATAAAATAAAAAGGTAATTCACCACTTACCTCTGAAGAAGTAAAAGTTTATCGTTTTGGGGTAGAGTAATTTATCTGTAAGCACCAACGCTATTTGTGGTTCTGAACTACATACTAACTTATTTCATTGGCTTCCATCCTCTCATTTGCAGAAATAGAACACATCTAGCCCTAAAATCCTGGAGCTGACTGTTTTATTTAAGAATGTTTTGGTTCTTGTTCTATGAGTATGAGTTGAAGAGTACCCAATGCCACATTTTTTGAGGTACTTTGCCTCAAAAACCTTTGTGAGAAATCTCTTTCATCCCTGTCTAAAGACAGCTCATAGAAATTAAGCTGGAAGAGCCCTGAGAATATAACATATCATAACATGGCATCTAAGGTAGAAGCATATGGAAGGAGCAATATTCCAACCCCTCCTCTCTGTGCAAGTTAGGCTCATTTTTCCTTAAAAGGAAACAATCTTAAAGACTCAGATTGTTGACATCACCTCCTTATCATCTGAATAAAAAGCAGCCATGGGAAGCACCATGGGTGCAATAAAGCTTGGTTGATGGAACACAATGGGCAATTTGAGCATTACTCAAATGAATCAACTTAAGGTTTCCTTAATACATATCCTTGTTAAATAGCCTCCTCCTTCTAGGGTCAAGTAGGTTTTTTTTATTAACTGTGGAATAACCTGTGAGTGTCTTATTCTATTCTGGTATCAAACCTAAACTAGCAAGGGACTGATCTGAGTCAGGACCAGCCCAGAATAGGCCCTTAGAGATGATCTAGATGATGATCTGAGGATGGAAGGGATTTGTCCAAGATCACACAGAAAATCACTGGCAAACTTGGGTTGGAATCCAGATCCTGACTCCAGATCCAGTGCTCTTTCCCTTCCACCATGTAAGAGTGACAGTCCTGGTAACACTTACTATGCAGGGCAGGAAAAGGCATTACACATTTGGGGTTCCGTCACAGGTTTGGTCTTCGTCCTACAGAAAGATGAATTCACTTGCTTCAGATGATCTTGTAAACAAATGGTCTTTACTGTAATGTGACCTAGAGAAATATTGAGAATTAAAAAAAGAAGCATCAACAGTTGTCTAGCATGGGACATAGAATTGGAAGAGAACATTGGGATTATTTTGTTCTAATCCCTCATTTCACGGATGAGGAAAGTGAGGCACAGAGGTGGCTCAGTGGATAGAGTCCTTCCTAGTCAGGAAGATTTGAGTTCAAATCAATCCTCAGACACATACTAGCTGTGTCACCCTAAGCAAATCACTTAACCTCTGATTACCTCCATTTCTTTAACTGCTAAACAGGGATAATAACAGCACCTACCAGGCAGGGCTGTTGTGAGGATCAAATGAGAAAATATTTGTAAAGCACTTAGCACAGTGCTAAGGCCCTATAGCACATAGTAGGCACTATATAAATATTTATTTCCTTTCCCCTCACCCCACAGAAAGGAGGAAGGAATTTATGACTGAGGTTTCACAGGTAGTCAATACCTGCATGTTCCAGCCTTAAATTTATCATAGTTGGTTTTTGGTTTTTTTTTGTTAATGCACTGGCAGCATTTTTTGAAATTGGAAACTCTGAACAAAAATGTAATAGGGAAATACCTCCCATGGGGAAAACTGAAACTAATATAAGACATTTTTCCTCCCAGAGAATATTTTCACATTTGTCATATTTGTCTAGTTTCAATTTTCAGTCTGCAGGCCTGATTTGAAGACTGGTCAAAATTTCCCACTAGGGGAAGGTAATGAAACAAAGCAAATATGTTATGAAATAGATGACTTTGTTGGGGAAAATGGGTTGCCAATCTCTTGAGGTACTAAATAGTGTTCTGAAAATGGAGGCCAACAGTGTAGGAAAACTGCCAATTTTGACTCATACTACGCTCAATTTGACAGAAATGGTCCTCAAATCTAAATCCTATTGATTTCATAGAATCTCAGAGCAGTAGTGGGGCCCCAGGGATCATTTAAACCAACATATGACTCTATAGGAACCCTGTCTATACCACCCTCAACAAGACTTCATACAGATTCCAGAGATGGGGAACTCACTACCCCCAATGCAGCCCATTCTACTTTAATATAGTTCTAATTGTGAGAAAGAGCTTCCTTATATTAATCCAACATCTGATTCTCTGCAACTTCTCCAAATCATTTCCAGTTTTACCTTCTGGAGCCAAGCAAAACAACTATCATGGCTTTTGCCCCTTCCCTTCTCCAATATTCATGCCCTTCATCCATTCTTTTGTGGCTTTGGTGTCAATCCCTTACCCTCATCTAAAATGGCTTCAGTTTAGCAAAGGCATTCTTAAAATAAGGCACCCTGAATACAATACGCCAGCAGCGGTCTTTCCAGGGCAGTTAGCTATGCAACCATCTATACTCAAAGGCTTTCCATCTTGGTAAGACTTGACATAGTTTGTACTCCAGTATCAGAGCCTTTCAAGATCTCAGAGTCACTGCCATACCAAAAAGGGGCAAAAGAGAAGGGCCTAAAATTCCTGAAATTTATATAGACTTTCTATAGCAATAGGGTTCCTACGAAAGACCAGTCTTAACATTGGCTTATTTCACTCTTGCCCAGATGAAGACTGCCAGAAGAATGGGGTTTCAAGAAGACCCAGAGGAAGAATAAGGCAAGTTGCCTACCTCCACCACATGAGACTGAACAGTCCGACTGTACTGTCTTCCAAGTGTAGATGTGTCCTCCCGGCACTGTCTGCGTCGTGCTCTTGACTTTGGGCAGGGTATATTTCCATGACACCCCTGGATTTTTGCCTTGCATCAGAATCTGCACAGGAGTAGGTGAAAGGAGAGAGATGGAGGACAAACATTAAATCTTGGCCTTAAGTCTCCTTCGACATTTTAGAGATGGCCACACAGCCCTGGCAACTTCAAAGGCACTCTGGCACTCTGACAAACAGAGCACAAACTCATGAGATTTAGGTTTCCAAGTTTGAGACTCAGATCTACCATCTCCCAGTGGCTCTTTGAGACACACATGATAAAAATGTGACTTCAATAGAGATGTCATTAAGAAGCATTACATGATATTCCCCAAAAGCTTCACATCCTCATATAATAATAAAGAGAAGACAGTATGATGTCATGGAAAGAGTACTGTATTGAAAGTCAAGTGGTCTGTCTTTGATCTGGGCTTTGCTACTATCTTTTAATTTGGGGCAAATCTCTTCCTTCTCTGAGCCTCAGTTTCCTTTTTTATAACATGAGGGGTTTGGTCCTCTAATCCCAATAGTTCACACTGTCATAGCACTCTAAGATTTACAAAGTGGTTGGGGAAAAGAACTCCAGATAGAAACTTGGGAAAGTGGTTCTAGCTCTAGCTTTGCCATTAACTACTAGCAGTGAAACCTGCATAAAGTGACATCCCCCCTCTGAGTCTCAGTTTCTTCAGATGCAAAATGATGTCATTAGTCTAGAATTGATGACCTTTAAGATCATTTCCAGCTCTTAATACTGTGGCCCTATTTGAGGCAGCTCGTGGTACAGAACATAGAGCACTGGGCCTAGAGTTAAGAAGTCCTGGTTAGCTGTGTGACCCTGGACTAGTCACTTAACCTCTGTTTGCCTCAGTTTCCTCACCTGTAAAATGAAGATAATTATAGCACCTACCTAACAGGGTTGTTTTGAGGATCAAATGGGATATTATTTGTAAAAAAGTACTTAGCACAATGGCTGGCACATAGTAAGTACTACAAAAATGCTTAGTTCCCTCTCTCCCCTTATCTTATTATCCCATTTAATTCTTCCTATTGTACATATGAGTAAAACAAGGCTTACAGGAAGAAAGATTATTGCCCAATGTCACTTGACCATTGAATGGCAGAGCTAAGTTTTTACTCCAGGGCTTTTGACTCTAAGTCTGATCCTTCTACCAGACTAGAAGAAGGTTGTTTACACAGTATGCAGAGTATAAGGTTGCAGTATCCTGCCCACACTCTGCAAGCATTGCCTTGGGTCTTAGCAGAGACTGTTCCTTTAGCAGGTCATAAATAAATATTTGCTTGTTACTCCAATCAATCAATCAAGAAACATTTCTGAAGTGCCTGTTAGGTGCCAGGCACTGGTTAATTAGCTCAATAACTGCAATCCAAGGGTAAGTGTCTGATCAGTAAGCTTTAGAATCCTTAAGTATTAAATAACATATCTTTTCTAATAACCTGTGTCCTGGGGTTGATGGGGAAAAAAATGGTAGGGGATAGAGCAATGGATAAAGCATTGGGTTCCCCTCAGAGACTGAGCCTCAAATAGATGGGAAGACCCAAGGCAAATCTAATTTATGTTGCTTATACAAGGGTATCCTCAACGTCTCTCCTTTTCCTCTTCTAGTACTCCAACACTGTTCAGGTTCAAACCCTGAACAGAACCAACTGTTCTCTCCTTTCAGGAGTTTTTGAAGGGTCAGGAAACTTTTTCAAGGACTGATCACCAGAGTTGAGGATGAATGTGTACCAAGGAGGTAAGGATGGATTTGATTATAAATAGAAATCATAGAACCCCTGAGTTGTTATGGGCCTGAGAGGTCATTGAGTCCTCCTGCCTGATGCGTGAATCATCTCTATGACATTTCTCACAAGAGTTCTCGTCTAGTCTCTACCTGAACAACCCCAACAATGAGAAACTGCTAACTCCTGAGGCAGCCCTTTCAATTATTGCACAACTCTGATTCTTATGGAGCTCTTGCTCATAATTATGTCAAAATCACCTTTCTGCAACTCCCTGGAGGCATTAACTTATACCTCTACCTTCTGGGGCCAAGCAGAGCAAGTCTAATCCCATTTCCCCACAACAGTCCTTTAAATACTCAAATACCACAATCATGACCCCCCCCCAAAAAAACAACCTTCTCTTTTCCAGTTCCTTCAACTGATTCTTGCATGAAATAGCACTAACACCTTCACCATACTGGCTACCCTCTTCTGGGTAATGGTCTAACTTGTCAATGTCCTTATAAAACCAGGGTGCCCAGAGTTGAACACAGTGTACTAGGTGAGATCTAACCAGGCAAAGGAGAGCAGGACTATTATAGATTAATTGAACTCTGAGCTAGAAGGGATCTCACTGAGGATCTTAGCCTGACCCCTTAATTTAAAATATAAGACCTCACCAAAGGTCATGCAATCATTAGGTAACAGAGCTGGCGCTGGAACCAAGGTCCTCTATAAATTTAGGATTCTTCTCACCATTTTTAGCTTCTTCTATGCACTTTCCTTCCTTCCTTTAAAAGTTCTTATCTAAGTCCTACAGCATCTGTCCCCTGTTAAAGATGGTTGTGTGGTACCTGCTTCAAGAATACAGCTCTAAGATCTCCATTGCTCTTTCAGCTACTATAAACACACCTTGAAGTTTCCCATCTCCATATCCTTCTTAATCCGTTGAAATTTTACCTGGTCTCTGAAACTCAATTCAAATGACTCTTCTTCCTGGTGTCTCCCGACCTCATCAGTCCCACACACAATTCTTTGTTTATACCTTACTAATGCACTCACATGGTAGTCAGAAAAACTGATACAAGGACACTCTCAAAGTCTCTCTTAAGAACTTTGGAATTAATTGCATGACATGGGAGACACTGGCACAGGATCACCCAGCATGACATACCCTCATCAGAGAAGGTGCTGTGTTCTACGAGCAAAGCAGAATTGAAGTAGCACAAAAGAAACACAAGATGTGCAGATTTCGAGAATCTACCCTAAATGTTCACGTGGACTATTTGTGCCTGACCTGTGGTAGAGCATTCCAAGCTTGTATTAGTCTGATCAGCCATAGTCAGACACACTGTAACTTGACTCTAATATAGTGATGTCATTTTGGTCCTCTTTAAGAATAAAGGACAACATCCAACCAACTAATGCACTAATCATGTTATAACTCTTTTATATGAAATTTATGTGTTTGTGCCTTATTCTCCTACTACTAGACTGTGAACTCTATGAAGAGATAACTTCTTATTTAAACTTTGTATTCTGCCCAATATAAAGCACAGTGCTTTGTACACAGTAGGTATTCAATAAAGGCTTATTGAGAGTGAGTGTGTACAGGACAGAGAGTACTAGGATTGGAATCCAAGGACTAGGGATCCAATACCAGCACTTTTCTTTACCAGTTGTATGACTTTGAGGAAATCATTTCACGTCATTCAAACTGGGACTTGGTTTTCTCATCTATAAAAGAAAATTGGGCTAAGTGATCTCTAAGTTTCCATCTAGCTTGAGTCTTGTAATCTTATGATGCTCAAGGACATAAGAACAGGAAAGGAAGTGCTGGTCATATAGGTCCCATATTGAGTAAGGTCAATAGATGGCAGTCATTACTAGAAGTTTTCACATCTGATAGAAGTAACAGAAAACATAACCTCAAATGCTATTGGGAAGTGGAGTACGGAGAGAGAAGGACAGGGAGGCGCCCATTGCAGGGAAGAATCACATGTCAGCTAGTGTCTTCCTATTTTCTTTGAATATTCTTGCTAAATAATAGGTGCCAAATGCAATTGTTTCTAGTTTGCCAGAAGAATGAAAGTGATGCCAGTATCTTCTCAAT
The DNA here is from genome assembly GCF_900497805.2 of Vombatus ursinus. Lineage (NCBI taxonomy): Eukaryota > Metazoa > Chordata > Mammalia > Diprotodontia > Vombatidae > Vombatus > Vombatus ursinus. The sequence continues at coordinate 63,100,058 of NW_020954556.1, forward strand.
CCTGAACCAAGGGGAAATGCTCCAGTCATCCCATGGGCCACCTGAGTACTATATTCAAAGAATGTTAAAAATAACCAGAGAAAGCCCTCCAGTATGTTGAGTACAGGATCCCAATGTTCTTGGTAGGTTTATGGAAAGACAAAAATAAGAATAGCATAGAATGAGAAAGCCTAGGTAGCTTGTGATCTGGACCCACTGAAGGGAACCCAGCACCAAGGGAGAATAAAGAACCATCAATGAGGATAAAATTAGACAATATTTGTAAAGGATTTTGCAAACCTTAAAGCACTTAAGTAGTGCTAGCTATTATAATTATCATCATCAAAGTAAAGATGGAGTGACAACGTGGTGGAGCAGAAATAGCACTGTCCTTGGCATAAAAAAACCAGCGTTTAGGTCCCAGCTCTGTTATGACTTATGGGATTTGAGAAAAATCACCTCCCATCTCTGGATCTCAGTTTCTTTTTACGTAAAGGGGAGGGGGTTGGGATGGAGTTGTGTTTAATGACCTCTTAAGATCCACTTTACTTCTAAATCTTATGACCCCCAACTTTTTACTATCTCAGAGAAACAGCCCTTTCTCTAATAGCAACGTACCTAGAACACAGCAAGCATTTCAAAAATGCTTTTTCATTCATTCATTCAACAGATGAAGGTATGTTTTCCATGGATGACTCCACTAAAACCCCAAAATACCAGGGCCTCCGTGGTCAGAAATGGAAACCTTTACAATCAGAGCTCTAATGTCTCAGCTAACTATCTTTGACCCTTCTCAGAGCTTTTTTTTTCTTTATTTCTCTTTTTTCCCAGAGCCCATTACTGCAAGTCATGCAGACATCCTAACCAAGCCATCTGTTTGGGTTAAGATAACATTTCATACATTTGAATAAATATTATACTTTCCATATTTAGGATTTTCACCATGTTTTGGTAAATGTTTTAATGCTCTATTAAGTAAAAACAGACACTTCAGAGACTTTATATATAATTGAACATGAATTTCCACAGAAGTATTACATTCACAGCATATTCGTTATGGGAGTTAACATGTCACTTCATTTCCCTTATAAATTGAAGAGGTATGACAAATGCAGCTGTAGACAAGCCCAGGGTGTGCCCCAACCTTTTTCTCCTCCTTTTCCAACCAACTGGGCTGACTTAGAGGGACCACAATCAAGCTGGGGGTGGGGGTGGGGAGGGGAAACCATCCTGAGAAATATTACAGAAACACAGCCCTACCTTCACCTGTCTGATTTGAACCATTCCACCCATTGACAAAGGAAGGGGAATTAAGAAAGCACTGGGGTGACTTGTGAGACACTAGACCCTTAGGGACTCAAGGTTAACATGGAGAAACCAAAACGGTGACAAGATCAACAAAAAAAAAATCTAAAATGGCTTTAGGCTATATTATCAGAAGCACCTGGAGTAGGGAGGCAACAGTCCAATATTCAATCAGTTGCCAAATCTTCTCAGTCCAGCCTCCAAAACATCTATCATACCCATCTTTTTATCTCCACTCACTTCCACCAAGCTAGTTCATCACCTGAGCTATTGTAACATCTTAGCTGGTATCTCTGCCTTCAGTCCCTTCTTACTTTAGTCTGACATTAACACCAGTGGAAGTTTCCCCAAACATGAGTCTGCCATGTGAATTTACTGCTCAAAAATCTTCCGTGGCTCCCTATTGCCTACAGAATAAAATGCAAATTCCTGAGCCTAGCATTTTAATTATTGTCTTACTATCAGGTTCTAATTTACCTTTTATATTATTCCTCTTCATTCCCTCTATATTCTATCTAAAATGTCCTAATAACTATTCTCCAAATTTGTCTTATACTCTCCTATGTCTGTGTTCTCTTTCAGACTCTACTCCATACATGGAATACATTTCCTCCTCATGTACACTTACAGGGATTCTTCCCTTCCTTTAAGTCCTAGCTTAGGTGGCATGGGGCCATCTCCACTCATCTTGATCTATATCTTGCCATTGGACCCAGATGGCTCTGGAGGAGAAAGTGGGGCTGGTGACCTTGCACAGCCCTCTTTCACTTAAATCAATTCACTTGAAAGTCATGGCATAATCTTCCTGATGTCATGGTACTCTTCGAGAACGAAGGACAAACAACAGCTTGGGTGGCACCTCCTCACGAAGCCTCCTCTGATTTCCCCAAGACAATCTCATCCACCTAAAATTGTATTGGGGTAATTTGTTTAGATTGCTTCTTTGTTTCTATTGCACACTCTTTTACTGGGGTACATGCTGTATTCCCTATTACACTATAAGCTATTTGAGGACAGGGAATGTATCATTTTTCATCCAAATCATAAATCATAAAGGCTTACACATCTATTCAATTAGTCTTTCAATAAACATTTATTAAATGCCTGCTTTTTGCAAAGCAGTATGATAGAGCTGGGGAAGATAGTCAGCCTAGAAAACCATGGTCTTTGTGCTATGAAGTAGGCTCTTAAATAAATACTTGTTGAATGCATTGAACTGGAACTCCCAGTCACTCAATGAGGAGTGGAGGAGCCACCAGAAGGGGGCAGTAGAAGATTATCAGTATCAACAGCTATAAGATAGCAGCTCTACAGCCCCTGCCCCCTAAGGATTCATGGGGAGCCCCAGTGTCAAGGAGCCCTCATGGTGGGACCATGACCTTAGTGGATGCTCTGTGAGGGCCCTTGTGCATCTTGGGTTCACTAGGATGTATTTGTGGAGCACCCATCTAATCTTTATTCTTTTAATTAAAACATGTTTTCTACATCCTGTCCTCCAAGTTTCAGTCACTGACTCTGGAATCAGAGGACTTGGATTCAAATCCCCCCCTCTGACTTTTACTACTTAGATCTTTGGCAAGAATAACCTCCCTGGGCCTTAATTGCCTTGGTTTCCTCTTTGGTTACACAAAAGGATTAAATTAAACGTCCTCTGAGGTCCCTTGTAGCACCACTCTATGATTCTCAACTATCTGACAGAGAGATTTCTCCAGGCTTTGTAAATTATGTCTCTCATCTATGGATCAAGCATGGAGAGACTCATCAGCAGAGGGTTAGCCAGACAGGATTTTTTAAGTTGGGAGTCTGTTAAGAGCAGTGATTTGTATAGGTGGAGAGAGGTCCCTTGCAATGAGGAAATCATAGATCTTTGAAGTACTGGCATATTGTAACTCTAAGAACTTGGTCAAATTCCTCCCTCATGCCTTCTTGCACTGTGGCCTCTCAAAGGTTGTTGGGGCAATTTGGCAGGTCATACTGATCTGGGAAAGCTCCCAGTAACCAAAAGGACATCATTTGTAATTTGAGTAACTTCCTAGCTAAGCATTGAGAAAGAGGCTTGTTAATAGAAGGTTGGAACTCACAGTTGGACATCTTTTTAGCAACTTATAAAGACCATCTACTAAGGCATGGAAGTCATAGAGCTGCATTGGCAGAATCTTGAAGTTGCAACATGTAAGCATTATATAAGTATAAGCTTTATCATCATTCTGGGCATCAGCTAGTCTAACCTTAGAGGAGAAAATTGAGACCCATTATTATCACTGAACCAATTAAAAAATTGCCTACTATGTGCAAGGTTCTATGAGCTAGGTATAGGAGATGTGATAAAACTAAAAGTCCTTCCCCCTCGAGGAGCATATATTCTCTTAATTAAAAAAAAAAACCTGAACTGAAATATACATACACATATACAAAAGAGCATTTCTGTACACAGAACGGAAGGAGTTCTTTTTCCAACACTATTAATGAAGTAGTTACCTAACCATCAACTACAATTCAAAAATACTATACCTGGCTGCATTTTTCATGACTGGCATTGGGAAAATAAAGTAGAAAATATCAAAAGAGAATGATATTTAAATGATAGCCACTCATGCTTCTAGAGCACTTTTCATTTTATAAAGTAAACTGTATAAGAGTGCCAAAAGTAACTCTACAACTCCTTGGTCTAATGATTATAGTCTTTTTTTCTCCCTTTTTTTCTTTTTTATTAAATTATTTTGATTTATCCACAATCACTTCCATAAACTTTTGAGTTTTACGTTTTTCTCCCCCTCTCTCCCCACGTCCCTCCCCAACATGGCATGTATTCTGATATAGGCTATACACGTACATCCCGATTAAATATATTTTCACTTTAGTGATGTTGTAAGGAAGAATTAGAACCAATAGAAGGAACTACAAGAAAGAGAAAACAAAACAAAATAGAAGAAAAAAAAGAGTAAATAGTATGCTTCAATCTGCATTCAAACTCCATAGTTCTTTCTATCATGAGACTTTTCCATCATGAGACTTTTGGAGATGTCTTAGATCTTTGCATTGCTGAGAAAGGCTAAGTCTATCAACATTAGTCATCGCACAATGTGGCTGTTACTGTGTACAATGTTCTCCCGGTTCTGTTCACTTCATTCAGCATCAGTCCATAGAAGTCTTTCCAAGTTTTTCTGAAGTCCGCCTGCTCATCATTTCTTATAGCACAATAGTATTCCATTACATTCATATACCACAACTTGTTCAGCCATTCCCCAGTTGATGGGCATCCCCTCAAGTTCCAATTCTTTGCCACCACAAAAAGAACTGTTTTAAATATTTTTGTACATGTGGGTCCTTTTCTCATTTTTATGATCTCTTCGGGATACAGCCCTAGAAGTGCTATTGCTGGGTCAAAGGGTATACACATTTTTATAGCCCTTTGGGCAAGTTCCAAATTGCTCTCCAAAATAGTTGGATCATTTTACAACTCCACCAACAATGCATTAGAGTTCCAATTTTCCCACATCTTCTGCAACATTTATCATTTTCCTGTTTTATCATGTTGGCCAATCTGATAGGTGTGATGTGGTACCTCATAGTTGTTTTGATTTGCATTTCTCTAATAATGATTATAGTCTTAAGACAGCCAATGGGACCATCATCCAGTGAAATTTTCCTCCCAAGCTATACTTAAGTTGCTTAGTCATTTCAGTCATGTCTGACTCTCCATGACACCATTTGGGGTTTTCTTGGCAAAGACAGTAGAGTGGTTTGTCATTTCCTTCGCCAGCTCATTTTAAAGATAAGGAACTGAGGCAAACAGGGTTAAGTGACTTGCCCAGGGTCATTCAGCCAGTAAGTGTCTGAGACCAGACTTGAACTCAGGAAGATAAGTCTACTTATTATAATTATTATTATAATTATTATTATTAATATTATTAACTATTATTATTATTAAATATAATTAACTTATTATTATAAGTCTACTTATATTAGAATCACACAACTAGTAAGTGCCTGAGGCCAGATTTGAATTCAGGCCTTCCTGATTCCAGGCCCAGCTCTCTATCCACTGTACCACCTACTAAAAAGAGTTTAAAGCAGGCTGTGTAGCATTCTTTAAGTCCTGAGCTAACTCACAGGCTTTCTTTTGGAAACGACAATTCAATGTATCCTTTTTTTCTATGGGCTTTCCCAATTCTTTTCCCCACTCAGCTGCTTCTGACATAATAATAAAAGCTGGCATTTATATGGTGCTTAGGCATTATTACTCCCATTTTATAGATGAGGAAACTGCAGTTCAGGGTTTAAGTAAAACTAGTAAATATCAGAGTCTGCATCCAAACTTATGTCTTGTTGATTCCAAGTTCAGCATTCTTTTCACACAGACCCTTCTAATGAATGAACGAAAAATCATTTAGTAAATGCTTACTATGAAACAGCTAGATGGCTCAGTGAATAGAGCTCTGGGCCTGGAGTCAGGAAGGCCTGAATTCAAATCTGGCCTCAGGCACTTACTAGTTGTGTGATTCTGAGGGTTACTTAACCTGTTTGCCTTGGAGATGGCTAGGTGGCTCAGTGGATAGAGTGCTGGGTCTAGCATAAGGAAGACCTGAATTCAAATCGAGCCTCAGACACTCACTAGTTGTGTGACCCTGGCAAGTCACCTAACCTTTGTTTGCAATAAACCATTGGAGAAGGAGATGGCAAACCACTTCAGTATCTTTGCCAAGAAAACCCCATACAAGGTCAGGAAGAGAGTCAGAAATGATTAAAATGACTGAAGAACAAGTGCTTATTATGTGGCCAACATTGTCTTAAATCCTGGGGATAGAAACAGAAAAACAGACACAGTCTTTGGTCTAAAGGAGCACATACTCTAACTGAGGGAGAACATGCCTAAAATAAAGTTTTATTCTTAATCATTCTAACTTACAAAATGATGAACACACAGCAAGAGTTAACCCCCATCTGCCACCCAAATGTAAGTGATCTGCCTCAATTGTTTTTGATCCAACTATTCTTTTTTTTTTAATTCTTTCCCCAGCTTGCCCCACTTTATGCTTGTCCATCCCCTTTTTGGTTTTCTTTCATGGGTTTCAACCCTCCCTTCTCTCCTCCTTTGTTTCCTCCCCTTGCAAATCCCTCAGGTAGAATTCATGGATCCAAGGATTGAGCAATATGTTTAATTGGCCTCTTAAGCTTACCAGGAACACCATGACAGGTCATTTCCTAATGTGCAGTCAATAGGTGACTGTGTTTATTCACTAATATTTGCTCCCAAATTTCTGACACACTGTTAACTCCACAGTACCACTCAACGGTCTTTTCCCTAAGACTTGAGAGTTGGCATAGTAAAGGGACAAGGCCTCCATTGTGCAGTGGTGAGAGTATCAACCCTAGAGTAGATAACCTAGGTTCAAATGCTTGTTCTGCTTCTTTGAAAGGTCACCTCCTCCTCTGGGTCACGGTTTTCTCCTCTGGGGAGAGCTGATCCCAAAGTTCCCACAAGCTCTACATCCTATAATCTGCATATGTACACACATGTGTGTTAATATATTTTAACATACCTGTAGAAATAGAACCAAATCAATAGAGAGAGAATAATAACTCATGGATACTATGTTTGCTCAGATATTAGTCACCCACAAATATAGGCTGCACTCCTCAAATGAGTTATCAGTGAAAAGATCTATAAGTACACACTGAAAAATAACACTGATAATAGACTGCATTCAGTTTTTACATGTCAGACTTGGGGAGAAAATGCTACCTGTATTCAGCACAGTAAGGTATATGGAGTTTTATGGCTTACAAATTACTTTTCTCACAACAACCTTGTGTTAGAGGAGGTAGAATTATTATTCATCCCATTTTGCATAAATAAAACTGAGGTCCAAAAGGGTGTGGTTGCCCAGGTTCTCCCATAAATCCTTTATAGAAGATCTAACCAACATTCTGGAAGCCTTTCTCTAAGTCCCTTTAAGAGTGCCAGTACAGCATTCAAAGCAATCATTTGTTCTCCCTCTTGCTGGCAACATGACCAGGCTATCCCCTTTTCCAATCATACAGTTCCTCAATAATTTCTCGGAGTTGTCTTATGCATAGGTTGTCATAGGAAACACTGTAAAGTGCTGATGCCCACCACGCATCTCTCCATTGTTTGCTGGGTCACTCATAGTCTTGATTCCTAACAGATTGTGGGGTTCCTAGATTCAAAACCAAACAATATCACCTAGTGAACACCGGTAAATGTATGTACATATGTATATATATATATATTTACACATATATGTGTATACTGCATAAATATAATGAACTAGCTATCCGACTCCACGTCTTACTCTGGACAACAGGAATTTTTCAAACCTTTCATTTTGCTCATGTGTTGTTAGGTCATCTATCATGAATCCTTCTTCCATTTGGACCCTGCCTCATCTTCTCCCATCCTTGGGCTAAGACAGTTTCTGGGCTCCTTTGGCCTTCCATAAACTGCTTTATATCAGTTCAACTTTTGCAGGAAACACCAATGATAGTAACAATAGTAACTAATGATTCTATGTCACTCTAAGATTGGAAAAGGTCTTTCCTCACAGCAACCCTGTAAAGTAGATGGTATAAGCACAATTCTCCACTTTGCAGGCAAAGAAACCAAAGCCCTTAGAAGTTAAGTGATTTGCCCATGATCACATAGCTAGTATATGTCTGAAGTGGCATTAGATCTTGGTTGGCCGACGCCAAATAAAAATAATAGCTATTTATATATTTATATATATTTATATTTATATAGCATTTGCTATGTGCCAGGCACTGTGCTAACTGCTTTACAATTACTATCTTATTTAATTCTCACAACAACCTTGGGATATAGATGTTATTATTATCCCCATTTTACAGATGAGGAAACTGAGGCAAATAGAGGTTAAGTGACTTGCCTAGAGTCACATAGCTAGTAAGGGTCTGAAGCTGAATTTGAACTCAGATTTTCCTAACTCCAAGCCTAGTATTCTATCCATTGTTCCACTTCGCTGCCTCCACCCCATCCCACCCATCCAGCCCAAGCTCCTCAATGTAGTTGCCTTCTTCCATTTCTTGTTTTTGGCATGGATGTTTTGCTTGGATGGACCAGATGAAAGCTGTTGTATCCTTATCCTTATCTTTCCTTCTAACTTGATGCTGATTCTGGCATCAAAGGAAACACTGTAATCCCATGATCCTAGAACTTGTTTACAATATGCAGATGATCTGACTGTTGAGTCTAATACAATTGAGTCTGATAATGACTCCCACATACAATTGAGTCTGATAACGACTCCCACATCAATGACCAACTAGTCAACTCTTGTCCATGAAGACATAGCCAATTTCATTTCATGTGATCTTCTTTAGTGCTTGTCATATCTAGGACCTCCCAACTTTCTTCTGGAGGATAGTTCTCATGCTATAGAAAGGTAAGTCTTCTGAGTAGTTTTCAAATCCTTGGTCTCTTCCTTTCCTCAAACTGAACTTCATTTTCTAGTATAGTTTTGCCATTCTCCCTTGTGCCCATCTTCACATTGAACATCAAAGCAGATGTTGACTTGGACTGAGGATTTTGTCAGATTCTTTCCACAATCTCTCTTTTCATCCTGGGCTTTTAAAAGATCGACACATACACTGCAAATGTCTTCATATTAGTCTTTCTGTTAATGCTTATTATGAGCAATGCTAGATGAGATGACAAAGCTTTCTGGGAAATTATGTTTCTTATTGTCTTTGGAGACACAATGAAACCAAGCTCACCAATCCTTCTGTTACACAAAATGTGTCGAAGTTGAGAGGAAACAGCTGAATGTGGGAGCATTTAGAACAGCATGTGAGAGCATGTTAGAACATTTAAAACAACATAAGCAGTCTGGTATGATGGAAAGAGTAATGGAGTAGGTGTCAGAGGTTCGGGTTTTAAACCCTAGTTTCCAGACTTGTGAGCTGTGTCACTGTGGACAAATCAGTTAACTTCTCCAAACCTCCATTTCTCCATCTGTCAAATGGGATACTATTGCCTACCTAATGAGGTTATCATTAGCAAAGTGCTGTTTAAACCAAAAGCATTATGACAACGTGAGCTGTTATAATGACCAGACAATTTTGAGAATAGGAACCAGCCCTGCTAGCCTTTTTTTTTCTTTTTTCTTTTTTCTTTTTTTTTTCTAGGCAATGAGGTTAATTGACTTGCCCATGGTCACACAGCTAGTAAGTGTTAATGTGTCCAAGGCTGGATTTGAACTCAGGTCCTTCTGACTCCAGGGCCAGTGCTCTATCCACTGCGCCATCTAGCTGCCCCCTTACTGGCCTTCTTACTCTTCTTCATATATAGCACTCTATCTCCTATCTCTGTGCCTTTGTCTCCAGTGCCTGGAATGTCCCGCCTCCTCGCCTCTGCCCCTGAGAATTCCTAATTTCCTTCAAGGCTCATCTCTGCCCCTAAAGGCTAGTGTACTCCCCCTAAATCCCATTGTATGTATGTGTCATATATATTTTATATATACATATATATCTATATATGTATATACATATGCTACATACACAAGTATGTAGCTATATGTGCATATATGTGTTAACCTATGTGTATATTTATATGTGTATGCATGCAATGTGTGTACCTGGTATCTACATGCATATACATATACACATACACATACACACATATATACATGTATACATACACATACACATACACATACACATACACATACACATACACATACATATACATATACATATACATATACATATACATATACATATACATATACATACATAGCAGATAGAGCACTGGGCTTAGAGTCAGAAAGACCTGAGTTCAAGTCTAGCTTTAGACATTCATTAGCTGTGTGATCCTGAGCAGGTCACTTAATCTCTGTTTGCCCTTAATCCACTAGAAAAGGAAATGGCAAAACCACTCTAGTATCTTTGTCAAGAAAACCCCATGGACAGTATGGTCTCTGGGGTCACAAACAGTTGGCCATGGCTGAACAACAACAAAGTGTGTGTGTGTGTGTGTGTGTGTGTGTGTGTGTGTATATATATATATATATATATAGACATACACATGTGTATACACACACACACACACAATTTTCTTCCCTAGCAAGATTATAAGAAGGCAAAGGACTTTATCTTTGTATCTTTATCTTTGTATCCAAAGCATGTTACCCAGTGTCCAGCCCACAGTAGGTGCTGAATAAATGTTGATTGATTGATGCAGGATACAACATTTGGATATCTATGAGGACAATTTTCATGAGCCTTGTAATGATTGGCTCATGGCCACTTGGCATAGTCTGAAGAGCACTGGATTTTGAAGTTGGAAATCATTAGTATCTGGTCACATGTGTGACCCTGGCCAGGCTACTTCACTTTTTCTGAGCCTCAGTTTCCCCATCTGTATAATGATGGAGTTGGATACTCTAAAGACTCTTCCAGATCTAAATCCCATGATCCTAAGATTTGTTTGCAATATTAATTCAAGAAAATCCATCTTCCCCAAGCAAGAAGAACTGCATGTAAGAACAAAACTTCCTAATAATACATTTTGAAACATATCCCAACAAAACCATTTCTGAACAGCCTCACACTGAATGTGGAATATTGCGACTGAGTTATTCAGCAGACATATCCAGAAAGAGCTCCAGGGACTCTGTCTACTTAACTGGATGCAAGCCAGAGAATGTCCAGCCCACTGGCATTTGCTCCCAAGTCTACAGCTGGCAGACAGCCCTGTAAATGTTTCCAGGCCCTCAGGAGGGCTGGTTAATGTCTCCCTTTCACACACGAGCCACCTGACTTCAGATGCAACCCTCAGCTGCTCTGACCGCAGGGCACAGAATTATAAAATTTACAGCTTCTTTAGGCTGAAAACCACAGGCGGGGCTGGAGTCTCCCAACCTCATTCGGCAGGGAGGGAGCCTAGGCCTGGCCCTGGGCCCACAGAGTTAAAACAATGGATAAGCAGAATCCTCTGGAGGAAATCACTCCTATTCTTCTGCTGCTCATTTTAATGTGAATGTTAAAACAATATATTTCTGATCAGGGCTAGATTAAGATACTCTGGGGAGTCTTGGCACTAAGATTGTGGGTGTTTTTCCTCATTGTTTATAATGTTTGTGGGGGGGGAGAAACAAAAACTCTGGTATCAGACTGAAGAACTTTTTTTGAGAGTTACAATACTTTTTTAATGGAAAACAGGCTCATCATTTTATTACTTTATTTACATTTTATAATAAACATTTGGTTTTACTTTTAAAAAGGCATCTTGGTGTAGAGCAGTGGCTTTGGAGTTAGAGGACCTGGATTCAAATCCTATTCTTGGGGGCAGTTAGGTGGCACAGTGGATAGAGCACCGGCCCTGAAGTCAGGAGGACCTGATTTCAAATCCGGCCTCAGACCAAACACTTGACACTTACTAGCTGTGTGACGGAGCACTATGCTTTAACTGAGATAGATACAGAGCTTAGACAATTCTATCAATTCAACAAACACTAGATGATTACCATGTGCAAAGCACATAGGTGGTACAGTGGATAGAGTGACAGGCCTGAATTCAAATTGGGGCTCAGATACGTACTAGCTGAATTCTCAGGAGCAGTGTTATTTAACCCTGTTTGCCTCAGTTCCTCATCTGTAAAATGAGCTGGAGAAAGAAATCACAAACCACTTGAGTATCCTTGCCAAGAAAACCCTTAAAAGAGTCATGAAGAGATAGACATAATTGAAAATAACTAAACACATCTGCAAGGCACTATAATAGGACAATAATAGGCTCTGGGACACACACACACACACACACACACACACACACACACACACAAAACAACTTAAAATCAGACCTCATACTCAAGAATGTGACATTCTATGGAATGGATATAACCGGTACAAGGATAAGACACTCTCCGATCCCATGTAACTCACAGTCTAGTAAGGGAATATGATTAAAGTACAGATAACTATGAAATGTTAAAGACCTGTGATTTCATTGGTTTTCAGATCATCTGTAACTTTCAGCCTTAGAAAACAGTCTGAAGATAAAAGAGCTTATAAGTAGCTTGTCCATGCACATATAGGTAATAAGTATGAGAGGTGGGATTTGAACCCAGGTTATCTAGACTCTAAAAAAGGCACACTAGTCCATTATCTCATAACACCAATCAGATAGCTATGACATACAATAATAATAATAATTAATAATAGCTAACATCATTAAGGTTTTCAAGGTGCTTTACAAATATTTCATTTTATCCTCATAATAACCCTAGGAAACAGATGTTACTATTATCTCCATTTTACCGATGAGCAAACTGAGGCAGGCAGTGGTTAAGTGACTGGGTCAGGGTTACATAGCTAATAAATGTGTAAGGCTGGATTTGAACTCAGATCTTCCTAACTATAGGTCCAGAACTTTAGCCACTGCACTACCAAATGCCAAATAAGGGAATGATAAATGAAAAAAAAAGTGTCATGTGAAATCCATGAGAGAAAGTCATTACCAGCTTTGGTCATTCAACCTCAAAGAATGCCAGTTTAAATCCTGGTTCTGTTGCTTACTATCAATCTGGCCTTGGACAAGTCTGTTCCCTATTCTGAACCTATTTTATCATCTGCAAAAATCAGTGGAATGATGTGGATAATCTTTAAGACCCCTGTTAGCATATAAGCCCATGGAATCATAATTTAAAAGAATGGTTAATTAATGGCTTTAAAAAGTATAGCTGAGGGGCAGCTAGGTGGCACAGTGGATAGAGCCCTGGCCCTGGAGTCAAAAGGACCTGAGTTCAAATCCAGCCTCAGACCAAACACTTGACACTTACCAGCTGTGTGACCCTAGGCAAGTCACCTAACCCCAATTGCCTTAACAAAAAAAAAAAAAAGAATTTGGGGCAGCTAGGTGGCGCAGTGGATAGAGTACCAGCCCTGGATTCAGGAGGACCTGAGTTCAAATCCGGCCTCCGACACATAACACTTACTAGCTGTGTGACCCTGGGTAAGTCACTTAACCCCATTGCCTAAAAAATAAAAAAAATAAAAAATAAATAAAAAGTACAGCTGAGGATGAATAGTATGTGCTAATACTTCCTTAAATTTACAGGAATTAAAGTGGAAGGGGCAGATCCAAGATGGCGGAGCCAAGCCAGGAAGTTGCCTTAGCTCACTTCAGTTTGTTTTCCTCAGAAACAATGTTAAATCAAGCCTCTAAATGGATTCTGGAAGATACAAAAATATGGTGTGAAACAATTTTCCAGCTTGAGATAACTTAGAAGAATTTCATGAAAGGTCTGTCTCACTTGGGTAAAAGGGGAGTACAGCCCATTGCAGACAGTGTCTGGGCAAGCCAACAGGAGGCTCTTAGCCACAGCACAGATCAGCAACTGAGGCACCTCTATCCTAGCTCAGCAGGCCAATGGCACAGTAGGCCAGCTATGAGGTCTCCAGCCCCAGCACAGAAGGCAAAGTGCTAGCACTGGAACCCAGGGCACAACAGACACAACCAGGTCAGGCAATCCCAGCACAGTGGGCAAGCCATCATCACTTGAGGCTCCAGTGCAGAAAGCCAATGACCAGGCCTCCGGTTCCCGGTAAAAGAAGCTTGTGACAGGCGCCCCCTGTGCCTCAGGAGCACAGCTCAACTTTAAAAGCCATGAAATAGACTTAAAAATGAACAAAAAACAGAAAAGAGCCCTGAACATAGAAAGCTACAATGGTGACAGGGAAGATCAAAACACTAACTTACAAGAGGACAACAATGTCAAAATGCCAACATATGAAACCTCAAAGGGGAATATGAGTTGGTTTCAAGCCCAAAAGCCTTCTTGGAAGAGCTCAAAAAGGATTTCAAAAGCAAAGAAGAGAAGAAGAAGAAATATTGGGAAAAGAAATGAGAGGTATACAAGGGAGAATCAATAGCTTGGAAAAGGAAGGATGAAAATTGGCTGAAGAAAACAATTCCTTAAAAAATACAACTGGCCAAATGGGGGAAAAATCCACTGAAGAAAACAACTCCTTAAAAAGTAGAATTGGCTAAATGGAAAAGGAGGTACAAAAGCTCACTGAAGAAAATAATTCCTTAAAAAAAATTGGTAAGTGGAAGCTAATGACTCTCTGAGACATTAAGAAACAAACAAAATTAAAGGAATGAAAAATTAGAAGAAAATGTAAAAATACCTCATTAGAAAAACAACTGACCTGGAAAATAGAACTAGGAGAGATAATTTAAGAATTATTGGACTACTTAAAAGCCATGATAAAAGAAAAAAAGAACCTGGATAGCATCTTTCAGGAAATTATCAGAGATCCCAAAATGAAAACTCCAAGGAATACTGTAGCCAAATTCCAGAATTATCAGGTCAAGGAAAATAATATTGCAAGCAGTCAGAAAGAAACAATTCAAATATTATGAAGCCACAGTATGAGTACTTAGACTTAACAACTTCTACATGAAAGGATGGGAGGGCTTGGAATATGATATTCTGGAAAGCAGAACTTGGATTACAATCAAGAATCAACTACCCAGCAAAATTGAGCATAATATTTCAGAGGAAAAGATGGACATTCAATGGAACAGGGGACCTTCAAACTTTCCTGATGAAAAGAGCAGAGCTGAACAGAAAATTTGATCTTCAAATATAAGACTCAAGAGAAGCATAAAAGGGAAACAGAAAAAAAAGTTATTCAATAAGGTTGAACTATTTACATCCCTACATGGGAAGATGATATTTGTAACTCTTGAGAATTATATCTCTATGAGGGCAGTTACAAGTTTACATAGACAGAGGGTGTGAGTATAAGTTGACTTTGATGTGATGATATAAAAAAAAATTAAGTGGTGAAAAAAGGGATTGTATTGAGAGAACAGGAAAGGGGGAGGCAGAATAGAGTAAATTATATCACATGAAGAGATTCAATTACAGTAGAGGAAAAGAAGGGAGGGGGCGAGCATTGTTTGAACCTTACTCTCATTGGATTTGACTCAAAGAGGGAATAGCATATACACTCAG
The DNA here is from genome assembly GCF_900497805.2 of Vombatus ursinus. Lineage (NCBI taxonomy): Eukaryota > Metazoa > Chordata > Mammalia > Diprotodontia > Vombatidae > Vombatus > Vombatus ursinus. The sequence goes on from NW_020954556.1 coordinate 63,115,345, forward strand.
TTAGATATAGAAATTTATGTTAACCTACAGGAAAGTAGGAGGGGAAAGGGGAAAGAAAAGGGAAGGAGGAGCTGATAGAAGGGAGGGAAGATGAGAGAGGTGGTAGTCAGAAGCAAAACATCAGTGAGGAGAGACAGGGCAAAAGAAAAGAGAGAAAAGTGTAAAGATGGGGGAAATAGGATGGAGGGAAATACACAGTTAGTAATCATAACTGTGAATGTGAATGGGATGAACTCCCCCATAAAATGGAAGCAGATAGCAGAGTGTATTAAAAAGTAGAATCCTACAATATGTTGTTTATAAAAAACATATTTGAAGCTTAGAGATGCACACAGAGTAAAGGTAAAAAACTGGAGCAGAATATATTATGCTTCAGCTGAAGTAAAAAAAAAAAGCAGGAGTAGCAATTCTGATCTCAGACGAAGCAAAAGCAAAACTAGATCTAATTAAAAGAGATAAGGAAGGAAACTACATCCTGCTAAAAGGTACCATAGACAATGAAATAATATCAATACTAAACACATGTGGACCAAGTTGTATAGCACCCAAATTCTTAGAGGAGAAGTTAAGTGAGTTATAGGAAGAAATAGACAGCAAACTTAGACTTGTGGAGGACCTCAAGCCCCTCCTCTCAGAACCACAAAATAAACAAGAAAGAAGTGAAGGAGATGAATAGAATTTTAGAAAAGTTAGATATGATAGACCTCTGGAGAAAACTGAATGGGGAAAGAAAAGGAATATACCTTTTTCTCGTGGTACATGCCACCTACACAAAATTTGACCATGTATTGGGCCATAGAAACTTCTTGATCAGATGCAGAAAGGCAGAAATATTAAATGTATCCTTTTCAGATCAAGATATAATAAAAATTACATGTAAAAAAGGGCCATGGAAAGATAGATTAAAAATTAGTCGGAAATTAAATAATCTATCCTAAAGAATGAGTGTGTGAAAGAATAAATCATAGAAACAATCAATAATTTCATCAGAGAATGACAATAATGAGACTACCTACCAAAACTTATGGGATGCAGCCAAAGCAGTACTTAGAGAAATTTTTATATCTCTAAATGCTTACATGAATAAAATAGAGAAAGAACAGATCATTGAATTGGGCAAGCAACTAAAAAAGCTAAAAAAAAAAACAAATTAAAAATTCCCAATTAAATACCAAATTAGAAATTCTGAAAATCAAAGGAGAGATTGATAACATTGAAATTAAGAAAACTGTTGAACTAATAAATAAAACTAAGAGCTGGTTTTATGAAAAAAAAAATAAAATAGATAAACTTTTGGTTAATTTGATTTACAAAAAGAAAGACATAAACCAAATAACCCATATCAAAAATGAAAAGGGTGAATTCACCACCAATGAAGAGGAAATTAAAGCAATAATTAGGAGCTATTTTGCCCAACTGCATGCTAATAAGTCTGTTAATCTAAGAGAAGTGAATATTTACAAAAACACAAGTTGTCCAGATTAACAGAAGAGGAAATAAAATACTTAAATAACCCCATTTTAGAAAAAGAAATTGAACAAGCCATCAATGAACTCCCTAAGAAAAAAATCTCCAGGGCCAAATGGATTTACAAGTGAATTCTACCAAACATTTAAAGAACAATTAATTCCAATACTATTTATTTGGAAAAATAGGCAAAGGAGTCCCACCAAATTCTTTTTGTGGCACAAATATGGTGCTGATACCTAAACCAGGAAGAGCCAAAAGAGAGAAAGAAAGTTATAGACCAATTTCCCTAATGAATATTGATGCAAATTTTTTAAATAAAATATTACCAAAGAGATTACAGCAACTTATCACAAGGATAATACACTATGACCAGGTGGGATTTATACCGGGAATGCAGGACTGGTTCAATATTAGTAAAACTATCAGTATAACTGACCATATCAATAACAAAACAAACATAAATCATATGATTATCTCAATAGATGCGGAAAAAGCTTTTGACAAAATGCAGCACCCATTCCTATTAAAAAGACTAGAGAGCATAGAAATAAATGGAGTTTTCCTTAAAATGATAAGTAGTACGTATCTAAAACCCTTGGCAAGCATTACATGTAATGGGGATGAGCTAAAAGTATTCCCAATAAGATCAAGGGATAAACAAGGCTGCCCATTATCACCACTATTATTCAATATTGTACTAGAAATGTTAACTTCACCAATAAGAGAAAAATAAATTGAAGGAATTAGAGTAGGCAGAGAAGAAACAAAACTATCACTTTTTGCAGATGATACAATGGTATAGTTACAGAATCCCAGAGAATCAACTAAAAAACTACTTAAAATAATTAATACCTTTGGCAAGGTTGCATGATATAAAATAAACCCATATAAATCATCAGCATTTCTATATATTACCAACAAAGCCCAGAAGCAAGAGACAGAGAAATTCCATTTGAAATAATTGTAGACAATATAAAATATTTGGGAGGCTACCTGCCAAGACAAACTTGGGAACTATATGAAAACAATTACAAAACACTTTTCACACAAATAAAATCAGATCTAAACAACTGGAAAATATCAATTGCTCATGGATAGGCTGATATATAATATAATATAATATAATATAATAGTAATAGGTCAATAAATATAATAAAAATGACAATTCTTCCTAAATTAATTTATTTATTCAGTACCATACCAATCAAACTACCAAAAATTATTTTATAGAGCTAGAAAAAAAAATAAAATTCATCTGGAAGAACAAAAGGTCAAGAATATCAAGGGAATTAATGAAAAAAATGCAAAGGAAGGTAGCCTAGCCATAACTAGCCAAATCTAAAACTATATTACAAAGCAGCAATCATCAAAACTATTTGGAACTGGCTAAGAAATAGAGTGATGTATCAGTGCAATGGGTTAGGCACACAAGACACAGTAGTCAATGACCATAGTAATCTATTGTTTCATAAACCAAAAGACTCCAGCTTCCGGGATAAGAACTCGTTATTTGACAAAAACTGGAAAATAGTATGGTAGAAACTAGACATAGACCAACATTTTACACCGTATACCAAGATAGAGTCAAAATGGGTACATGATTTAGACATAAAGGATGATACCATAAGCAAATTAGGAGAACAGGGAATAGTTTATCTGTCAGATCTATGGAGAAGGGAAAAATTTATGACTAAATAACAGAGAACACTATGAAATGTAAAATGGATCATTTTTATTACATTAAATTAAAAAAGTTTTACACAAACAAAACCAATACAACCTAGAGTAGAAGGAAAACAGAAAGCTGGGAAACAATTTTTATAGCCAATATTTTGATAAAGGCCTTATTTCTAAAATATATAGAGAACTGAGTCAAATTTATAAGAATATAAGTCATTCCCCAATTGATAAATGGTCAAAGGATATGGACAGGCAGTTTTCAGATGAAGAAATTAATGCTAGCTATAGTCATATGAAAAAATACTCTAAATCACTATTGATTAGAGAAATGCAAATTAACATAACTGCGGTGCCACGTCACACTTACCAGATTAGCTAAAATGATAGAAAAGGAAAACGATAAATGTTGGAGAAGATGTAGGAAAATTGGAACACTAATGCATTGGTGGTGGAATTGTAAACTGATCCAACTATTCTGGAGAGCAACTTGGAACTATGCCCAAAGGGCTATAAAACTGTGCAAACTCTTTGATCCAGCTATACCACTACTAGGTCTGTATCCCAAAGAGATCATTAAAAAAGGAAAAGGACCCACATGTACAAAAATATTTATAGCAGCTCTTTTTGTGGTGGCAAATAATTGGAAACTGAAAGGATGCCCATCAATTGGGGAATGGCTGAACAAGTTGTGGTATATGAATGTAATGGGATACTATAGTGCTATAAGAAATGATGAGCAGGCAGACTTCAGAAAACTGGAAAGACATGAACTGATGCTGAGTGAAGTGAGCAGAACTAGGAGAACACTGTACACAGTAACAGCAACATTGTGTGATGATCAACTATGATAGACTTAGCTCTACTCAGCAATACAATGATCTAAGACAATTCCAAAAGACTCACGATGGAAAATGCTATCCACATCCAGAGAAAGAACTATAGAGTCTGAATGCAAATGGAAACATACTATTTTCACTTTTTTTGTTTTTTGTTTTTTCTTTCTCATGATTTTTCCCTTTTGTTCTGATTCTTCTTTTACAACATGACTAATGTGGAAATATGTTTAACCTGATTGTACATGTATAACCTATATCAGATTGCTTGCTGTCTTGGGGAGAGGGGAGGAGGGGGAGAGAAGGAGGGATAAAAACTTGGAACCCAAATCTTATAAAAGTGAATGGTTAAAACTATATTTACATGTAATTTGAAAAATACTATCAAGTAGAAAATAAAATTAAACTAAATTTTAAAAAAAGGAATTGAGAGGGAAAACATATTTTATAAAAAATGACCAAAGATGACATGACTTTAAGCTTACTTGTTTATGATTATACAGATATGGCTTTAGCCTTCTTGGGTGGCTATCATGGGTTGGCATAAGGGAAGGAGTACTGAAGTAGGAATAAGAAGGGCTGAACTGAAGTCTTACCTTTACCACTAATCAAATGTATGATCTGAAATAAGTCCCTTAACCTCATTAGGCCTATTTTTTCCTTTTCTGGAAAATGAGGAAATTTGATTTTTCTTGCTCTAAAATATGTTTTATATGCTGGTCATTCCATCCTTGGGTCCATGGGCTTATGCACATTGACACTAATTCCATTGCTATCTCACCCACACCTTCTCATCCTAAGAGATTCATCTCCATGTCTTTCCATAAATCCTCCAGATATGATACTGGAAGCCTTGCTCTGAAGCTCTTCATATTTTCTGGAATCCAGTGCCACACTTGAAGTATCCATCTGTAATTCATTCTCCCACTCTATCATGGGAATGTCCTCTTCTAATTCTCCATGTCCATGATGATATCTCTTCATTTACCAACCACCTGTTCCCCTTTGGACTTCTCCATCATTCTCTCAGAAACCTCATCTGGAATCTTATCATACCACAAGATGGCATCAACCTTGGTACTCACACTTCATCAGTTCCTTCTGCATCTCTGATTGGAAGAAAGAGCAATAATCTCCTCCCAAAACTTCCATTTAAGGAGAGCACCCAGACCAGTCAAATCCTTATTTACTCCCTGGCTACACTCCTTTGAATTAACCTTCTTCTTCTCACCCCAAACCTCCTCCCCACTACCACCTTTTCTTTTGGGGGTTTGCCTTCCCTCATTAGATTGTTGTTGAGGGCAGGGTCTGTCTTTTTTTCATACTTGTATCCCCAATGCATAGCACAATACCCAGCACATAGTAGGCACTTAATAAATGTTTATTGACTGAATAATTTTGTGCTACTTTTTGTATGTAAGTCATCCCTGGAAATAGTTACTATAAAACTTTATAAATTATATTATATAGCTCCTCTCAAGTTCTCCTATGAAGCCATGTAATGTAGATGTGACCCTGGGTTTTAAAGGTTATGGGTCCCAGGAGATGGAAAAGCCTTACTACCTCAATACTCTTCTACATCTTTACCCATTTTCTCTTCTTTTGCACCAGATTCAAGGGATAAAGCAGTCCTTTTCTTTTACTTATGTTCTGTCCATCTTAGGAATCAGTCTCCAACAGGAACACTGTTGAGGTCAGTGTGTGAGGATGTATTTAAACTCTTGTGTGCCCAGTGCAAATCATTTAACCTCTCTGTGCCTCAATTTACTCATAGGTAAAATCTAGGGGATGGACTAGCTGGTCATTGAGGCCCCTTCCAGCTCTAAATATATAATCCTATGAGCCTTCAAAAAACTAGGAATATCCATAAAATTCCATAAAAGTCACAAAATATTTGAAATTACTTTATCCAATTAATTGTATACAATAATTTTATTGATGGTGAAACTAAGGCTCAGGGAGATGAAGTAGTCACATGGCTAGTTAGTAGTTGATCCTGGATTCTAACCTCAGTCTTTTAACCCCAAATGTTATTACCTCTGAGGACCAGCCTAAATATTAGTGGAGAAGTTCAGCACCAGATGATTGGGGAACAGGGTATGAACAGTTTTTGGCCAAAGCTACTAATGAAACTATCTACTAAGACTTGGAGGGCTGAGGTCTGTAAACTGAGCCCCACCTGATGAAATCAGAATCTCTGAAGTACTGAAGTATATTATAAATTATTAATTGAACATCGTTCAGAGAACCAACGCATGTAAAATGTCAATGGCTGAGATTTACCTTATAGGTATTCATATATGCGATACAAAGTAATTTCAGGGGGTACTAGTAGTTTGGGGAAATCAGTAAAGGCCTCAGGTAGGAGTAAAAAAAATCACATTTGTGGTCTTGCCCTGTACCAAAGCTTTAGTCATATTTGCATCCTGTAAATAGTTTATGTAATCAGACTCAAAGAATGCCAGAGCTAAGGGGGCCTGTGGAACATAGAATACAACACTAGCCCCCTTGGTTGTTCCTCACACACAACATTCCATCTCCTGACTCCCATGTCAAAGCTGAAAGGACCCCTAAGACATAGAACATAAAACGTCATCTTCAGAAGTGGCCTTAGAACATAGATCACAGTGCGTCAAAGCTGGAAGGATTCTTAGATACCATCTATTACAACCCTCTTGCTTTTCACAGGAAGCAAATGAAGGCTAGAGAAGATAAGTGACTTCCCTGGGGACAGAGAAAACTAGTGACAGAACCTAGGGCTTAAATTCAGGTCTCCGGTCTCATAGCCGAGGGCTCTTTCCACTTCACTGTACTCCTAGACATTCCATCTTACCACTGACTTATTCCACAATGCTACTTCTTAAATTTCAGAATTCCCCTTAGCTGTTCATTAGTGAATAGGAACAAGTTTTTAAAGAGTTAAACATTTTTTGATTCTACCTAAGGTGGAAAAGGATCTTAATGTGTGAGGTATAGTGGAAGAGGAAGGGAGAGGCAAGACAGCAACACGAATAGATAAATACAAGAGACTGAATTTCAGTAATAGAACAACAAGTCATGCTATCATGACATCATTCATGCTGTCTATCAGACAGGCGTCCAGTTACTTTATAATGGAACACTCACAGTCAATTTTCTGGCCATCAGCTCACACCTGGAGACAGTCTTGATAAAGAACTTGGCACTCATAGGATCGTTTATCATGGCCCTTACAAGAAACCACATATTCTGGGGCCACAGAAGGATGCCCCCCCTCCCAAATGACCCCCCTGGCTAAACTTAAAACCAGTTGGGATCTCTGCATGACCAATCTTGATCCCAAACAGTGGTCTGCATGTTACTTGAACAAAGAACAAAGTCAATGACCTCAAATTACCTCCAAGTTTCTAGAGGGGAAGGCATTAAGCTCTCAGATGGACTCAGATTCCTTATATGTCTCCACTTAAGATGACATGACAGTTTTACCACAGCCATATGTAAAATTAAATCCTGATACTAGGTTATCATGTTTCCACCACTTTGAAATTTATCTCTGTGCCTCCTCTCAGCCATCTGGGTGTGGGGTTTACACAATTCTGAGGCTCACACAGCAAAAACAGATAATGATAAGTGAACTTTTGTTGTTGTCATTATTGCTGTAGGCTGGTGAATAAATTTTAGACTCTTTTAGCCTGATATTTAAGGCCCTCCAAAAACAAATGTTACTCCACTTTTCCACACATCTCAAATCACCCCTCCTTGCATATCTCAACAAAACCTTTCTACACATAGACCCCTGGACACATGTCTAGATGGTAGAATCCTGGGGCTTAGAATTAGAGGAGATCTAACAGATCACCTAATTCAATACCTTCACTTTTAAATAGAAGAAAATTAAGACTTAGAGAGGTTAGTTGACTAGATCAAGGATGCAGCAAATAAGAGGCAGAGTAGAGATTTAAACCCAGGCCTTTGGACTCCAAATTCCATGTTCTTTTCATCCTCTCACGTTACCCATTCCACTCTCCCATCCACAAGAATCGCAAAATCTTAGTGCTGGCTTCAGTGCCTACTGAGTCCAACTTGTACATGAGAAGGAATCTTTTAAACATCCTGACAGGTGGTCATCCAGCCTTCACTTGGAGAGTGCCAGGGAAAGATCATTCATCACCACCCAAAGCATCAGTCAGCAAGTATTTATTAAACACTTACTAAGTGCCAGGGGCAGCTAGGTGGTACAGTGGATAGAGTTCCAGGCCTGAAGTCAGGATCAGATCAGATCTGGCCTCAGATACTTATTAGCTGTGTGACCCTGTGCAAGTCACTTAACCCTGTTTGCCTCTGTTCCTCATCTGTAAAATGAGCTGGAGAAGGAGATGGCAAACCACTGCAGTATCTTTGCCAAGAAAACCTCAACTGGGGTCATGAAAAATCAGACATGACTGAAATGACTGAACAACAATGAAGTTTCCTGGCCAGTGAGTTGGTGCAGTGAACAGAGTGCCAGGACTTCCTGAGTTCAAATCTGGCCCCAGACATTTACTGACTGTGTGACCCTAAGTGGAATAGTGGATAGAGTTCTGGGTCAGGAAGACTCGTTTTCCTGAGTTCAAATCTGTCCTCATATACTTACTAGCTGTGCAATGTGAGGCAAGACCATGTTTGCCTCAGTTTCCTCATCTGTAAAATGATCTGGGGGAGGAAATGACAAACCATTCCGGTATCTTTGCCAAGAAGACCCCAAAAGGGGTCATAGAGAGTCAGACACAACTGAAATGACTCACCAACAAGTGCTAGGCACTATGCTAAGTGCTATGGATAAGAAAGGCAAAAACACAATCCCTGCCCTCAAAGAGCTCACATTCTATTGGAGGAGACAACATGTAAAAAAAAAAAAACTGTGTACATAAGATACAGACAGTGTAAATGAAAAGTAATGCCATAGAGAGGGAACTATCAGGAGGCAGATCAGGAGGGGATTAGGGAAAGGCCTCCTGCAGAAATCAGTCTCGCCTTTGAGACAACTTTTATTTATAAGAGTTTTTCATAATACATCAAGAAAGCTGAATCCCAGAGATATTTGATAAGGTAGCATAGGTAGGAATAGAGCCTGGCATATAGTTGGTGCTTAATAAATGCTTGCTGATTGACTGATCGATATATCCAGTTGAAATTTGTCTCTCCACAACTTCTCCTCAGTACTCCTTAGTTTTGTCATCTGGGGCTATGCACGACAAGCCTAATCTCTCTTTCAGTATTTGAAGGCAGCTGTCATTCAATAACTGTATGAGTTTGGGAACGAGAATTATGATGCCCATATTACAAATGGAGAAACTCTAAGCTTCAGCTCAAAAAATAACAGTGACTTCTCCATGGTCACCTAGCTAGTTAAGGAACAAAGCCAGTCATAAACCCAGCTCTTCTAACTCTATGTCTATCATTCTGGCTACAGATGGCAAGAGATTGAAAGTATCTGAAACATAGAATACAGAACATAAAATGTCCATGCTAAGAGCGACCTTAGAAAGTACCTTTAGAATATAAAATATCTGATCTAGATGGGACCTTAGATTTACAAGTTACAGAATATAAGCAAGTTACAGAATTCGAAGATGTCAGAGCTGGAAGGGACCTTGTTGGCCATCTGTAAGTGTCTAAGACAGAATTCAGATTCAAGTCTTCCTTACTCCAAGTCCAGAACACTATAAGCTGCATCACCTAGTCTCTACATGAAAGGAATATCCCCTCTAACTCAACCAGCAAGTGGTGATCTGACTTCATTTTACAATTAAGGAAACTGAGGGTCAGAGAGGTTTCCTATGATAACACAGTTAGTAGCAGAGTCAGTTCCAAAACACCAGTCTTTAAACTCTCAGTCTAATTATCTTTGGACCTGGCAACACTAAGCTGATCAGGCTAGGAATCAAATCTAGGTCAACAGCTTAGAAGGCATCTTTGTTTACCACCATTCAACCAAAAAAGCAAAGCAAGGAGCAGCTGAGACCACTGATGGACTCTGACTTGACATGTAAGAACAAGAGAAACTTTCCTTATAGTGCCATATTGCTGTTTTGGCAAATGAACATTTTTTTCTAAATATGATACCATAATAAGTAGTCACTGAATGTCTGGTCATTTCATTTCCAGGATCTGTGGTTTCATCACATGGGCCAACACAGATCACAGCCTCTCCCTACTTTAGTATATAGTCTTCATGAAAGATATAAAAGAATTCATCTCTCAGTGGCTAATCTGATGATGACTGTGTCTGCCCTTAGCAGAGCTGGTCCTTGGGTAATAGCCACATGACCCAATATTAGAGCCAGTCTTTAAAACTCTCAGGCCTAATAGGATTTATAGGATTATGGATTTTGATAACTTTGGGTCACTGACATGTCATTGAGATATCAGAGAAGAATATAAGAAATTCATACAGTTTGAAGCATCATTTATAATTGGGCAAACAGTACAAATTACTATTCCCAAAGCTACAACACTTTTAGATTTGCCAATCACTTTCCTCATAAAATCTGTGCTGTTAGCTGTTACAAGTCTTATCATCCTCTTTTTATAGATGGAGACACTGAGGCCAGAAGAGGGAAGGTGACTTGCCTAAGGCCACAAAGCTAGTAAAGGGCAGGGACTAGATTTGAACCCTTGTCCCATGGCTGCTGGTCCATCATATTATACTTCTCCCCATATAGAAACAGCACAGTATACATACACACACACACACACACACGTATGTATATGTATATGTATATATGTGTACATATACATACACATATACATATATGTATGTGAAAGTACAATTAACAAGATTTGGCAGCTAATTGGATAAGGAAGAGGTGGTGGAGGAGACAGAAGCATCAAAGAGAATTCAGATTACAAACTTGCATGATTAGACAATGGTAAATATCTTCAAAAGAAATAGATAAATTTGAAGGAGGAGTTGGTTTAGATGGAAAGATAATTTGTCTCATCTCAATAGTAATGCATTTCTATACACACAGGCACACATGCATGCACACACACACTTGTGTGCAGACACAGACACAGACACAGACACACACACACACATACATACATACACAGAAATGAACTACTGATGAGATGGGACCAATCATCTTTCCCCCTAAACCAGCTCTTTCTCCAAACTTACCAGCTGTATACAATGCATAAACAGAGACACACACAAAAGAAACACAGAGACAGAGAGAAGTTGTATATAGAGGACCTTCATGTCTCATTGCAGCTTGTTTCCAACACTGCTATCACCATCCTTCTAGATAGAAATTAAACACTTCTATATTACAGAGAAGGGTGTTGGCTCACAAAGCTTTCATTTTGGTATCATCCATATTTCTGGTACAGAAAGTCATTTGAGCTTTATTTAGATTGGAAGCCATGGATTCCATAGACATTGACATACTGTGGTTGGGAAAAAAAAATTGGTTTCTTTTAAAAGTCATTTTGACTTTCCCCAAACCTCTCAGGATCCTTGGATGCTGGGGTGATGTGGGCACTTTAAGGAATTTGTCAACTCCCCCAGAAACAATAATATATAATTTAAATATTAAAGTGATCAACCAAAGTGATTCCAAGGGATAAAAATAGCCAGACCACTAGACTCCCAAATGCTGGGTCTTCCTGCCCTTCCAAATTGCACCCGCCTGTCTTTATTAATCATCCTTATGCACATAAATGATCTTATCATTTCTGTGCTCAAAAACCTTCAGTAATCCCTTACTGTCTCTGGGATAAAATCCAATATTCTCATCTCAGCATTCAAGGTTCTCCACAATTCCACTCTTTCAGAACTTTTCAGTCTCAAGCCATCCTACTGCTTTCCATGTACACAACTCTAGCCAAACTGAAATGCTCTTTGCTGCCTGTTTACAACAAAATACTTTCCAATCTCTGTGCCACTCACATTTCCTCTGCTTCAAATGCCATTCTCTCTTTTTTCTACTCATTCTTCAGGTTCTAGCTTCAATTTTCCTTTTTCCACAAAGCCTTCCCAAATTAGGAGTGTAAGTTATATTTCAGGTCTATTCAATCAACCTTCAATCAAGGTAACCAGTGGGAACTGAATTAGCCAGTCTTCATTAAATTATCTGATGAGGCTTTTCTACAGGCTAAACATACCAGTTCTTTATGATCCTCATAGGGCCTAGTTTCCAATCCATTTAACATTGTAATTATCCTCTGGATTCAGAAAAAAACAAAGAGGTGGGTCAGGGATACAGGCCCTTCTGATAACATTTTCTTCTAGCTCTCACTCCAAATAATCAATATGTTCTGGAATCTGATGCTACCAATTCCCTTCCCAGTTCTCTGTCCACAACATTACTCTGCTCGCTAGCAGGAGGTAGTATCTCCATTTCACAGCAGAGTAACATAGGGGATATACACAAACTTCTAACAAAGAATCTGTCTCTTGTACATAGTTGTCTTCATGTTTTCTCTCTCATTTGTGCGCTCTTTGAGAAAATGGATTGACTTATACCTTTATATTCCCAGTGCTTAGCAGTTAGTCAATAAACATTTGACTAAACCCTTACTATGTGCTAGACAGTGTGTTAAGCACTAGGGATACAAAAAAAGAGGCAAAAGGTAGTCCCTGCAATCAAGGAGATGATAAACTAATGGAGGAGCCAAGCAAACATGCACAAACATGTTATATACAGAATAAATAGGAAATAATTAAAAGAGGGAAAGTACTAGAATTAAGAAGGCTTAGGAAAGGCTTCTTGTAGGAGAAGGAATTTTAGTTGAGACTTAAAGGAGCCAGGTAAGCCAGTAGGAGGGAGAGCTCTCCAAGCATGGTGGACAACCAGAGAAAATGCCCACAACTGACAGGTGGAGTGCCCTTTCCATAGGACAGGCAGGAGGCCAATGTTACCGGATAGAAGAGTACATGTCAGGGAGCAAGAAAGGTGTAGTTAGGGTATAAGAAGACTGGAAAGATAGGAGAGCGCAGGTTATGAGGGCTTTGAACAGCAAACAAAGCATTTGTATTTGATCCTGGGGGTGATGGGGAGCCAGTGGAGCTTACTGAGTAGAAGTCAGGTGTGTGTGTGTGTGTGTGTGTGTGTGTGTGTGTGTGTGTGTGTGTGTGTGTGCGCGTGATATGATCGGGCCTGTGCTTTAGGAAAATCACCTTAGTAACTGAATGGAGGATGGATTAGAGTAGGGAGAGACTTGAGACAGAGAGACCCCCCCACCCTGGGCTACTGTAATAGTCCAAGAGTGAGGTGATCAGGATCTGCACCAGGGTGGTAGCTGTCTCAGAGTAAAGAAAGGGACATATTCAAGAGATGTTGCAAAGGTAAAATCAACAGATTGGATATGGGGGTAAGAGATAATGAGGAGGTGAGGATGACTCTGAGCTTAACTGACTGGGAGGATAGTGTTGCCCTCTACAATAATAAGGAAGACAAGAGTGAGGAGGATTTAAGGAGAAAGATAATGAGTTCTATTTTGGATTTATTGAGTATAAAATGGCTTCTAGACATCTAGGCAGTTAGAAATACAAGAATGGAGATCAGCAGAGAGATTAGGATATGATAGGTAGATTTGAGAATCATTTGCAAAGAGATAGTAATTAAATTCATGGGACCTAATGAGATCACCAAGTAGTATCTAAAAATGAGTAGTTGGACTAGATCACCTCTAAGTTCCCCCCAAGGCTTAAATCCATGATCTCTGTAATTCTACGCTCATCCTTATCAAGAGCCAGGACTCTTCAGTAATCCCTTACTGTTCAATGCTCTTTCCCCTGGGGGTATCCCGTGATGCCTTCCGCTATACTGGCCACTGCCTAAGGAGGATGTATAATCGAGACCCCATCTAAGGAGTAACTACATACCAAACAGAGACTTTCTGAAGAGTGGCCCAAGGATATTTGATGCTGCTCTCATCAGTGAGGTATGATCAGGAAGAATTTACGTAACTGTATGAGAGTCACAGAGAACTTTGTGAGGTCCATTCATTAACTAAGGGACTGGATTTGGAAGGGTCTCTCTTCCAAACAATGGAAACTTTGCCAACAAATGATGGCATTTATTTGACCCATCTATTATCACTGACAGAACATGAGCTCATATAAGGTAATCTGAACTCCAGATGGAATGATAGTAAGCCTTATCAATCCTGAATAGAATCATAGCCCAGTGAGTTGTTTTTTTTTTTAACCCAGCCTTTAATCCATCTGAGAGCCATGGTGCAGAATGACAGTTGTCCAGGTGGTTTTGTAACAAACATGAAAGTCAGAATCAACAGAAGAGGCTTACTTCAAAGACCAGTGTCTCATTTGTGGGTCCTGCTGCATACAGACGTTCAGGGTGATTCAGAGGACGCTGATAATCAAACACAGTCCCAGCAAATTGGAACTCCCCTGGCCAATCAATAGTCCAATCTCCTGTGAGATAATACTTTTTATTCAGGTTGCAAATTGCAAGATAACTTGTAGATATTTGTAACTCCTGTATTTCAATACTGCGTGCTCCCACTGGAATGGTTACAACTGGATAATACTCTAAAAGAAAGAAATTAAACATTTTTTGTTGTTTTCTGTTGTCATGATAAAACAAAATGATTCATTCTCCATTTCTACTTAGTATTTTAAAGATGAATGTCCAATGATAGCAATAAAAACTATGCTTTGTTGTTTAAGAAGTACTTTACATAAATCATGTCATTTGATCCTCACAATGACCCTGTGAGACAGGACAGGTGTTATTATTCCTATAATACAGATGAGGAAACTGAGGCTCAGAAGGATGAAGTGACTTGACTAAGGTCACACTATTAAAGGACCACAAAATCGTAGAATTCAGAGAGACCTCAAAGAGCATCTAGTTGATTCACTCTGCATCCCTGATAAGTGTTCATTTAGCCTTCAATTGAAGGCCTTGTCCTCAGATGAGAGTTCCTACTGAGGTAAACCAAGCTACCTGTGGAAATCTCTAACTGTTAGGATGTTTTTCTTCATATTAAACTTAAATCTACTTCTTAAATTTAATTTGAACTTGAATTTAAATCTATTACTTGAAACTTTCATTGATGGCTCATAACTCTTTCTTCTGTCACCAATTCCATTACATTCAATTTAACGTTCATGAAGTGCCTCCTAGGTACAAGGCACTGTGCCAGGCTCTACTGATACAAAAACAGAAACGAAACGGTCCTTGTTCTGAAGGAGTTTACATTCTAATGGGATAAATGTCAAGCAGGACAACCTAATTCCTCTTTCATATGAGAGCCCTTCATATACTTTAAGACAGACATCATGTGCTTCACTCCCCCCACCCTACCATCTTCACATCTCAAGCTAAATACCATCACTTTTGTAAACAAATCGTCATACGGCAAAGCCTCCATTCCTCTTCCTCATCCTACTTTCTGCTCCACCTTGTCAATATCCTTCTCAAATATGGGGCTCAGAAACAATCACAATTCTTGAGCAACAGTTAGGAGAGAGAGAAGTAGAGTAAAAGTTTTACCTCTTTCATTCTTTAATTAATGCAGTCTATTATTAAATTAGCTTTTTTTGGCTTCTATGTCACACTATTGACTGAGCCCACATCTGTTTGCAGAAGAGCTATTATCTAGCCATGCCCATCTTATACTTGAAGCTAGATACAGTAGAAAGAGAGAACCTATATTCAAATCCTACCTTGGTCTCATACCACCTACGTGACCTTGGGCAAGTCATTTTACTTCTCTTGGCATGGTTTCCTCATCTGTAAAATGAGGAATTGGACTAGGTAGCTTCTAAGGCTTCTTCCGGTCCTAAATCTACAATCCCCGTGACTCCACACTTACGTATATTAAATTCCATCTCATTAGATTCTCGGCTGTCATTCTGTCCACAAATCGAGTCAATAAGCATTTAATTGTTGCCTACTATGTGCCAGGTACTCTGCCAGGTGCTGGCATTACAAAGAAAGGCAAAAAATAGTGCTGCTCTCCAGGAGCTTACATTCTAAAGGGGGAGACAAATGCCAACAACTCTGTATAAACAAGACACACACACAGGATAAACTGGAGATAATCAATGAGGGGAGGTGCTAGCATTAAGAGGGCTTAAGAAGAGTTTGCTGTAGAAGGTGAGATTTTAGCTCAGACTTGAAGGAAGCCAGGGAAGCTGGGAGGCAGAGACAAGGAGAAAGAGAATTCCAAGCATGGGACGGAGCCAGCGAACACGCCTTTGGTTAGCAGATGGTGTGTCTCATGTGAGGAACACCAGGGAATCCAGTGTCACTGGATCCCAGAATACACGAAGAGGGACTGAAGTATAAGAAGACTGAAAAGGTAGAAAGGAGCCAGGTTGTGAAGGGCTTTGAATGCCAAAGAAAGGATTTTCTATTTGATCCTGAGGACCATAGGAAGCCAATAGAGTATGGGGTTGACATGGATAGACCTTTGCTTCAGGAAGAACAGTTTGAGTGGAGACTTGAAAAGTGACTTGAGGCAGAGGCTGACTGAACAGCAGGCTATTACTACAGTCCAGGTGAGAAGAGACGAGGGCCTGCCCCAGAGTGGTAGCCTGTTGGCCTGACCTATCAAGATCTTTTTAAGACCCTGAATCTGACATCCAAAGAGTTTCCTGTTCCTTCCATCTGTCACCTGCAAATTTAAATTCCAGCGCATCCATCCCTTGTCTACTATTCTCTTCATAACATAACAAATAAATCAATAATTAGTCAACAGGTTCACTTTCTGAAGTGATGGTTACCAGTCCTCTTCCAAAAAAGCAGTAAGACAAATAAAAATGCATTTTACTTGGATAACGCTGACATTTCAGCTTCCAGATTTCCTTTAAGCACTAAAAAGCAATAGCCTATTTGTAATGATCTCTCTAATCTCTTATAGTCTTTGTTCATTTTCTAAGGTTCCTTCCAGTTCTGACATTCTGTGAGCCTCCATTATTCCCTCTATGGCACAAGTCACCAAATCCTTACTCATCAATTTGCTCCATAGGCTAGCAAAGAATCCCAATTTGTTTCCCAACAAGAAAACTAGATACATGGCCAACTACTGATTGAAATCATATCTTACCATTTGCTTTATGTTGGTCAAGGTACAGGCCTTTATAAAACTTGCAGGTTGAATTATCTCCTTTGCAAACACCACAAGCATCCAAAGTTGCTTGGGAGCCCAGTTTGTGATCACATCCTACTGGCTATAATAAAAAAAAAAAGAAGACAAAACTTTATGCGTCCCTTATCTCATCTGTTCCTCACAAAAGCAAGCATTATTATCTGCATTTTAAACATTAGGAAACTGAGGCCCAGAGACTGAAGTCATTTGAACACAGGTTTCCTAACTCCGAATTGGAGGAATAAGGATATACACATACTCCTGTGCACCTCAAATAAGTAAATGGTCTCTCACCTCACATACGCCATCAATGCAAACATCATTTTTGTTTGGGGAACAAGGAGTGCCATCTTTGACCTTGGAAGACATTGCAAAGAAAAATTCAAAATTTTCAGCCTTGCAGTAAAGCTTGCATCTATCCTTCTCTGAAAACAAACAGATGGAGAGAGAACAGAGTCAAGAACACAGTGAGCTTAACCTGTAAGTTACCAAATCACCTGATCCATGCAGAATTATCAAAACCAAGCTCATGCATGCTTCCTTGAAAGTTTTTGGCAGTATAATAGTTATTGAGAATGCACATAGCACTTTAAGGTTTGTAAAGCACTTTACACAGGTTATTCATTTGTTCCTCACAACTCTGTGAGGCAGGTGCTATTATTATCTTTATTTTATAGATGAAGAAACTGAGGCTGAGAGAGAGGTCAATTGACTTGCCCAGGATTGCACATAGGAAGCGTCTAAGGCAGGATATGAACTCAAGTCTTCCTGACTCCAAGTTCAAGATATCCTATCCACTACACTTTCCAACTGTTTATATAAAATGTCAGGATACAAAGAGTAACTCAAAAATAAAAATCTAAGCATAGCATGAGTGTAACATGGGGAGACTGACCCTCACAGGGCCATGCACAGATACTCTCTGCTTATTTCCAATCCAATCTCATAGAACTCTTGGGGAGCCATTTTCTGGTCACAAGTAAATCTGAGATTCGTACTATGTGATGATGAAAAGGTCTTCTAATCAGCTGTTGAATCAGAACTATTCTCGGAGTTGCTGAGTTGGACCTGAATGTACATACAAAAAGTATGATTCTCCAATCTCTCATGCCTTCATTTGTGGTTTCAATGAGGCAAGATTGTTTTAAGCTTCTGAGGGAACGCAGGGAAGCGTAGCTGCCATGGTCATTGACTCTACTGTTTGCTCTTTCCTGATTTTAGGTAAATGACTATTCCACGGTGGACAGGTCCGGACATTAACATTATGAATTCAGGAGATCCAGAGGTCTCATCAGAGGTCTGACTAATGACCAAAGATGATAAATGGTGGCCACTAGAAGAGTAGCAGCCAAGAGACATGGAAATGGTGGCAGCAAAGGAGACAGACAGGCACCTGAGGGACATGGTAGCTTCAGGAAATGACACCCCCCATTTCTAAAATGGAGAGAAGTGGCAACTTGGAACTCTTGAAAGACACCAATCCCCATTTGTTGAGGCCTCCATAAAATAGAAAAAGGATTCCAAGTCCAGGAGTCAGGACATACTCCTTTGTTACACACACACACACACACACACACAGATATGTATATATGTATGTATGACTACTACTATACTCTCCCCAGGAACTTTGTAAGTATAAAAAAAGAGCATGACCCCAATTTGGAATGAATCTTGTACCAAATGTTCCTGCTATACCTTCTTTGTAAACATATTTTCTGAAAACTCATTGATGTCTACTGCCTAACTTAATGAGAAGCACACTGGTAGGGGCTTCTGAGTGATAATATCAGAAACCTCCAAGATTACACAGAAAACCCTGAGAGGGGTAGTCAACTATCCTCTAGGGACCTAGCCCACCACCATAAGTGGGATTTGGGGAAATGACCCTGGAATGGGTCTACATAAATGAAAATTAAATAATTTATATAGAGAGAGCCTTGGGTGAGGAGTCTGAAGTCTTAGGTTCCAGCCTTGCTTCTATCAGAAACAATTTTTGACCTGGGGCAAGCCTTGTCTTTTCACTGGCCCTTGGTTTTCTCCTCTGTAAAAGGTGAAGAATGGACTATATGATTTCTGAAGTTCCTTCCAACCCCAACATTCCATGCTCAGTGTGCTAAGATAACATTTTAGGTTCTAGGTTCTAAGGTCTCTTCTGGCTGTAACATTTTAGCTCCTCTTTCCTTCTCCAGGCACACAGTGATAGGATCTTTCCAAGCAAGTTCTTCTTTTGAGTGGGTGATGATTGGCTAATTGTATGAAGAAAACTTCAATCATACATTTCATTTTTAGGAGAAACTTTCAACACCTTCATAGAAAGCTGTCTGTTCCCACACTAGTGTGAATATAATACAAGGGAGTTTGAACTATATGATTTCTAAGGTCTGTCTGGCTCTAAGTTTCACGATCCCCACCTAAGCTTTACAACATCCCCAGCAAGTGGTCATCCTTTCCTTGCTTGGACACACCTCTGGCAATAGAGAATTTACTGCCTCATGTACCAATTGTTGGACAGCTCTGCTAGGAAGCTTCTCCTTCAATTGAGCCAAAAATGGTGTCAATCATTATTTCTACCACTTGTTCCTAGTTTTGTCTTCTAGGATTAAGCAGAATCCCTCCTCTAGGGAATGAAGACAGTGATGCAGTTACCCTTCAGTCTTGCCTTCTCCAGGTTAAAAAAAATCCCCAATCCTTTTAATATATTCCCTATATTACATGTTTTGACTGCCCCCACCATCCTCATCACTCTCCGCGGGTTGGCAGATAGCCTCATTTATAGGCCTTCTTCTCCCATTAAAGTCTGATTCTAATGCCCTAGTGCAAGGTGCTGGGGCTTTTTTAGACTTGCTTACCCTTTACTGACATAGCCTTTAAAAATAATGATAGCATAAATTTCTGTAGTAATTTGAGGTTGATAAAATTGTAATAATTTGAAGTTGATTCACAACAGCCCTATAAAGTAGGTATTATAAATGCTGTAGTTCTTATTTTACAGATGAGGAAACTGAGTCTTTGAGCAATTGAATAACTTGCTCATAGTCACAGATAATAAAACGTTTGATCCAAAATATAAACCCTTGTTTCTTCTGATTCTAAATCCAAAAGCCTTTCTACTATATCATGCTATACCCATCATTATCTCCCTCTCAGGAGAAGGCATCAAGGGGGCTTTAATGAAAGATGGTATTCACCTGTGTAATAATCATCTATATAGAAACTGATGGTATAAACATGATGGGAAACATTTGAGGAAGGTGTAAAAAGAGATAAAAGACATCTTATCCACCAGAAAGTCATTTCTGTGAGCATCTTTGAGGTTTAAGGGAAACCTTGCCTTCATAGAGCTTAGTGCATCACTGGGCTCTTCAGTCATCTTCGTGCCTTTCCTCCTCACCTCTGACCTGTTTCTCCAGTTCCTGCTTTGGATTCCTGTGCTCCTGATTGGGTGAGGAGAGTTTTACATAACTTCTCTGACCCAAACCCACCACACTATCTGCTGTTCTCTAGCCATCTTCATATCATGTCACCATGTGAGTACTCTTTTTTTCCTCCTTTGCCTTCCAGGCTTTCCCCCTCTAGCTCTGGGAACATTCATCAAAGCAAGACCACCACTCCTGGAAAGGACATGCCTACTAATTGCTCTATAGCTCCATTCACCACCCTTGTGACTTTTCAACCCAAACACTCTTCTCTCTCATTTCTGCTCTCTTCTCCTATTAGAATGCAAACTCCTTTAGGGGAGAAACTATTTTTCTTTTTGTCTTTGTACTCCCAGCACTCAACACAGTACCTGACACATAGTAAGGCTTAATAAACACTTTTTCATTCATTCTTTCAAGACACTTACATATCTGATTCTAAGAGTTCAGGAAGTTGCAAGATTTGGTACCAACAGGAGAGGCAAAGATGATTAGTCTTCAGAAGACTTCAGCAAAAGAGTAATCAAGTTTTTGTTTTATTTTTATTTATTTATTTATTTTGGTGAGGCAATTGGGGTTGACTTGCCCAGGGTCACATAGCTAGTAAGTGTTATGTGTCTGAGGCCGGATTTGAACTCAGATCCTCCTGACTTCAAGGCTGATGCTCTACCACTGCACCACCTAGCTGCCCCCAACAATCAAGTTTTTAAAAAAAAAGATGTTTTATTAATGCTTTTAATATATATGTATATACATATATTTATATCACTGTCATTTCTCAATGATTCCATAACCTCCAATATAACCCTCCCTTATAAAAAAAAATACAGAGTTAAGCCAAACAACAACAACAACAACAACAAAAACTATTAGTCATGTCTAACAATGCATGCCTCCTTTGGTATCTAGAGGTCACAATACTCTGTTCCTAGTTCCAGTCTCTCGTTTTTGTTTCCCTTTACATTGTGATGATCTTTGCCTTAACTATTCCCTTACTTCTGCTTACTCTGCTCTAGATCAGTTCATGCAAATCTTCCCAAATTTCTCAGAATTCTTCATATTTGTCATTTTGTGATCAGCCAATAAATATTTATTAAGTGTCCACTACATGCCAGGGGCTATACTGAAACAGCACTCATGTGCCCGAGTTCAAATCTGACCTCAGATACTTACTAGCTGTGTGACCTTGGGCAAGTCTGTTCTGCCTCTGTTTGCTTCAGTTTCCTCAACTGTAAAATGAGGATCTCATTTAGATATTATTTGTAAAGCACTTTGTACAGTGTCTGGGACACAGTAGGTGTCATATAAATGCTAACTACTATTATTATCATCATTATTATTACCTCAGTTTGTTCAGTCATTCTCCAATTGATGAGCAAGTCTAGTTTCCAGTATTTTTTGCTACCACAGAAAGTCCTGCTACAAACATTTTGTATGTTTGAGACCCACCCCTCTCCTGTCTTTGACCTCATTGGTAGGTATATTAGCTACCTGTTTTGGGCTAGACTTTACAAAATTGTTGTTGAAACATGTCCTCAGGAAACTGAATGCTGTGCACCTAGAATGACTGAAGTTTTGCCCCAAAGAAGATATGAGAAAACATCCCTCCCTCCCTTCTTTACTGAGTCAAAGGAACTACAGGTGTGAAACATGGCATCCATTGTCAAACTGGGTTGATGTACTGATTGGTTTTGCTAAGCTGCTTCTTCTCTTTTTCTTTTCATTCTTCCTTTTAGTGGATAGCTTGCCAGGTAGAAGAGAAGAATGAGATACAGTGGGAAATAAAAATGGTGAAAAATAAAAGAAGGCAATAAAATCAAAAGAAATGTAAAGAAGGAAATATGGCCTCAATAAAAGTCTGGATATTCTTCTTTAACTCTGGGCTCAGGTAGTAACCCAAGATTCCTCTGAAACAATGGCAAGCCTGCTCCAGGCTCCCAAACTCTGCTTTTTAGGTACATTATGTGTTCGTTATTGCTTCCTTGGAAGTTGGATTCCACATTCAGCAGATGGGGAGAAACTTTGCATTCATTTACTATTGTTATTGTTTGTTATTGTTGCTGGAGAGGGTTCCAGTCCTTGGGGCTTTGGTGTTTCTTTCAATGTTTTTTTTTCATTGTTTTGACTCTTACTCCAAAATAATTTTTTGTCATGTTCTTTTCCCACAGGGTCTTAGCTGCTAGTGGGTCCCTTCAATATTTTAGTATCTTTTTATTATTAAAATTTATTGGAAAAATGTTCATTCCCCTGAATAAATCTGTGTTGTATACACACACACACACACACACACACACACACACACACACAGAGTCCAGCTACATGGCACAGAGTCTAGTCATAGCTACATTAGTCAACTCAAGTTGTATTTCTTTGGCGTTTTGCTGGATATTTATCCTTTCCAGAAGAAGAAAATATCACACAGGATTTCTTCCAGTGGTGGTTTAAGAAATTAGGAAGAAGGAGATAATTAACACAGGACTGGAGATGGGCAACTCTGGATACCATATTTTAGTAAGGATATTGACAAGGTAGAGAATGTATATAAGAGCATGATCAGGAAAAGGAGACTTGAAACCATGCTATACATAGATTAGTTGAAGGAAATGGGGGTGGGAGGCTGTAGCCTAAAGAAAAGGGGACTTGAGGGAGTTCTCAATCAATCAACAAAAATTTATCAGGTCCTTAATATATGTCAGGAACTGTGCTAAATAATGGGTATACAAAGACAAAAATGAAAGTCTTACCCTCAAAGAAGGTGGAGACAACATGGACACATCTAAGTATCTATAAAACATATACTGTGTCTCCAGGCAGTGAAAGCACTAACATGCAGCAGTTAGGTGGTGCAGTGAGCAGAGTGCTAGACCTAGAATCAGAAACTGCCTTAGTCATTTATTGGCTATGTGATCCTGGGCTGGTCACTTAACCTGTTTGCCTCAGTTTCTTTATCTGTAAAATGGGGGTTTAAAAAACCCAAACACCTCCCAGGGTTGTTGTGATGATCAAATGAGAGAGCATATGTAAAGTACTTTGCAAGCCTTGAATTGCTATATAAATGCTAGTTCATTATTATTATTATTAATTATTTAATGAAAATTATACTTGTTCTGCTTAGCCCTCAAGAGCAAAATTAGCAGCCCTTTCTATCAGCCTTTTTTCTTTAAAACAAGGTTAAACTTTTCCACTGTATTCCAGTCATGGGTCCTGTCACATCAAATCTTGTTGATAGCAAGATCATACTTATGTCTTGGAATTAAAACTCTTAAGCTTAACTTGTCTGTAAGTCATATTCTTGGTGTTTAGGCGTCTGAGAATTACATTCAACCTTCTGCCCAATGAAGGCTGAAACTCGGCCACTGTGGTTTGTGCACTGTCCTAGGTAGTTTAATTTAGAGGGTACTGAAAACGTGTACAGGCTGCTCTGTTTCTTCACCTCCCAGTGCCTCCTGACCCAGGGCGTTTAACAGAGACAGAAAAACAGAGGCAAGGAATTAGGATAGGCCATATAGTTTCAGCCTGAGGGTGGACACAAATTGGTGAGGCCAGAGGATGGTGGGAAACCACCAGTCCCCAGGATGCCAGGGATGGCAGACACAGTGGAGGAGAAGGCTAACACTCTTCTCCACCCACCCATCTCTCTCAGCTCTCCAGGATGCACTTATACGGATATCTATCTCTCCCTCTCCATGCTCATGGTGAATAGGCTTAGCCCCATAAAAAGTCTAGCAAAGAGCTAAGCCCCTCTGCCAAACTGTGGAGGTGCTGGGAGAGTTGGCTTAAGGTGATACCACTGAACTGAGCCAAGCAGATAACCCCCTCTGACAACACCACTGGGACACACACATACATACGCACACACATACGCATTTCTCCTCATACCTATTCATGCCAGAGGGAGAAGGAACCACTAAAAGAGTACCTGGTCTCACCTCCACTAGGTTCCTGGGAAGGGGGACGATAACACTGTCCTACCCCTCTTTCCTCCCCATTCTAAAAAGATGATTTGAAAATATGTTTCACGTCATTCTTCCTGGGCAGTTTGTGTTGTCCCGGGTGCAAATATTGCTAGTTATTGCTCTGTCTTAGGTCCTTCCTCCTGTGATTTACTCAAGTCCTCCACTTGGTTTCCTTTTAATAATCATACTTTATGTGATATCATAGCTACTTTCTTTCACAGCTCTTTGAACCTCTTGGGGTTTTTTTGTTTGTTTGTTTTTGGCTAGGCAATGGGGTTAAGTGACTTGCCCAGGGTCGCATAGCTAGTAAGTGTCAAGTGTGTGAGGCCAGCTTTGAACTCAGGTCCTCCTGACTCCAGGGCTGGTGCTTTATCCACTGCGCCACCTAGCTGCCCCGAACCTTCTGGTTTTAAAACATAAGATTCTATAATCGAGGCACAGCAAACCCAAAAGCAAACAGCACCATCTGACAGTTACACAGGTACGATAGACTGGTCTCCCTAATCATGTCAAACCTCTCTCTAAAGTTCAAACTAACTCCTCTGCCTGTCACTCAATGCTCTCTACATTCTGGCACCAGCCTACTCTTCTAGCCTTATCTCCTCTTACTTCACTTCACATACTATATATACTCCAGCTAAACCGGATAATTCTGTCCTGCAAAAAGCCCTCTCACACCTTTGCCTTAGTTCACATTGTTCTAAGATTCCAGAATATCCTTCTTTCCTTTCTTTTTACTTCCTGAGTTGTTACCCATTTTTTAATGTTCAAACTCACTTGAAACATCTTTAAGAAAGTCTTCTCCGATTCCCTGGTGAGTAAGTACCGTCTTCCTCAGACTTGACACGACACTCTGTTTGCACCTCTAATGCACTTGTCATATAAATGTACAACACAGTTATCTGTGTTTGTGATTTATCTTCCTACGAGACTGTGAGATACAAGTTTCACTAGAAACTACATCCCCTCACATGCCAAGCATAGTGTTCTGTACACAGTAATCACTTAATAAATGTTTAATTGAATTAAAAACAATAACTTTTGACAATCCCTATTACTATTCCCATTACTGTAACTCTCCCCAAGATATAGTAGGATGTAGGAATCCTCACTTTCTGGAAGTTTATACTTGAGTAAAATATGTACAACAGTCCATTTAAAGACCTTTGAAATATATGTGGTTCCCTATATAAAAAAATTCTGTTTTGCTCTTAAAGCCCTTCATAACCTGGCCCTCCTCTCTTTTCAATTTTCTTATACCTTGCACCCTCTACATACTCTGCAATCCAGTGACACTAGCCTCCTTGGTGTTCCTCTCATACAACACTCTATCTCCTAACTCAGGGCATTTTCACTGACTGTCCGCTGTGCCTAGAATTCTCTCTATCCTCATCTCTGCTCATTCTGGCTTCTTTCAGGTCTTAGCTAAAACATAGCCTTCTGCAAAAAGCCTTTCCCAGTCTTTCTTAATCTTAGTACCTTTCCTCTGAGATTATTTTTAATTTATTATATATATATATGTGTGTGTGTGTATACATGTATGTATATATGTGTATAGATGCATCTATATATTTGTGTATGCATATATATGTATATATACATCTTATGTACATATACATATCTTACATGCATATACATATATAAAATCTTCTTGTTTGCACATTGTCTCCCCCGTTAGACTTTGCACTCCTTGACAGCTGGGACTGCTTGTTTTTCTATTTGTTTGTTTTTGCCTTTCTTTGCACCCCTGGTCCTTAATATAGCACCTGGCACATAGTAAGTGCTTAATATATATCTATCGACTTGACTTCACATGTGGTATGCTGAATATGAAGTTGGAGAACCTAAGTTTGAATCCTGGCTCTGCTACCTGTGTGATCTCAGCTTCTGTGGGTCTCGGTTTCCTCACCTGTAAAATGGGAGTGAGGGTGATAAGGGAGACTTGATGATCTAAGCTCTAAATCTATTTTGAGTCACATTGTGTTTATATAAATTCCTTATACATCTCATATAAAGCTGATTATATGTCTACAGTTCTAGACTTCAGAGGTCACCTAGTCCAACCCCTTCATTTTACAGATGAGGAAACTGAGGCGGAGAGACATAAAGTAACTTGCTTAATATCACACAAGTCTAGTCATATTTCTACTATATTATGCTGCCTCATGGGTATCCACAGAGATGAAATCATGACTCTGTTGAAGCCTTGAAGAATGAGTAATCCACTGACATGTACTTTGCTGAACATGCTGTAGTCACTAGACATATAGAATTTCATGAGATATTTTGGTTGGACAACTCATACCAATTTATAATTAACATTCTCAGGAGACTGGTCAGCAGAAATGTCAGCAGTAAGTTTAGACACAAGGACATTCCAAAGGAAATTGTGGTTTACTGCTGTAGGACTTGAGAGGCATCTTATCAAAAAGAAGTGTAGAAAAGCAAATAAAATCTCATGGAATGAAGGAGGGGGCCACAAAGTCCAAGGGAATAAGAGGTAACTCTGAATGCAGTTAACAAGTCAAATACAGTGATTTCTTCCGCTTGCTAAACCATAGCTACTCTTTATACAGTCCTTTACATGCCATGTGCAGAAGATTTCATGATAGCCCCCCCACAAAAGAACCTTGAATAATGTTCGTTTGTATTTGTCCACAATTGGCAGTGCCAGGGGACAGACATGTCCCAGCATGGTGCACAACAGAAGGAAAGGTGACATCTATGGGGAATTCCATTCAGTGGGGGGTGGGAATGAGATACCAGAAGAGCTCTAGCACCAGGAGGTTTCTGGTGATTTCAAAACCGTCCATTCTTAACATTCTAGAGTCCAATCTAGTTGGAATTAAGAGTGAGAAATGGTCTCTGACAGTATGCTGAGGATGCTAGCCCTCATGCAAAAGTTCCTGTTACTCTCTGGGGAGTCGGTTGGCTCACTTGCACTCCCAAAGCTATCCATGGAATCAGAAAAGCTAGAGCTGAAAGGGACTTCAGAAATTACCAAATACCAGAGTCTTGACCCCTTTGGGAGTCTGTGGGATAAATTTTAGGGGACTGTGAACATAGGTGAGGAAAAACCTTGTTTTCAGTAACTTCTAATGGAAATTTACCTTTGCCTTCAATTATGAATGTAGGCACCAAACCACTGTTCTGATAAATGGCCCATAGACTTCACTAGACTTCCAAAGGGGTCCATGACACACAAAAAAGTTAAGAACCTCTGATTTAGTGCAACTTTCTCATTCAACAGATGAGGAAACTGAAGTCCAAAATGGGAAACTGAACTGCCTGCCCCAGCAAAGAGAAGAAATCTGCCTAAGGCCACACAGGTATCATTATTTAAGCCACAGAATCAAGATTGAAACCTCGATCTTTTGCCTTCAAATTCAGTTTTCTTTCCATCAAGTAGGCACCTGGAGGATCCGTCATGAGCACCAACTCACAAACTGGGGAATCGTCTCCCCTGGGAAAAGACATAAAATAACTGTCCATCAGGCTTAGCTATTCCCTGCATGCCAGAAGCACCCTTACTGAGGCATTCACATTTCCGTATAGAAGTAACCAAAGCAAAGGAGTCCAGTTTCTGCTATTAAAGTCCAATTACCTTCCACTTTAGTATAAGGTTTCCACTGGTAGTACCATCCTCGGAAAGGCTTACTGTTATACTCAGCACACTGCTGGGCACGGAAGTCCACACTATTGGCTGGACAAGGGTGAACATTGCACAGCTGATACAGGCGACTAGACCCTGAACAGAACTTGCCACCATGTTGTGGTCTAGAAATAAAAGAAAAAAATTAACACTAATAAACCAAATTAAACTAACAAATAAATGGTTTTATCTATAGATGCTCAAATGTAGATGGATCAGACTTGTCTACCCTCCACCCCTACCTCTGCTCAGGGTGGATGGAGGCCAGATTTGTGGTCCATCCAGCTGAGAAGGGAGTGTCTGACAGTAGCACTGAGAGTCAGTGCAGCAGCACACATTTAACCTCCATGCCATTCCTTCAAAAGGTCAGGGAAGTCCACAAACTTCCTAACCATCGCTGGATCACTGAATAGTAGTGCAGGAAGGGAATTCGGAGATTTTCTAATTCAATGCTTTCATTTTACAGACTTTAAAACTGAGGCTCAGGGAGGAAAAGGAATTTGTCCAAGACCACACTAAGAAGCAGAACCAGGATTCAAACTCAGGTCCTTTGACTCCACATCCAGAGTGGGTCTTGCCCATGAACCAGCTTCTCTAGTTCAATTTCTTAATCAGCTATTGAGACTGCCAGCAGACTCCTCTCCATTGGCTTGATCTTCCTGAACTTTACTCCTGGGGACAACCCTTTTTACTACTCTCATTCCATCAGTTCCCCTGCCCAGTTTGACCTCTCTTCTCCTCTTACTCAGGATATTCAGAACTCCGGCCTTAACTTCTAACTTACACTTCCCAGGAGCTCTTTCAGAAGGTATCTATTTCCCTTTAGATGTCATTTTAAATCTACCATGAGCACTAGCCAATATTCTCCCATTCCTCCATCCCTAAGGAAATCACTTTATCCACGAACTGCACTTTGTCCAGAATGAAGTTTGTTCTTTGGTGCCTCCAGGCTTTTGTTCAGACCCTTGCCCAAGTCCTGACCTCATCCTCCACTTGATCTCTGGCCACACGAATTCTTACCCATCCTTCACGTCCCAAATCAATGCTGGTTCCTCCATGAAACTGTCCCAGATTCCGCTAGTCACCAACACTTCTTCTCTCCCACCTCCTTTCTACCTTAGACCTTGAACAGCATTGTACCTATATTTACTTTTCTTGTAAAATTATGACTTATTTTGTATTCAAGTCATTGGATTATCTGCTTCCTATAGTTGTTGTGAAGTAAGCACTTCACAGATCCAAAGTACTACAAAAAAGGAATAAATATGGGGGCTAGAGATGTGGAATATATATACTGTCAGATGTGGTTATTGTGTTAGTTGTTTTTTTTATTGTTATAAGAAAGGACTGAATGATGTGGGACATGTATTAAAGAATATTAACTATGGTGTAAAGGTAAAAATCAAACTTTTTTTTTAAAGAGGAAAAAAAGAGGGAGTAGTATTATTCCTTCCACACACTTTATATTCCATCTGAACAGGAAAAATCTGTCCTTTGAGATAACCCTGTGGTTGTGTCTTTGGTCTCACTTTTCTCTATGCCTGGAATGCCCTGCTTCTGCCTTCACCAGCTGAATTCCTACCATCTTTAAAGCCCAACTTAAATGATCAGGATGCCTTCCCTTCCACTTAGAATCTTCCCCCTCAGACTTTGTATAGTGTTTTGCTTCTACTCTCTAGTGTGCTCAACCCATTTAATAATAGTGTATATATAGCACTTAAAGGTTTGTAAAGCATTTTACAAATATCTCATTTTATCCCCACAATAACTCTAAGAGGTAGATGCTATTATTATCCTCAATTTTACAGATGAGGAAACTGAGGTAGGCAGTGGTTAAGTGATTTGTCCATGGTCATACAGCTAGTAAATGTCTGAGATTGAATTTGAACTTAGGCTTTTCTTACTCTAAGTCTGGGGCTTTATCTACTGTGCTAACTAGCTGCCTGTATTATTACATATTGCAGTTGTCTATGTCTTATTCTTCTCCTTAAATATGAGATTGAGAACCCTGTCTTAACCAAACCTTGCTTAACCAATGCTAAGCACAGCACTCTGTATACAATAGGTATTAAATAAAGAAGGAGCACAGTAGATAGAGTGATGGACCTGGAATCAGAAAGACCTGAATTCAAATGTGACCTCAGATACTTACTAGTTGTATTACCCTGGACAAATCATTTAATCTCTGTCTGCCTGAGTTTCCTCATTTATAAAATGGATTGTTGTGAGGATCAAATGAGGAAATATTTGTATAATGCATTGCATTTTGCATTAGGGTGATATATAAATGCCAGTTCTTATTAAAGGTTTTATTTTTTGTTTTTTTTTTTAATTGAACTTTGGCAAAGTAAATATCAGAACTCCAGAAACCCAAGCTGATAAAAATCAATGACACCACACTTGACTATAGAGAGGCCCCTATTCTTGAAAGGGCATGTCACCTGTTTTTAGTATCCCAGTGCTCATTAAAGGGAGCTAAAAAACATGGAGGGTCTTCCCTTCCAAGAAAGGATGCATTGCTACGGAAATGTACCTGGATTCCCCAACCTAATTCTATTTGAAAGCAGAGTCAGCAGGACAGCCCAGTACTAGCTTGCTTTGTCAGGCTGTGTTTTTAAGACATGCTGGAGCAAAGATTAAATTCACAGCTTCCATTGAGCCAGATAGGATGTCTAAATACTTGTGAAAATATTCCTTTTAGTGTACATAGGAAAACCTTTAGGCATTAGAGGAAACACAGACAGAACACTATTGAGTGCCTATTACATTCAAGGCTCTGTGCTATGTATTACAGATATAAAGATGAAATACAATAGTCCTTGCTCTAAAAAAGCAGGTAGATTAATAGCTAATACCTAAGTGACCAGGAATGTCCCTTTCTATTTATTCTGTATGTATCTTAGATACAATACAAGATACATGTTGTCTCCTCAATTAGAATGTAAGCTCCTTGAGGGTAGAGGCTGTGTTTTTACATTTTCCCTGGGTTTCCAGTGTTTAGCATAGAACCTGGTACATAGTAAGTTCTTAATAAATGCTTGTTGATGGATTGAGAATAGAAAAGGAGAGGCCTAGATAAAACACCATAAGGACATAGAGTTCACTTTCACCTGGGGAATATCAAGAAGGATTTCATGGAGGAGGTTGTATTTGATTGGGATCTTCAAAGAAGAGTTTAAAGCAGGAGGTCAGTGAGTTGGGAAGATATCATTCCAGGCATGATGGGATGGCAGAAGCAAAGGCATAGAGACACAAGAAGGCAAGAAAAAGATGGTGGATGGGATTAGGACAGTTGTACTAAAACATAGAGTAAGTAGAAGGGAATCAAAAGAGATAATGCTTAATAGGTCGAAGATGACAGAGGTTTTGAATGTAAAGATTTGGAGCTTATATTTTATTCATTAGGCGATGGGGAGTCATCGGATGTTTTATTTTTATTTTTATTATTATTATTTTGGCTAGGCAATGGGGTTAAGTAAGTGTCAAGTGTCTGAGGCTGGATTTAAACTCAGGTCCTCCTGACTCCAGGGCTGGTGCTCTATCCACTGTACCACCTAGCTGCCCCCATCATTGAATGCTTTTGAGAGCCACATGATGACAGCATTACTTTGGTAACGACTTGTCCAACAGTCGGGAGAAGGCACAGACTTATAGAAGACAGACATTAGGAAACTACTCTCCAGGAAAGAGCCAATGAGGGCTTGACTTCAGGCAATGACAGTATGAATGGAGAGGAATACATGGAGTAAAAGCTGTTGCAGAGGTGAGACATAACCCAATCCTCCCAATCAAAAGTTGTCTGTCTCCTAACATTCTCCTTCAGAGAAAAGGAAAGTGAAGTTCAGAGAGATTAAGTGATCTCATTTGCCTCAAATGGTCTTTGAGCCTTCTGCAGCTCCCCTTTGGCTCTATCATACTGTAGCATCATAAGAATTTCTGTCCTCACAGCTCCAAATAACCCTTAATCTCCTTAAGGACAGGAACTATATCAATTTTTATCTTTGCATTCCCAAAACTTTGTATAGGTATTTAATAAATGGTGGTTAAATTTAATTGAATTGGCCACTGATCATGTGTTGGCTAAGAGAGAATCTCAAGTTTTGAACCTATGGGAACAGGAGGATGGTAGTGCCCCCAGTAAATGTGGAGATATTAGGGAGAGGGGCAGGCTTGGAGGAAAGAGGATTCTATTTTAAACATATTGGATTTGGTTTAAGATGCTTGCTAAATAGGTGGAGATGTCTGGCAGGGAAATGGAATTTTGAAACTCAGGGTAGAAGCTGAGGGTAGAAATGGGGGTTTGGGAGTTTGGGAACCTACCTAGATTAACCATCAAAGTTATAGAAACAGATCAGATCACTAAGCGAGAGCGTGTTCCTGACATTCATAATGAACTATGATTTTAAGCAAATTCTCAGTGAAATAATTTCTGTCTGGAGAAATCTTGAAGAATTAAACCATTGCTTTCAGAAAAGTAAAGGAAAATCATGAGTGATAAGAATACCTCCCCGGAGGATAGCTTTTTCTTTCCCAACTATCATTCTGTGAGGTAGAGAGGCACTGTACCCCAAACAGGAGAAACGATTTGTCCAAAGTCATATGGCCCAGAAGAGGCAGATTGGGACTATAATCCTAGTCTCAACTCTAAATCTAAATCCAAATCTTTCTACCACATTTTTCTTAGATAGTATGGATCTACTTAGAGGGCTTCATTAATGATGAAATGTGAGTCAGTGATGCAGTGACCACCCATAAAATGCACAAAGAAAATAAAAGACAGAATGGCTGGATACACTAAAGTATATGAATGTAATTATTCTATGAGAAATGACAATTATGAGGAATTCAGAGAAACCTGCAAAGATTTGTTTAAAGGGATACAGCACAAAGTAGAACCAAGGTAATAATAATACACAGTGACCTGAATAAAATAAATACAAAAAAAAGAATCCCACTATAAAACATCAGAATTAAGTTCAATGAAAAAATGATAATGAAACATATACTTCTCTCATCTTCATAGAGAAGTTGTGGAATACAGGTAAAAAAACCAAGGCCTACATTGTTAGAGATGGTTAATGTGTCCATTTGTTTTGCTTAATTGCACTTTGTTTCAAAGAATATTTAGGGGTATAGGGTTCTTATTGGGGAACAAAAGCAATGTAAAAAACATGCATTAAGTAAAACATTGAAAGGGGCTAAAATGATGCATTGACCTGGAAAAACCATCGAGATGTGAAAAAGGAAACTCCCAAGGATCCTTGTGTGGGAAAAGGAAAATGTTTATGTTGAGTGAAGTGGACACAACCACATGCTTCAAATTTAGTAAGAAGCCAACCAGCAACTTGACAGGGGAAAAAACATTTTGTTGGAACAGAGCCAAATGAGATATGGAGAAGAATTAAGGCAATCACCTTGGGACTGTCAGCCAAAAAACCTACTTTTATTTGGGCCTCATATGTAAGTTAAAATAAACAATGTCTTGATTAGTTTTCGTTCTGTGGGAAAAGATAAGAAATGCCTTTGGTGATTATTTCTGTGACTGAGCCTTTCTCAAACTACATTATGTTATTTCTCTGAACAATGCCCCATTAGAAGGGAGTGGTTCTCAATCCCCAGATAGGAATTAGGCATGAATTTAAATCTCTCTGGTGTCATTCCCTGCTTCTTACCAGCTGAGTTATTAAATTAGGTCATCTATTTTTTCTGGGGAAAATATTGAGATTGCAAAATGCTGGAGTGGATGCAATCAGATCCATGAAATGAGCTGCAAAACTGTCAAGAAACATAGTAGGATGGTATCATGGAAGGGTAGAAAGAGTACAGGATTTGGAGGTAAGAGACCTTAATTTGAATCCTGCCAGGGCTACTTGCTACCTGTAAAAGCCAGTCTCTTTCTTCAGGTCTCAGCCTCTCTTCTTTGTAAAATGTGGGACTGCATCTTCCACATCCTTTCCAGCTCTAAACATTATGATTTTAGGGCCTACGTTTAAATCCAAGGTCTGCCATTTACTACCCATGAGACTTTTGCAGGGGTTCTTTACCTAGGATCCATCAACTTTGTTATTCTAAAAAAACACTTTTATGACCAAATTCTATCCATAAGGAGGCTTGCCCTGTGCAAATTTAAACCACTTAACATGGAGGCACCCTGTTTCCCTGCATTCCTCTACCACATGGGTGGGAGCAGCTGCCTTTGATTGACTGAACAAATGAAACAAAGCGAAGAGAGACCCCAGGCCCATTTCTCAGAGCCAAGGTAAAAGGGGAGAGAGAAGTTTAGTTCATGGATTCTGAGCCATGGGCAAACTGTGATCTTTGTCCTCTGGACACAACAGGAAAGAACTGCAAGAAAGAAAAGCACTCTTTCAGGCTGGCCAGGTTTAAAGATGCAACCTGTTCTGGCCATGCAGTCAATCAAGGAATAGAAGGGAGAGGGTGCTTCCATGTTAGGTGATCTAGGTATACATAGAGCAAGCCCTCTTAATCCTATGTATTTTGTTTTATGTGTATTAAAAATTATTCTGAGAAGGCGTTCAAAAGCATCACCAGACTGCCAAAGACGCCCGGGGTTCAAAAAAGGTTAAGAACCCCTGCCTTAGAGGAATCATTTAATTGAATTTGACAAATATTTACTCAATGCCTAATACTCAAAAGGCTGGGGCATACAAAGGTGAAAAATAGCATAGACCTTGCTATCTACGAGCTTATACTCTTAATAGAGGAGATGAGTCCACACTTAAGTAGGATATGGATGAGTATATGATAGAGGCAAAGGAGAGTAATACAGAATGCTCTAGCAAAATTTGAGAACAGACAAATAATTTAACTTCTTAAAACACCAGTTTTCTCATCTGTAAAAAAAAAAAAAAAGACTGATAATATTTGCACTATCCACACTAGATTGTTGTGAGCAAAGTGCTTTGTAATCCCTAAAACTCTGATGAGATATGGATTGTTCATATTTTAATAAACCAAACCAAGTCTCAAACTCAAAGGAGTGAATAGGATAATTCAATAATTCTTTCATTCAGTGTGTACTTAAGTTCCAGATTTTCCAACACTCCTCACAATCATCCTGAGAAGTAAGTAATACAAATGTCACTGTCCTCAGATTACCAATGTGGAAACAGATTCAGAGGGGTTCAGCTAATAAGTGTCAAGCAGAGCTTTGAGCTTATCTAAATTTGACTCCCATTCCAATACTCTTTTCACCATATATTACTTCAATACTTGCAAAGAATAATAACACTGATAGTTGACATTTATGTAAGGGTAGGAGAGTTTCCTCCTAGCCCAATTATAAATCACAGAAGACAGGTAACAAAGAGAAAAGGTGTTAACATATTAAATGGAGAGCAAAGACCATCTATGCCTTCTTATGAAGAAGTTTTCCTTGACAGCATTAGAGGGATGGCTTGCCATTGGTGCGTCAAACATTGTTCATGTCTCTGGCCCTTAAAAAACAAGTTTACTGGCCCTGAGAGATGATCAAGACCGGAAACAATTTTGTGAAATATGATATTCATGCCTCTAGTAGAGAGCAACAGGAGGATCCATTGCATCTTGCAACAGAGCTACCCACCCAGGAAACCCCATATCCAGCAGGGAGGGTAGGAGAGAAGGAAAGAGTTGGGACAAGAAGCAGCTTCAAGGAGAGTGACTCCTGGAAGTAAAGGAGAAAGCCAACAATGAATTCAAGAGAAAATAATCCCTAACATTTGAGTTGAGCTGCTGAAAAGAGCAAGGCAAGGGAGGGCACTTGTGGGATGCTTCTAGCAAAAAATACTATGCCCAGGGAAGAAAACGGTGAGCCCCTTATAAGAAAAGAAAGGATATCAAAGCCCTGCAGTACCAGAAGCATGAATTACCTTGACCACATGTATTTCCCTATCAGTGTGCTACTCTGTATTCTGAACTTCTTCCCATTCTTCCCACTTACACCATGTGTATTTGTGGGAAAGTAGGTCCCAGGTTTATGAGGAGGGGGGATTGTTGTATAACAACTATTTTTATTATGCCATTTTAGTAAATGCTTTTGCTTTGAGCTAGTTATGCCTATTGGTTGACTATTAAAGGTAAGCACACTGATGGGGACTCTTGAGCTATAGTTTTAGGAGGGGATTGAGAGAACCCTCGAACCTGGGAGTAGTGAATCCCTTAGAGATCCAACCTGCAAACCAGTAAGTAGCAAGTTGGAGAGGTAGTCCAAAGAGGGTAGGTTTAAGGTTTATAAAGTGCTTCTGAAACATGATTTCATTTGATTCTCAAAACAACCTTGGGAGGTGAGAGGTACAAGTATTATTATTCCCATTTTAATTTTGAGGAAACTAAGGCTAAGAGAGGTTAAGTAACTTGCCCAAGGTCACACAGCTAGTAAGTTTCTACAGCAAGATTTCAATTCAAGTTTGTGATCCAGTGAGATACCCATTATACTATGCTGCCCAGAGATCCGTGATTTCATCAGGGTCTATGCTACCTAAACCAATGCAGATCCCAATCCCTACACTACAGTCAACTGTTCCATAAACTTCTATGGGCAAAAAACTTTCTCTCTTAATTACTAGTCCTTTAGTAATGAGCCTCTTCATACTTAGTTAAGTTGACCTTTGGATGAGAGATAAAAACAATTCACTGTTTGGTCTGTGTTTGAAACTTTTAAAGCTTCATAAGACTTGTCAGAGCTTAAGTTCCACTGTTACCACCTTCAAGAGCTCAGGGCTTCCTCTACAACAAGAATGAGGGAGGAAAATCCTCAAGAACTAACCCTAGGATGCTCTAATCACACCTGCACACTTTTCTGCTCCACAGAAAGAAAACTCTCCAAAAATTGTTCATATTGCTGTGCAAGCCCTCTGTCATTTTGAAGCTCATGGTACTTACAGACTGGGAGATTAGAGGTAGGTAAAGACATCATACATGATGTCAAACAGAAGCATGCTAGGGGAGGCAGTATGGTATAGTAGAGAAAGCACTGGCTCTCAATTCAGAGCATTGGGCTCATATCTAGTCTCTGGTGCTTATGACATGCCCTTGGGCAAATCACTTCATCTCCCTTGAACTCTGTTTCCCCAAATGTACCAGTATGAGGTGGTTGGACCAGATGGTCTCTAAGGACTCTTCCAGATACAGATTTTTGATCCTCTGTCTTTTCTCTATCTCTTCAGTTCCATGAAGTCTAAATCCCAGTTTAGGTCATCATCCCTTCACACCATCATGGAGCTATGGGGAACCTCGGAAGACATCAAGTCCAATCCCTGTATGAGCAGAAACCCCATTGATGGCATCCTTGACAAATGGCCATGTAGCCACCACTTAGGTATTCTTTCCTCTTCTTCTAAATTGTCCAAGGATTGAGATTCGATGCCATTATGGTGAGGTTCACCAATACTACAGTGGGGTTTGGCTGAAATGAACTAGTGATATTATTGTAAAACAGCCTAAACTGGGTCGGAGTTATATGGGGCATGCCTTTAGGCATGCATTTAGGTAAAATGCAGATAATTAAACATTTTATTAAGTATTCACATTTCTATGGCACTATAAAATTCAGAACGCCTTTTCTTCTCCAAAACCCTGTGAGGTGGATAGAGTAATGGTATTATCCCCATTTTATAGAGAGGAAACTGAATCTCAGAGAGAAGTGACTTACCTAAAGTCACACCGCTAGTGAGTGAAGAAGCGGGACTCCAACCCAGATCTCCCGACTCTAAGGCCAACATGTTTCCTACAATGCCATCCTGCCTCTGCCTATATGCTTTTCCCTCAGCTGTCTTACTTGGGGTTAGTGCAGTGCCTCTCTTGCTGAGTGACTCCTCCCCCGCAGGTCCGTGTACACTCCGACCATGCTGACCACTCCGACCAATGGCCGTGTATGGGCCGGGGTCCGTGCTCACCAAACTTGACACACTGACCTCGCCGACACCACTGTCAAAAGAATAGGGACACGTTTCCCATCAGAACCTGGCAAGTAAAGAATTAAGGAGAAAAAGCAGGCAAATACCTACATGGTAGCTAGAAGTATAGCTGTAACTAGGGAGAAACAGCCAGGGTGATTTCCCAGGAGCCAATATTCAAAGAGGATCATTTCCTCTCCTTCATGGTCCCCAATCCTTGTGCCTTACTGTCCTCCCCTGGCCTGAAGTCTAAAGGGGAAGGCAGACCATAGAAGGTAAAGAACACACACCAGTGGAGATCAGCTTGTTGGAAGGCTCTCTGAACTGCCCCTGCTAACCTCACCACCACCCCTCCCCCCAAACAAGCTCTATTATTTTCCTCATCTCTCTCTCTCTCTCTCTCTCTCTCTCTCTCTCTCTCTCTCTCACACACACACACACACAACCCTTAACTATGTTTACCTCATGTGAAAAAGTCAGAAAAGGGTCTGCTGCCCCAAAGAGAAGATTCTCCCTACATTTTGGTTTAAAAAAAAAAGCCTCCATGATTGGGGGGAGGGAAGTAAACACACAGAGGGACTCAGAATTCATGCTGTGCATTCTGAAAGCCTGACATCTAGAGAGGGCTTCTCTCATCAATGGGATCAGGATTACATATGTGGGAAACTGTCAGGGAAAGATGTTCAGATAGGGACCCATAAAGCGGCAAATGCCGTCAGAGCGTAGCCAAGCTGACAATCTGTCCCATACTGATGAATGAAAAATAAAACCACTCTCTTCTACTTTTTTTTTCAAAGTCTCAGCTAGGAAAGGTCATGAATTTTTCCAAGCTTGGCCACCACTTGGGAGGGAATAGATACTGTAAAAGCACTGTAGGCTGAGAGGCAAAACTTTTTCAATTGTTAATTTCCTGCTGGGGGAAAGGATTAAACCATGAATGGTTCTACTGAAAATATGTGGCTCTTGCTTGTTTTTACACAAGAGGTGAAGCAGATTGATTACCCAAGGTCATATGCCAAATTAGCGGCAGAGCTCAGACTTAGGCATAGGTCTCTGGACCCCTGGTATGGACTACTTTTTTCAACTGTTACTGTATTGTCTTCCAGAAGATCTCCTAATCTACAATTCTCCAAATCAGGATACTGTGTTCAAATCCCAGTTCTGACACCATCACAATGGGGGATCATGGGCAAGGCATTTCTACTCTCTCAGCCTCAGTTTCCTTGTCTGCAAATAGGAATAATAATCCTTGCACTGCCTCACTCATAGAGTAGCTGTGAGGAAAGCACTTTGCAAGCCTAAGGCACTATAAAAACATGAATTATTAATGTTATAGTTATTATTCTTTTCTCCACCACCCCCACCCCCAGGGTTCCATTATCATTAGGGAATACTGTCTTAGGCATTTTTATTATGTGAGATTTCTGCATGACTTAGCACAACTCCATTCTCTTAAATCCTTGGTGATCAGATTCAGCAGGCTGGGGTTTGGGATGGGCCAGGTCTTGATGAGTTAGGGTGGAGGGTTCAATTTCAGAATTATGGGGAGTGGGTTAGGCTTTCAAATCCTTGTTTATCCCCTGGGATAACTTTGGCTTCACCACTATTTAGCATGGAGTTGGTTGCCAATACATATTGTCAGCACCATGATCCTGCTTCTTCTCTTCCAATTCTTGCCATATGTTAATTAATTTTTAGGCTTTTAATTTTCCTTCTCCAAAGTGCATTTGCCATTTCAATCTTCACGAAATCATGAAACAGAATCACAAGATCTCAGAGCTAGACGGGACTTCAGAGGTCATTTATTTAGTCACATCTATCCCTGAGTAAAGATCTCTACAGCATTCCTGACAATATGTCACATCCAATCTTCACTTGAAGATCTCCAGTAATGGAGAGCCTGCTACCAGAGGAGGCAACACATTCCATTTCTGGAATGTTCATGACGTTTTCCCTACATCAAGCTGATATGTGTCCCTCTGAAACTTCATCGATCTAGAGTTGGAAGGACTTTGGAGGTCATCTAGCTTCTGAGGTCTGCCTTAAAGCTCAGGGCTTTCCCTCTGAGATTACCTCTAATTTACCCTGTATATATATATATATATATATATATCTATATCTAGATAGATATTGACAGATATCTACATATATATGTATATACATATATATGTACATCTTGTATATATGTAGTTGTTTACAGGTTCTCCCCATAAGAATGTGAGCTTCTTGAGAGCAGAGAACATGTTTTTGCCTTTCTTTGTCAGCTCAGCTCTTAGCACAATGTCTGGCACAAAGTAAGCGCTTAATAAATGCTTCTTGTTGCTGTTAGCATTATTGAAGTTGTCACCAAGCAAAAGACCATGAATCCATCTTTCATGCACCTCCCCTCCAAAGAATTGAAGGCAGCAACCTTGACCCTGCAAGTCTCTCTTCTCCAGGATGGGCATCCTTGATCTATCTTTGTGATTCTCTTCTGTATTCACTGTAGCATATCAATGACTCTCCCCAAATTTGACACCAAGAACCAAATACAATAATCTAGATGGGATCTGACCAGGTGGAGAAAAATGGAACTATTCCTAGTCCTTTAGACACTAGCTGCTGCTTGGTTGTAATTCTATGTCTAGCTATCACTGGAGCAAGGGGTGACCATATGAATGGAAAAATGGGAAAAAGGGGAGAAGAGGGAAAGTAAGAGCGGTTTGTCTGCATTAGGGTCATCAACTAAACTAGTCATTCACTAGCAATATCATGATGGTAATAGTAATAATAGTTCTCACTTCAGGCATCCATAGTTTTTTTTTTTAGGGAGCCTACTCCCTACACCAAAACTGACCCTAGCTTCTCCATACCCTAGTAGATGTTCTTTATGAGTGGTAATACTCAAAATCACTCAACCTTAATGACTAACCCTCAGGTGATGAACCTCACTACACTTAGCTAGAAACCTCTACAGGCAACTGACATATGGTCTATTACTGCGCCCATACTAGAAACCTTTCACTCTGGGAAGGCCCTGCCAAAGCTTACGCTCTGCCGACATAGCTCAGGCTTCCCTCCAAACCACAACAAGGCATTGGAAGTGGACATCAGCAGAGATGGAGATTAAAACTATATGAACAAATGAACAACAGAAGTAAATACCTTTGTTTCCTAACGAGGAGATTAATCAGAGAGATGAACAAATCTAAAAGATAGACAGGTACAGATAGATTTAGATCTGGAAGAAACTTGGACACCATTTAGTCCAAACCTCTCATTTTAC
The DNA here is from genome assembly GCF_900497805.2 of Vombatus ursinus. Lineage (NCBI taxonomy): Eukaryota > Metazoa > Chordata > Mammalia > Diprotodontia > Vombatidae > Vombatus > Vombatus ursinus. The sequence continues at coordinate 63,156,599 of NW_020954556.1, forward strand.
AGATTAAGAAACTGAGGCACAGAGTGGCGATGAGACTTCCCTAAGGTAATTGCTATAGTAAATTGCAAGGCCAGGATTCTAATCCATGTCCTCTGTCTCCAAATTTAGAGCTCTTTCAAATATACCATAAAAGACAGAATTAGCTAAAGGGAAGTGGATTTGGAAGTACATTAAAAGTTGAAGATTAGGTTGGTTCAAGAAAAATTTGCAGTATGAGAATGAGAGAATTCTATGGGGCTTCAGAAGTCATCTAGTCTAGCCTATATCAGTACAAAAATCCTTGCTCTATTATACCAACAAGTGGTCATGAGAACTTTCTTCTAAGACCTCTCTTGAGGAATAGGGCCTCATTTCCTCCTCTTCCATTCCACTTTTCGATATCTCCAATTCTTAAGGATATTTTCCTGCCTTAGAGGTACCTAGGTGGTACACTGGATAGAGTGCTGGACCTGGAGTCAGGAACACCTGAGTTTAAATCCAACCTCGGACATTTATTAACTGTATGACCTTGGGTAAGTTACTTAACCTGTGCCTCAGTTTCCTCAACTATACAATGAGGATAATAATAGAGCTATCCCTCCCAGAGTTATCGTGAGGATCAAGTGAGAAAATATGTGTAAAGTGCTCAGCACACAGTGCCTAGAAGATAGTAGTTTCCTTGCATTAAACCTAAATTTTTCTCTTTGAACTTCTGCTCATTGCTCTAGGTCTGCCCATCGGGCCAAATAAAACAAGTCTCATCCCTCTTCCACGTGACATGTGAGACAACTATCACATCTTACCTAAGTCTTCTCTTGTCTAAGCTAAACATTCCCAGTTGCTTCCATTGATCTTCACAAGGCCTCTCACCATGCCGGTTACTCACCCTCCCCTGGATATTCTCCAGCTTATTTATGTCTTGTGTAAAATATGACACACAGAACTCCAAGTATAGTGTGACTAGGACAAAGTAAACCATGACTGTCATCACCCTAAGCGGACACACAATGCCTTTCAATGTAGCTTAAGATTACCTTGGCATTCTTGGCTGCCACATCATACTACTTAGCTTATATCTCCCCCAAACTCCCAAATCTTTTTTTCAGAGGAACCACTATCTAGTCATACTTCCTTCATCTCACATTTATGAAGTTGATTTTTTGAACCCAAGTATAAGGCTTTACATTTATCCATATTACATTTCATTTTCTTTGATTCAGTTTGATGTCCTAACCTACCAAGATCATTTAAAATTTCTGATTGCCCAGTGTAATAGCTCTTTCTTCAAGTTGTCTGCTACCTATAAATCTGATAAACATTCCAATCATTCCTTTTTCCGGGCCATTGATAAAATGTTAAACAGCATAGGGTTTACTTTGGGGAATGCTCCTGGAAATCTGCTTCCAATATCAGACCATTAAATGACTATTCCTTGAGTCCAAACATTCAAAGACTTTATGATTTTTATATATTTATACTATTGTATATTTATATTTATACTATGGTCTGTCCCATATCTCTCCATATATTCTAAAAGAATAGCATGAAAAACTTTTAAATTTACTAAACATTTTTATAAAATCTAGGTATACTATTTTATCTACAATATTATTTTAGTGTTAGTATCTAAAGTATTACCTATAGTATTATTTTATCTACCAGTTGACCATGATTTGCATTCTCTTCTAAGAATGAAATATAAGAAAAATCTTAACTTCATAGAGGAGAGTTTTAGACTCCTAATATGATATCAGGGATATTACAGAGGGAATTTATACTTCATGTAGGGGTTGACCTGGACAACATCTGAGTTGCTTTCAGCTCTGAGATTCTATCATCTTAATTTGTATAGGAATTCAGAGAAAAAGGGGATGGAAATCCAGAATCTTACTCAGACTTGGAGCAGGAATATCATCTACAAAATCAGTCCCCAAGAAGTGGTCATTTAGCTTCCATATGAACAGCTACAGTGAGAGAAATCTCACTACCACAGATAGCCCTCCACTATAGCAATTCAAATGGAAGCTAATTGCCCATTTCCAGGACATTGATTTTGTAGAGGAGATTCCTATAAGGCATTATTATTCCTATCTTACAAAGGAAAAAAATGGTCTCAGGAAGTAAATCATTTGCCCAAAGTTAAATAGCTAACAAGTGACAGAGTCAGTTCTGAAAATCAGAGCTTCCAACTCCATGGGGATTCTGGGTCTTAGTTTCCTAGTTAAAATACATACTTTTGAAATACTCTGTCTTGGTACTTGACCCCTAGTAAAGTCTTCCACTGATACCCTCTTGCTCTGCTGCGTGGCTTATCCAAAAGCCATGGCAGAGGAATGAAAGTATAGTAGATATTCTACCAAGATGGAAAGGATTATAGCATTGGCCCAGTAAAAGCCTGTATATCTGCCAACTAATGACCATCCTCATTGAGGGGGGAGAGGTTCATCATGGATGAATGCATCACAGAGTAACTGTGATAGCTCATCAGATAGTTCATCACAAGGGGATGGATATTTAGGGAAAACTCACAACAAAGACCATCTAGTAAGAGGGGGAAACATTGTGGCCTGTGTCAGTGAAAGCAGTATTTATAATGATGAATTCACAGATCTATAAGTTTGAAGTAGATCTTGGCATAAAGACCAATTACTAATTACTTTATTCAGTAATTCATGGTAAAGTTTAAGATGCAATTATTTTAATTCCCTTCTCCTAGGAAGATGGCTTTTTAGGCAAATCTCATCTACATTGGGTATTCGGATAATTCAAGAATCTATAACTTCTTCATTGTGGATTCATATAGGACCCAACCTCTCTACCTCCTAGTCAAAGGTTTATTGATTCATCATAATGAGAAACAGTCAACCCTGGGTGGTCAACAACAATAATCATAGCTCACATTTGACAGTTATACGTATTAAATTTACAAGATGCTTCCTTCACGACAACCCTATGAGGTAGTCATTCAGGTAGTCAGTCAAGTATTTATTATATTAATTATTTACTATGTGTCAGCCACTGTGCTGAACACTCTCCCTTACCTCAAGAAGCTCACATTCTAATGAGAAGAGACAATATTTAAATGACTATGTATAAATAAGATACATAGAGAGTCAATGAGAAGTTGTTGTTGTTTGTCCTTCATTCTCAAAGAGGACCATAACATCAAGGAGGTGTTGCCATGAAATGCAGGTAAATTGGATTTAAGTGAGGAAGGGCTGTGCAGTCACCAGCCTCACTTTCTCCTCCAAAGCCATCTAGGTCCAGTGACAAAGATATAGATCAGAACGACTAGAGACGGCCCTGAATGCAATGGGAGACATTGGTCTTTTTAAGCTAAGGTCTTTAATAGGTCTCAGTTTGATTGAGGCAACATCCATTCAAAGATTAAACCTAGGTAAGAAATGAGGCAGTGAACGGTTTCTTTCACCTAGTCAAAAAAAAAAATCAATCTGGAAGGGGATGACTCTCAGTGTTTCTGGCCAAAACAGAAATAATTGCTATTTATGTTCATTCTGAGCCAATCAGGGCCCCAAACAATGACCAAGTGGGGCTTGGCCTGGGACCTACTGCTGGCCAATCAATGAGAATCAGAGTGATTTGGGTTTAAGGCATGCTCCTTAAGAAAAAAATCTAGCTTGTAAACCCCCAGATATCTTGCAAGATTTCAGTGATGAGAAGTAATCTCAGAGGGAAGGCACTAGCAGTAGAGAGAACAGGAAAATACTGTTACAGGTGACATTTGAGTTCAATTGTGAAAGCAGCTAAGGGAAACAGGAGGCAGGGGTAAAGAGGGAAAGCATTTCAAGCATGGGGATAGCCAATAGAAATCCAGGGAGTCTTCAAGATCACACAGTTAAGTATTATCCCTATTTTATAGTTGAGGAAACTGAGGCTCACAGAGATTAAGTGACTTGACTAGAGTCACATGCTAGTAAATATTGGTGCTCTTACTGGAACCCACACCTCCCATTCTGAAGCCAATGTTCTTTCTACTACACCAATAATAATAGTAATAATAGCTAGCCTTTATATAGCATTACTTTGTGCTAGGTTCTGTGCTAAGTACTTTAAAATTTTATCTCATTTCTCACACCAAAACAAGGAGGTAGTTGCTATTATTATCCCCATTCTACAGTTGAGAAAACTGAGGCAGAGGATAAGTGACTTGCCCAAGGTAATACCACTAGTAAGTGTCTGAGGCCAGATTTGAATTCAGGTCTTCCTGACTCCAGGCCCAGAGCTCAATCCACTATACCACACCAGGCTGCTTATCTGTTTAAGTCAGCCCTCTGTTGAATGAATCAATAAACAAGCATTTATTAAGCAACCACGATTCATTAGACACTGTGCCAGGCACTGGGAATACAGTGAAACAAAAGAAATACAAGACTGAAGATCATGCAGTTTACCTTACTCAGACCACAGATGGTGCCTTCTGCTGCTGGCATGAATTTTGTCTCACACCTATGGCCTGTTCGATGGCACCAAAGTGATTTGCAAATATCCTGAAAGGTAAAGCAAAGAACAGTTATAGAAGTAAGGCATTTAGTATACTATATACACCAGGAGTTCTCAAAGGATGGCTCCAGGAACCCTGGGGGTTCCCAAGACCCTCTAAAGGGGTCTACAAGGTCAAACTTATTTTCACAATAATACTAAAAAATTTTAATTTCTAAGGTGGTAGATATTGATGGGAGAGCTAGGTGGTGCAGTGGATAGAGCGTCAGGCCTGGAGTCAGGAAGTCCCATATTCCTGAGTTCAAATCTGACCTCAGTCACTTACTAGCTATGTGACCCTGGGTAAGTCACTTACCCCTGTGTGCCTCAGTTTCCTCATCTGAGCTGGAGAAAGAAATGGCAAACCACTCCAGTATCTTTGCTAAGAAAACCTCAAATGGGGTCGCAAAGAGTCAGACATGACTGAACAACCGAACTACAAATAACCCATATAAACAAAAGCACTTTACGGGATCCTTAATAATTTCTAAGAACGTAAAGGAATCCTGAAACTAAAATATTTGAGAACTACTGCCTCATTTCCCAGAGGTACTTTTGACAAAGGAAAACCATAGAGCAGAGCCAGTAGGTATTAGAAACTTGGAAAATCTTGTTGTCAACAACAACAACAGCAACAACTATTTATTAAGCACTCACTGTGAGTCAGGTTCTGTGCTAAGCACTGGGGATACAAAGAAAGGCCAAAAAAAATGGTCCCTGTCCTCCAGGAGCTCACATTCTAATGAGAGAAACAGCTACGTACACACAAGATATATATATATAGCGTAATGAGGAGGAAATCTCAAAGGCACTAGGCACGGCAGGGGAGTGGAGGAGGGGGAAGTGGGGGGAAAGGACACACCAGGGAAGACCTCTTTCAGAGGATGGGATGTGAGCTGAATCTTGAAGGAAGCCACAAGACAGAGGGGAGGAGGAAGGATATTGCAGGCATGGGGACAGCCACTGAAAATACCAACCAGATAGAGCAAGCAGAACAATGTCACTGGGCTGTAGAATATATGGAAGAGAGAAGTGTAAAAAGGCTAGAAGGATCAGAAGGTTGTGAAGGGCTTTAAAAGTCAAACAGAAGATTTCATACTGGACCCTGGAGGTCGTGAGAAATTGAGCCACGTTTTCAAAAACCACGAACTGCTCCTTGACACAAAGTCACCTCTATAACAATTATTGTTTCAGTGATGCTGCCTGATTTGGAATCAAGGTATGTTATGACCTAAGAAGAACAAAAAATATGTATGACCCAAAAGACAAAGAAAAGGCACATAGTGAGTAAATGGGATGCCTCATAGGCACAAGAAATGGTGTCAAATATATCACCGAGCCACTTACTACTAGAAAGGAAATCATTTGGTCATGTAACAACAATGAAGTATAATGGATGTATAAGCCAAATATTAAACTCATTTTTGTTTGGTCCAGAACTATTATTTCATCAAGGTAGTGAACATATGTGAAAATTCCCTCTACCTATACAGACAGATGAACAATCTGTCTATAATTGATAGTACTACAGAGGTGCCCAGGGGTGCTGAGAAGTGAAAGACTTGCCTATGATTACAAAGCTAATGTGGGTTAGAAGTAGGACCCGAGCCTCAGTTACCCTGACCCCAAGGCCAGCTTTCTCTCTGCTCTGCAAAGGGGACTGCATTATACCGATACTCATGAAATACTGAAAGAACCAGAAAAAGGTCTCCAAAGTTTGAAGCAAATACTCTGTGGATAATTTATGCTACCACATGGATTGGGATCCTATAGGATGAGATAACATGTATGGGTTATGATCTACATTGGTGGAGAGAGTCTAAATATATGGTACTTAAAGGTTTGAAAAGTGCTTAACACATATCTCATTTGAGCCTCAAAACTACCCCATGAGGTACATATTGTTATCATCCCCATTTTACAGAAGAGGGAACTAAGTCTGGAAGAGGTTAAATGACTTGTCCAGGGTCACACAATTAGCAAGTGCCTAAGGTAGGATTCAAACTCAAGTCTTCCTGATACCAAGCACATTCCAGCACTCCATCCAGTATACCACATAACTGCTGATGGATCATGAATCTATCAAAATACCAAGAAGTAATTTTAATTCTCAATTTCAAAAAATCCAATTGTTACAAAAGCAACAAATATCACATATGTCATTTTTGGGAAAGATATGAAGATCCAAGGGTATAAATTTGAAACAATCTTAGAACATAGAATGTTCTGGAAAGATCCTTTGGTTTTCATTTATTCCAAACTCTCACTTTACAGAGGAGGAAATTGAGGCCATGGATGGGAAGTGACTTGCCTAAAGTTACACAACCAGTTAGAAACAGTGTGTCTCAACTCCCATGTCCATGCCCTGGTTCTGCAACTCTACTTGTTTTTGTTTGTTTTGTTGTGTTTTTTTTTTATTACTGAAATTTAAATACACAATAAGAAAAGAAAAAGAAACACATTATAAACTTAAATATTGAAACTTAGATACAAAAAAAAAATCATGTCATGTGCACAGCAGAATGTAAGAGAGGATTCAAAATACATAGCAATAAATTTCCATTTCAAGAAAGCCTATATAATAAATACTATACATCGTATTGAGAGCTATCCATCTTTTCTTTGCTTCCTTGTTAGTTTTCTTTCGTTCTCTGCTGTGCACTTTTTACTTTGTTCTTTTTTCCCCTTCACCTGAAGGCTACAATTAAGTGTGGATATATTTTATATAGATATACAGATATACATATACATACATACACATACATATATATATAACAGATATACATATACATACATACACATACATATACACATACATATATATAACAGATATACATATATGTATATATAGGGATATACTTTCCCTAACAAGTTCTACTTCTGATCTTTGTTTTTATGTTTGTGCATCTCTTATTTCCTATCCCTAACTCCTCTACTTCATTTCTACCTGCTATCTTGTCCTCCTATTACTTAACCTACCCCACCCCCCAAGGATCCCTCCCTCATCCTCCCATTCTCATAAATTTAAACCCCCTTCAATACCTCCCCCCTTTAACCTATTCTCTCACCTTCACCTCTAGAGATCCTTCCTTTATCCTCTCCCCCCACTCTATCACCTTACCATTTTATTTCTTTCTGAATTTAGAAGACTTTTATAGTCTTTTAGATATATATGTATTGTTCCCTCTTGAACCCACTCCCAATGAAAGTAGGTTTCCAGAACAGCCCTCCTCCCCCATCTAATTTCTCTGTGTCAGTTCTTCCTCTAGCACTTCATTTGTATAAAATAATAACTCTTTTTAGCTGTTCCTAAACAGTTTTATTTTTTAAAATCATATCATACTCAGGTCTACCCCAATCTTTCTTATGAACTCCATTTATTAATAACAATCTTAGACACACGTTTTACATTTTACATATATAAAAGGTAAATAGTCTGTCCTTATTGAATCCCTTGTAATTAGTCTTTGGTATGTACCTTATATTTCTCTTGGCTCTTGTATGTCAAATCTTCTATTAAATTTTGGTTGTTGTTTTTTTTTAACAAAGTCCTAAAAGTCTGACAGTTCATTAAGTATCAATTTTTTTCATTCAGGGTTATGCTTAGCTTTGCTGGGAATATTTTTGGCCAGAAGCTCACTTCAATGGTTCAAAAAATGCTCTTCAAAAAAGTGTTCCAAGACCTTTGGTCTTTTAGTGCCACTGCTGCTACATCTTGCATGATTCTAATTGTGGTACTGCCATATTTGAATTGCTTTTTTCTTGTTGCTTGTAATATTTTATCCTTGAGCTTGGGCTTTCAGAATTTGGCTATAACATCCCTATGGGTTTTCCTCACAGGATCTCTTTCAGGTGGTGATCAGTGAATTTTTTCTATTTCTACTTTCCCGTCTTGTTCTAATGCTTTATGACAACTTTCTTTAATTATTTCCTGTATTATTGTATCAAGATTCTTTTTTTGATCATAGCTTTCAGGTAGTCTGATTACTCTTGTGTTTTCTCTTCTTGATCTGTTCTCCAGATCAGTTATTTTTCTTATGAGATATTTCACATTCTCTTCTATTTTTTCATTTTTTATATTTTGTTTTATTATTGCTTTATCTCTTATAACTTCACTGGCTTCCCCTTGCCCAATTCTGATTTCTAAGGAATAATTTTCTTCCTTAAGATTCTGGACCTCCTTTTCTAATTGATTGACTTTCTTTTCATAATCTTGTTTTTCTTGGATTTTTTTTTTTAGCTTTTTCCTTAATCTCTCATTTGATTTTTAAAGTCTTTTTAAAGTTCTTCTATGAATTCTTTTTGAGCAGGTGACCATTTGATGTTACTCTTTGGGGTAGAAGAGGATTTCTTTGCTTCAGTATCCTCCTCTGAAGATGAATCCCAGTCTTTCTCTATTCCTATAGTAACTCTTTGTGGTTGGATTTTTTCTCCTTTGCCTGTGCATTTTTTTTAATTTGTAGTAACTTGGTTTTTATAATCACCTCTAGTCCTGGGGTATGAGAGATGATGCCTCCTGCCTCAGATCCTGCTGTAGTTCTCCCCTCTGGCTTGGAACTAGAACCAAGACCTCCAGCCTCCTATAAGTGCCCACAGCCAACATCATCCCTGCCCCACTGCTTCTGCACTCACCAGGCATGTTCTGATTCCTTCTCGCCTAGCCATGTCTCTATAGCACAGCTGGGTCTGGCATTCCTCGTCAGCAGAGGTTCTCTTGATCTTCCCCAGCCAAGATGCCCAAAACCCCTCACTGTCCTGGGGATAAAAGTTCCGGGGGCTGGGGCCAAGGCAACCTCCCAACCCAGATAACCCCAGGGTTTGCTGCTTGTTGTTTAAGTGGATCTAGGACCTATCCTAGAGGTGTGTACTCTTCACAGGGACCAAACCTCATCCTGGGACTTTTCTTCAGATCCTCTCTGATTGTCCCAGAAGGACCTCTATTCTGTTCCTGCTCTTACTTTTTTTCAAGCATACACTGAAGAAATGTGTGATGGAAGTGACACAATTTTGAAAGCACTGAGAAACTAATTTTTGAGATACCTGAAAGAGGTAAAGATATTAAACAAACGGGAAAAAAAATCACAGAAAGTATTACTCTCCCTGCCCCCAAGCTATTGAACAAATTTATCATGGATCAATAACTACTGACCCACATGAGTACTTTAATTTCTATAACAGCTTTATGAGAAGGACCTACACACATATTGAGTATCCTTGATGAAAATATAAGATGAAGCAGGTTTTTACAATCTATAGCAAAATACCTCTTCAGTCAGTGAAGCAAGTGAAAGGTTTGAAGAATAAGCACTCCAAATGTGCCTTTATTTTGTTTACAAAAATGCTTGATTTAGTAGAGCCAAGGATCTCTTCCAACCAGAACCTCCCATACATATGTCAAGATCACATAAAACTCCTTGATCAAGACAAAGTGACAACGTTGTTCACTGATACTCTGGTTATCCATATGAAACAAAGCATAAAAATCAATCGATCAGGAAGGATTTATTAAGTGCCTACTAAGTAACAGAAAGTACAGTAGGTGCTAAGCATATAAAGACAAAGATGAAATAGTCCCTACTCTTAAGTCCATGTTTTATCAAGAGAGATAACATGCACATAAATAATCATATACAGAATATATAAAAATAAGGTCTTTTATGGAGGAAGAGCATGAGGAGTCATGAAGGATCAAGAAAGGCTTCATTTAGGTCATGCTCAAGCTGAGGCTCAAAGAAAGTAAAGGAATCTAGGAAGTAGAGGTGAGAAAGAGGTGCATGAAATGGGAAATGACCAGTGTAAAGGCATGGAGACAAGAGACTAGGGGGGAGTCATATGTGAAGAACCACAAGAAGTTCAGTTTTTCCATAGTTTCAGGAATTGGAGTAATGTATAATGAGGTGGGATAGGTAGATTAGAGCCAGGTTTTGAAGGACTTTAAAAGCCAAATGGAGAAATTTATATTTTGTCCTAGAAACAATAGTGTATCCAGTAGGGGAGCTACGCGGTCAGACCTAGCCCTTAGGGAAAATCAATGGCAGCTATATGAAAGATGGATTAGAGGGGATAGAGGCAAAGAAACCAATTAGTAGGTAATTGCAATAGTCTTAGCTGAGAGGTTAGAGACTGAACAAGAGTGGTGATTGCTTGAATAGATGTGACAGGTGGTTAGAAGTAGAAAAAAGACTTGTCAACTGACCGGATATGTGGGATGAGGGAGAGTGAGGAACTAAGGATGCCTGAGACAGAAGGAGAATGACTTGGGCTCATAATTGAACAAAAGAAAAGAAGGGACTGGGTTCTATGTGGCGAATAGTATAGTGCTTTTAATTATCCCAAGTAGCTACTTAAGACAAAAACCCAGGTTTTTATGACCAAAAATTTTCCAGTGATTTGGTATGACTGTGAGTTATGGAATACCATAGTATGCTAAGAATTAACTCAGAGGGCAATGAGGAGATGCATGGTGGCCATAAGTATTTTGGAACATATCACAATGACTTGCATGAAAAAGTGTCATAAAGGGTATCATCTAGGAAATGTATCTGAAAAGATATACTGTTCAAGTAGCAACATTGAGCAATCACAATGATAACTGTCCAAGTTCTACACTGACATTCAAAGAATATAAAAAGACCTAAAGGAAGACATCCAGTGCACCATGGGGTTTTTATACAAAAGAATGTCAACAAGATATATATTGGTTGAAGTGACAAATAGGTGGGTTTTTATTTGTACCATTGGAAATAGGACCCATATTAGCATGGTCAAAGATTCAGTTGAAATATAGAAATATCATCACTATCATTACCATTATCACTCATTATTTTCCCTTATAGTTCAGGGTTTATTTCTCAAAGAGAAAAAGTCATGCCTGCAGTCAGTAAGTCAGTCAATCAACATTTATTAGACTTCATTGTTAGCACTGTTAGAGAAATAATCAGCACCATGGCCAATGATTGTGATAACTGTGAGAGTAGCCACCTAGTTCAGTATTAAGTAAACAATGTCAAAGCCCTAGGGGTCCTGTACTGAATTTTGTCACTGATGTAGGTGGTAGTTGAAGTGGCTTCACAGAGAATACTTAAAAAAGAGTGCAGATGACAGGTACTAAGGTACCTGACTTTGGTGCCTTTAGGCAGGTGGTTCTCATTGCCCAAAAAATGGAGGACCTGGTTGAACACCCAAGAATACACAAATAGTCTGGATTTTCTGGGGAGAATTGTTCTTGATGTGGGGATGTCTTTGGGTTGCTTCCCTGATGTACTGACAAGTAAGGATGCAACCAGGGCAGGGGTAGGGAACTTGTAGCCTCGAGGCCACATGTGGCCCTTTACATCCTGAAGTGCGGCCCTTTGACTGAATCCAAACTTCACAGAAGAAATCCCTTTAATAAAAGGATTTGTTCTGTAAAACTTGGACTCAGTCAAAAGGCCACACTCAAGGCCACATGTGGCCTCAAGGCCACAGGTTCCCCTTTCTATTGTGGTACCCTGACCACCTAGTCACTTAACCACCTTGAGTCTCAGCTTCCTAATATGTAAAGTGAAGATAATTGTGCCTGGAGTTTTTACTTCATTTGGGTTTTTATGAGGATCAAGCGAGGAGATTTATGTAAACTTTATACAAATTTTAGTAACTAGATAATAGATGCTTAGTATTTGTTAACTGAACTTAATACAGTTATTGGAAAGCGAAACAAGAGAATGGCATGTGGCTGTGTCCCTTCTCCAGATGCCTGCTCTTGTGGCCGTGATTGGCACTGTCCCCCTGTAGTGAGAGGTAAAAGTTCCAGTAAGGGCTGAGTCTGATGAGACTGCCTTAAAAGACAGTTTTGATTACTTTTCTAAGACTGCTCTATTACTCTATGGGCTTAGAGAGTTCAGACGTCACAATTCTACGTCCATACTATAGAAACTGCATCTTTTTCTTTGCCTGTCACTCTAGAAGGCCTAGTGCAGGTGGTTCACAAACTACTCCTGAAGCCAATACAGAAACAGCAGGTTGTGACATGGGCATCCTATGCTTGGACACAGTGTCCTTGGTTTATATAACTATGGACCTAAATGACCATTTGGGGGACAGGAAGAAAGGGCAGACTCAGGGCTGGAAACACACAGCCCTCTTCCAACACAGACGCAAAGAAAGTTGCCTACATTACAAGATGAAATTGATGTGATTTTGCTTAACTGTTTTTGTTATAATGGAGGGTTCTATTAGGGGTGGCTATTGGAAAGTGACTAATATAAAAAACATCAGTAAAACTTTAATTTTTAAAATGTGAGGGTGGAGGGAAATTGCTCCATTGACGCCACTGAAGGGAGGGAGGGTCAATCGGACATTGTGGTAACTTATAGGATAACAATACTGGGCCTGGAGTTTTTACTTCATTTGCGTTTTTATAAGGATCAAATTAGTGGATTTATGTAAATTATATGTAAATTTTACTAACTAGGTAATAGATGCTTAGTATTTGTTAAGTGAACTTAATACACTTATTGAAAAGAAAAACAAGTTCTTTCTCAACTCAACTGCTTGCATTTGTCCAGATATTTGTTTTAAAGTACCCATTCAAAGAACTGACTGAGTTTAACTAATAGTGGCAAAATTTAATTTCAATTCAATTTAGCAACAATTTACTAAACACCTATCAAGTACAGAGCACTATGCATGATGCTGGTAGAACATACTGGTAATGATGTTCTATAGGCAATTTGAGATGCAGGTCTGGAACTCAGAAGAAAAGTCAGAACTATGGACACAAATTTGGGAGTCATCTCTTGTGGGGGGAGGGGAACAGCTGAAATCATTGGAAAGAGTGAGATAGCCAAGAGAAAACGTAGAAAGAAAGAAAGAAAAGACCAGGGTTCACAAAAACAGAGTCCTGGGGAATACTGACCTAAATGGGTCATAAAGTAGATAAAGAGCCAGGAAGGATCTTTGGAGAGGTTGTGGAATGGTAGTGTTATTAGTGGAGCTATGAACCAATACAACCATTTTGCAAAGTGATTTGAAATTATGCAAATGCACATATCAGAAATTCTGCAACTAATTTTACATACCAAAAAGGTAATTGATAAGAAGTCCCTGTATGCAACAAAATAATTATGGCAGCACTTTTTGTGGTACCAAAGATTTAGAAGCAAAGTAGATGTCCATTGATTGGGGAACGACTAAACAAATTGTAGTACATGAATGCAATAAATATAATAGAAATCCCTGTGCTATAAAAAATTATGAAAATGATGAATACAGAGAAGAATGGAAAGATTTACAATAATCTGATGCAAAGTGAAGTAGGAAGACCCTAGAAAACAATATAAACAAAGACTATAATAAGCAAATGGAAAGGACAACCACAAAATAATAAAAAAAAAGAATGCTGCAAAATTGCAACAAGCATGACTCCAAAAAAGAGATATGAACAAACACCCCCAACCCACTCCTTTGCAGAGCTAGACACCACAAACATGGTACACTGCGTGTATGTTCAGATTTTTTCGGTACATTGATCAGTTTTTCTGATTTTTGCTTTTTCCTCTTCTTTTTTTTTTCTTTAAAAAATAGTATCTGTTATGAGAGCTTGCTCTTTAAGAGGGAGAAGAGGCATGGATACTCAAAAAAATTCTGGTAATGTAAAAACAAAAGATATCAATAAGAGTTTATTTTCTTAAAAAAAAGGATCATAGCACTAAAACTAGAAGAGACTTTAAGGAGGTCATCTAGTCCAACTCCCTCACTTCATAGATAAGGAAACAGGCATAGAGACATTAAATGGCTTACCCAATGTTACACAAGTAATGTGTTAAGAGCTGAGATTCAAATCCAGTGTTCTTTTCTCTGAAGTTAATGGAAGAGACAGGACATATAAATGCTAAAATCTTTGAAAAGGTCAAAGACAATGAAGTCTGAAAAAAAGACTGTCAAATTTGATGAGGAGGACATTGGTGACCTAAAGAGAAAATACTTTCTACAGAGCATTGATGACGAAAATTCAACTGCAAGAGACTGAGGAGTGAGTAGATGGTGAGGAAATGGAGGCTTTGAGTACAGACAATTTTTCAAGAGATTTAGTAGTGAAGAGAAAGTCAGATATTGGACAATAACTGGATGGAGTAGAAGAATCAAGAAGTTTTTTGTTGTTTGTTTGTTTTTGCTTTTGTTTTTGTTTTTTTCCAGTAAACGAAGATTGAAGAGCATATCTGTAAGTATATGGGAAGGATTCAAGACGCACGGGGGGAAAAAAAAATACTATTACCTCATGTTCCAATTAGTACAGTTTATCAAACTGAAAGAAATTAGCAACTGGTAAAATTCTGTATTGCAACTTTGTTGTGGTGAAGAGTACTAGATTTAGAGTCTGAAGATGTGGGTTTGAATCCCAGCTCTTTCACTGATCTCAGCTGTGTGACTGAGGAGAAGTTATTTAACCCAGAGCTGGCACTGAGTAGGCAAAGGAGGTAACCACCTAGAGCTTGATACCTAAGAAGGAGCAACAAGGAAAACCTTTCAATATGACTTGTATCTTAAAATATTCTTACTGTCAGATAATTTTGCTCTCCCTGGTACATGGGTATTTATTTGGTGATGCCAAGTTGTATGTCTTAAAGTGAAAGCTCAAAGACTTAATTTCTTCCGTTTGCACTAAAATTCATATGACTTCCCCACTCCCTTTAGCTCAGGACTATTCCATAATCTTGGAACCATCATTAAAGGGCTCCAACAATATACCTCAAGCCCTAAGTGTTCCCTGACTAAATGAGTTTGGTAAATGTTACTCTAGATGTCTTAAGAGCAGGCTACATCTGCTTTCTGAGGGTTGCCTGCCTATAGGACCCAGTGGTGTAATGAGAACACTGGATCTGGAATCAAAAGAATTGGGTTCAAGTCTTTTCAATCCTATGTATGTACTATATGACCTTAAGCAAGTCACTTTCTCTGAAACCTACTGCCCTCATGGGAATAATAATATATCACACACATAGTTTGGATGTAACCTCTAGTTGCATGTTATTTCAGAAGATGTAGTTTCTTTATGACAGAATAACAAATGAATGAAAGAAAAAAGCATTTGTTAAACATGTGTTATATGCCCAGCACTGTGCTTAGGTTCTTCACATTTGTATAACACATAATCTTTAAAGAGCTTATCATCCCTTTTATGCTCACAATTGCCCTGTAAGTTAGATGGGGCAGGTGCTGTTAATACCATTTTAATGAGGAAGAAACACTTGTAGAGATGTTATCAAGCCTAGGACAAGGCATTTGTGCACCCTAGAGTTTGGAAACGATCCATACCCACCCTCTGAATCATGTATTGTGCCTCTCTGAGAAGTCCACACTGCTGAAGCACACAACCCACAGTTCCCATTTCTAAAGTGCCTTATGGTTTACAAAGTGCTTTCCTCACTCTACTGTTTAAAATTGGCAGTACAAACATCGCTATCCCCATTTTAGAAGAAGAAACTAGGGCTTGGACAGGGGAATTGAGCTGCCTAATATCCATTCTTTGTCAAGTGTCAGACCCATTCACTTTTTACCAGAAATGGAAAATGAGATTAAGAATCATAAATTGGCTGGGCATGATGGTTCATGCCTACCACATGGCTCCCTTCTATCAGGGAAGCTGAGGCCATTGTTTCTCAGGAGCTCAGTAGTTCTGAGTGGACTAATCTGATCAGTGTATATAATAGGTCGGGCATCCATATGGTCAACCTTCAGGAATTGGGGGTTGAGGATGGGGCTACCAGGTTACATAAGGACAGGAAAACTAGAACAGGTAAGAAACCAATACCAGTCATCGGGGGGATCATGCCCATGAGTGGTCCCTGAACTTTCAGCTTGGGCAAGATAGGGAGACCAAGCTTTAAACTAACAAACAAACAAAAGAATCATGAAGAGAGTTGCCTAAGAACACACAGCTAGTAATTGACAGGTTCAGGATATAAGTTCATGTTCTCTGGCTCCAAATCCAAGAATCTTTCCTACTTTACCTTTTTGCCAAAGCTTTTCCCTAAGGAAAGATCATGATGGTCTATTAGGCCAACTTATTCTATGGACAATGACTCGAGCAGTTTCATTATTACACCAGACACAAGTTGCTGACTCTTGATTTCAGCATACCTAAGCTCTGTCAGTCTGTGACAGGCACATCATGGACAAGCCCCTTCAGAATCATAATGTAAGATTGAAAAGGCACCCTCCCTCTATTCCCTCCTCACCTACCTTCACAAAACTGAGGCTGCAAAGTTTGGCTTTTGCTCCAAATTGCCACTTGCACTGAACATCTGCATCATAGATCTGCCCTGGGAGTGTGTCTGGGTATTTATACTGTCCTGTTTGCTTTGGTTCGTCTACCAGGCAAGAGGCCTGGGCTGTGCTGGAAGAAAAACAGATGTACATTAGTTATTGCAACTACTTTGGGATTTTTACATTAAAAAAAAAGCCCACACACACATTCTATTCATCACTCTATTCATACATTTATGCAACAGTTACTTCAATATTTCAGAGCATGTGAGATCTCATCTATGTGGATACACCTTCCAAAGATACATGTTGTAAATCATCCACTTTGCTCCTTATCATGACTGTCCCTTATCCCATGTCCTTCCATAAATCCTTCATTGAGAATTCACTCCATGTGCTTGGGGACTTCCCTTAGATCCCTTGACACTCTGTGGATACCCAATGGAAAATGCAGCCTGTCCATCTGTTATCTCATGTATGTTCCTGCTATATGACTATACTATCTTCTTTCTCAGCCATCCATCTCTATGTACCAAGAGGGCGGGAAAGACTGAAGCCACAGTGGGTGGGCAGGCAACAAAAAATAGACCAGTAGTTCTCAAACTATGCTCTGTAGAACCTGAGTGTTCCTGTTAAAGTGAATGGAGAATCTGAAAGGGAACATTTCAATGCTAACAATATTCTTCACATTAGAAAATTAAATGTGAAATTATCCAGGCATGGAATCTAATTCACCAGATTTAGGGTTGGAAGGGACCTTAAGGATTGTCTAGTAGATAGGTGTCAAACTCCTAGTGGAAGGCCAGCAGAACTCCCAAGTGAAACCCAAACCAGCTTAAAATGTAAGATCCATTTCTATTTGAGTTTGAGACCACTGGTCTAGTGCAAGAAACTAAAGCCCAGAGATGAAGTAACTTTCCCATGGTCACATAGGTAAGCAATAGCAGAACACTTGAATGAACAGGCTGTAGGCTGATATGGTGGAGACAAGTCTTACTCAGTCTCCCTTTAACTAACCGTGTTTATATTTTCCAAAGAGCCTTTATCTGTACCAATTCCTTGTACAAATACAACATAATTGGTTGAACTGGAATGTCCCCATAGGTTACTGAAGCTGAAAGTTCTTTTTTTCCCCCTTAAACATGAGATTTTTAAGCAAAGATAAGCATGTTTAGAAGCTTCAATAATTGACCTGCATTCCAATGTGTTTCTGTGATTAGGCTCTTCCCCATTTTTAATTATGATTCTAGGGTTTGACTTCAGCTCAATGAGCTCAATTCAGCTCAATGATTTGAGGTCTCATCCTTGCTGATGAAGCAGCATGTTATAGTGCTTAGAGTGCTGGGTTTGGCATTAGAAAAACTATGGTTCAGTTTGACCTCTGATATTATCTGTGTGACTCTGGGTGTCATTTAATATCTTCGTGCTTCAGACAATTTCCTAAGGATTATCTACTAAATCATAATTGGGTTGTAGTCTGTATTGGTAGAAGGAATTTCCACACCAGAAAATGTCAAAATCACAGATTCCAAACTCTTTATATACTAAATCTATCTACTTTTATGTTCAGAGAATCCTCCAAGGCAAAACTAGGCAGGATTAAAAAAAATCAGTTTTTATCCTTTATATGATTTGTCTCTACCCACTTCTGTATGCAGAGAATCCTCCAAGGCAAAATGTAGGCAGGTTTAGATGCCTATCTTGATTGAAATGATGACCAAAACAAGACAAAGGACCCATTTAGTTAAATGATCAGCTGGATTCTTGCCTTCTACTTTTTCTTACTCTGTTTGACAGAACTGACCCAATTAATGCTCTGTTTGTTGTTGGGAGCAGCTAGTGGTGGTAAGGAGGGAGCCAGATAGTAACAACCAAAAAGAGAAGTAGTTCTCCTTTGGAACAAACCAGGAGAATGTATCTATCCAAGAGGCACCAGACTATATAGGGACAAGAGCTGGTCTCAGAGTTAGATCTAGGTTTACATACTGGCATTGCCATTGACTCATTGTGTAGCTATGGGCAAATCACTTAACCTCTCCTGAGCACCAGTTCCCTCATCTATATATTGGAGATAATATTTGACAAGCCACTGAACCCAAAGCTGACACATAGAAGTGGCACCCACTCACCTATATCAGAAGGCTAAGGAAGTCACTGAGCTACTGTCACTGTCATTCGCTCACCATTCAGCAAGGCAGTTGGGGCCATCTTTTGTGAACATTGGCCTCTACCCTATTTGTCACTGCTTGCGATACTACCCAGAGAAGAATTCTATTAGACAGTCTCCTTGGTTTCTTCTGGCCATACCTGAGGAACTTGGTGAGATATTGCCTACTGCAAGAGGACCAAGAGAACACCCCATTGTTTCCAGTTAGAGTGGGGGACATGATGTTGCCTTCAGCCTTTCTACATGGATTCCCTTCTCCATCATGAATCATGCCAAAGCTGAAAAATAAGGATTGTAATGATCAAAAATTTTTGTTGCTCAATCTCCCTATTTACCAGCTATGAATAATAATAGGTATATGTATAGAATATCAGGAATTAAAGAATCAAAATGGAAGAAAAGAATAAGACAAGTTACCATTTAATAGAAAGATAGTAGATAGGCATAGGCAGGTGCCACCTATTCTCTGTATAACTTTGGCCAAACTCCTTGCCCTTTCTGAACCTGTTTCCCCATCTGCTAAATAAGAGTTTTAGACTAGATCAGGGGTTCTTAACCTGGGGTCCACAGACTAACGGATGTGTGAAGAGATTTCAGGGAGTCCATGAACTTAGATGGGAAAAATTACATCTTTATTTCAATATAATTGGTTTCTTTTATAATCCTGTGTCTTTTGTGCATTTAAAAATACTATCCTGAGAAGGGTTCCATTGGCTTCACCAGATTGCCAAATGGATCTGTGATGCAAAAAATAGGTTAAGAATCCCTCGGACTAGATGATTTGTGTCAGAGGTCCCTTTCATTTCTAACATTCCATGTTCTATAGGTTAAGGTCCCTTCTTGATCCAATATTCTAAGCCTCTGTTCTAGGGTCACTTATAACCAACCAATCCATCAATCGAGTATTTTAAAGCATACAAATATAATGAATGGAACAATTCATTCAGCACTCAATGTATTAAGTTCTGAGGGCCCTGGCAAATCTGGCATACTAGGTTCCATATTCTAAGGGTCCTTCTAGCTTGGACATACTATGTTCCATGTTCTAATAATTTATGTACTGAGCTTCCTTTTAGTTTCAAGAGTCTCTGAATCTGTGAAGGTTTTTTACATTATGTTGGAACAGTAAAAGAAATGAAATTTTTTTTTCTACCATATTCAATTGAATTCAATAAACTCATATTAAGTGCCTAATGCATGAAGACCACTCTAGTTGGTGCTGGGCAGAGGTGAAGGGGTTGTGGCACAAAAATGAAATGTAACAGTTTCAGTACTCATGAAAAGTTTATATTCTATCATAGAGGATAGACATGTACTTATATCCTCCAACACTTAAAAGAAACCTATGATTTCATCCATGTGAGCACTCCCTTCATGGATGCAAATGATATCCATACCTTTCTTCTTTAGTTACTGTGACCAAAACAATCTTGAAGCAGTGGGTCAAGCTTAAGGTGATGAAGTTTAGCTAAGTTGGTCCTGGGATGATGGACACATATCTCCAGGGCCATCATTTGAAGCCTTTCCAGCTTGGAAAAGCCAAGAGATTGCATTCCCTTAGCATAGCCTTGGAGAGCCTAGGGTCTTTACACCACTCTAAGGCCTCAGAGAAGGACAGGGATGGAAGCACACCAACCACCATAATAGAAACTGAAATGTGGTACAGTGTGGCTCAACAATGAGGCATGGTCCTAAAAGGGGGCTTTGAAAGATGTAAGCAGGGAGAAAGAGATCAATAAATCTGAATAATTACTACACAGAACTCTCAGCTAAAACTAAATGAAAGGGGAAGGTAAATTTTATCCAAGTGGGAAAACAGGTTCTTTATATTATGCTGGTGCTTATTAAGGTTATTCGAGACTATGTTGCTAGCAACAACAACAACTAATCCCTTCTGCTTCCTGTTTCCTATTGGGAAGGAGTAGTGAATGGGTATAGAAGATTTTCCTAAATAATAATAATAATAATAAATTACATTTATGTAACACTAAATATATTCAGTCCCCTAAATAGTAGCCAGCGAATCCATAAAAATTCATATGCATATATTGACCAAAACTGGAAAGAGTTGCCTCTGCACATAATTAATTCCTTCACTACCCAAAAGGTCTTGAAGTAGAGGCTAGATAACCCTTTGTCAGGGATATTTTAAGTGAGATTCATGACTTGGATTGGAGCTGGACTAGATGGTCTCTGTGAGTCCCTTCTAGTTTTTTTGAATCATTCCATAATTTTAATATTATCTTGTTTATTTTCACTATCACTTTGCAATATATCCCCAGTTTTACCAATTAAGAAACTGGGCATACTGAAGGTTAAGTTGGAGAATCATAAAATGTTGGAGTTGGAAGGTATCAGAAACATCAACATGTCCAACCTTCTCCTTTCACAGATGAAGAGACTGGGGCCCAGAAAAGGAAAGTGACTTTCCCAACATGATACAGTCATCACAGATTCAAAGCCAAGTAAAAGGATAACAGCATTATAAAACATTGAAACTGAAAGACATTGGAGATTATCAAATCCAGCCCCCACATTTTATAGGCAAGAAAACTGAAACCAAAGGAAGGTTTCATGACTTGGCCAAGGTCAAGAAAGCAGCAAGTAGCAGACATGGCACTCAAATTCAGTTCATTTGCCTGAAAATCCAGGACTCTTTTCTACTATATTACACCTCTTCACGCATGAAATGCTGCCCATCACAGATCCTAGAGAGACTGGGCAACATCTACCACCCTGCCCCCACCCCATGACTCATACACTTGATTGCTAAGACACAAGATCAGCCCTACCCTGGGCCACTTTGATGTGCATCCTCTGAAAATCAGATGGGGAAAACAATGGACCACAACTAAGGAGTTATAGACACTGCAAGAAATCGATCAAAAGGAACTTGAGAATGACATTCTATATTGAGGAAAGGGGATAATTGATGATTAATCTAATATATTCAGATTGGGTAGTTAGTCATTCTGGAGCTTGGAGAACATCAGTGTTTATTTCTTTTTGTCCAAAAAAAGAGTCTAGCTGATAATTCATTAATCTCAATAAATAATAATAGCTGGCATTTGTATAGTGTTTTTAAGGTTTGCAAATAGTCGCACATAAATTATCTCATTCATAACACTGTGAGGGAGGTACTACAGGCATTATGAACATATTAAATTCATATATGAATGACAAAATTACAAAATTTCCAACCTGAGAGGATCTCATAGGTCATCTAATCAAACCCTACCTAACCAAGAATCCCCAAATCTATTCCTCCTCCAAAATTCTGTTTATATTTATACTGTCACCATCCTCCCAGTCATCAAGGTCCATGACTTTGGAACCATCCTGTATGTCCAGTACATCTTCCCTTTCTCCTGCTATCTAATCAACTGCCAGATCTCATCAATTCTACCTCTACAACATTCTTACCACCATCCTATTCTCTCCAGTAACATGACCACTACCCTACTATTCAGGTCCTTACTATATTTTGCCAGTAGTATGGCTCTAGCATCCTAAATGATCTCTTAGTTTCTAGTTCCTCCCCTTTCCAATCTATCTTCCATATAGCTGCCAAAATAATCTTCCTAATACTAAGTGACAGTATCACTCATCTACTCTAAAACTATCCATGACTGTCTCTTGCCTCTAGGAATAAAATAGAAATTCTTTAACTTGACATTTAAGATCCACCAGTCTTGTTCATACCTGCCCTTAAAGCCTTATTTCACACTATGTTTCAGGAAAAAATTAGACTAATTATTGCCTGGATTCAATAATCTATATCTTACTTCCATGCATGGGCACAAATCATTTTCCACACCTAGGATGCATTTCTTTCTCACCTCTATCTTTCAGAATTTGTCACCTTCTGTAGGAAATTTTGTCTGACCTTTACCACACATAGATTTTGATATTTCCTTCATTAATTACTTTGATATTTATTTGTATAATGTATGCAATATTTGTATAGCAGATGTTATATCACACACACACACATCCTGGCTGAATATAAGCTCTTTAAAGATAAGGACTTTCATTTTTGTTCTCATATCTATAGTACCCAGAACAAAGTCTTATACATTAGTAGCCACCTAGTAAGTGTTTGCTGAATTGAATCCCTGATAAGGAATCATCAAATGGCATCTTATATGAGCAATGGTTAGAGCACTGTTCTTGGAATTAGGAAGAATTGGGTTCTAATCCTACTTTAGATATTTACTGTGTGGACCTAGGCAAGTCATTGGACCTCTCTGAGACTCAGTATTCTTATCTATAAAATGGGAGCAATAATAGTACCTCTCTCAAAGGATTATAGCAAGGACCAAATGAGATAACATGTAAAGTGCTTTGAAAACCTCAAAGTGCTATATAAATGCTAACTGTTATTATTAGAATCTGCTAGAAGTCTTCCAATGATAGAGAACTCCTCAGGAACTCACTGTGGAGGAAGCCAATTCCATTCCATGGAATGAAGGATTTCATTGCTGGTTCTATTCTAAGCGCATGGAGCCACACCAGGCCCTTTGGACAGATAATTGTTAAATAGTTTTTCCTCACATCAAACTGAATTCTGCATCTCCAACTTCCAAATTTTTCCATCTAGGGCCAAGCAGGACCAGCTGAATCCCTATTCCACAGCCTACCCACCTATTTAATTTTATTTAAGTTGTCAATACCTTCAAACTGTAGCACGCTGTAAGGCAGAATAGTGTCATGGAAAGAGCCTTGGACTTAGTGTCAGCAGACCCGGATTCAAGACCTGACTCTTTCTCCCTGTATGATCCATGACAAGTGATTTTTCCCTCTCTAAGCTTCAGTTTCTTTATTTGTAAAGATGGGGATAATAATACTTATACCCTCTACATCACAGGATGTTTAAAGTATTTTATACTATACAAAGTGACAAAGAACTGGAGATATTATTACTCAAAAATAAGAATTTAAAAAGGATGTCTTCTCAGATTCCTCAAAAAGAAGAAACTCTGGATAATTGGTGGGGAGGGGTCTTTACCACTACCTTTGTGATTTCATCACAGAGGGTGCTCCTCATGTCCCAGTCATCCACTACTGAGCCTCTCCCCAACTCTAATCCATCCTGTACTCACCTGCCAAGGTGACCTTTCTAATGTGCAGGTCTAACCATATCAACCTATTACTCAAATAAACTCTGGCACTTCCCTATTACCTCCAGGATAAAGTATGAAACCCTGTTTGTCTTTGAAAGTCCTTCATAATCTGGTCCTTAACTGATCTTTTTTCAGTCTTACTCTCTCATTCTTCTCCAGGCTCTGTTCTTTACTCTCTGGACTTCTTTCTCTACTATACCAGAGCAGTGTTCTTGCTCTAGAACTCTACTCTACCCTTGGGGCCATCTCTCCCTGGAAGATCACTCTGCTCTCTGATTCCTTCCTCTGATTGGTCAGTTGCTCCAGGGACCTACATTTTATGGAAAGTGCCCAGACCAACCACGTTCACTCTTTCATTCCTTTCTGGGCTCTGTTCTTGACTGTCTGGACTTCCTCCTCCATTGCCTGACTCAGGTTCCTTTTCTCCCCTCCCCAGCCTACCCTAGCCCAGAGGCTGCTACATAATAAGCACTTAATAAATGCTTGTTGACTTGATTTCTTATACTTAACTCCTTTCCACCTATTCTATGATATAGTCACACTGGCCTTCTTGTTCTTCCTTGTACAAAATGTTCCATCTCTTGGCTCTCAGCATTTTCACTGGCCATCCTTCATACCTGAAATGCTCCCTCCCAGTCCTCACCTCTGCCTCCTGGCTTCCCTGGTTTCATTCAAGATAATTCAAACCCCATCTTTTGCATGAAGTCTTTCCTGTTTCTCTTTAATACTAGTGCCTCACCTCTGAGATTATATCCAATTTGTCCTGTCTCTATCTTATTTGTACATAGGTGTTTGCATGTTATCTCCCTCTTTGGAATATGAGCTCCCTGAGAACAGGACTATGCTACTGCTTGTATCTCCAGTGCTTAGCATGGCCCATAGTAATCACCTAATAATCGCTGACTGACTAATTGAGTGACCCAGATCACAGTTCCTCCACACTTCAGAATCCAGCCTTTGTGAGCTGGAATGATTGAAATAATTTATCCTGTGATGGCCAACCCTCCAATGAGCCACTCCACATTTAAGTAACCAGGGCTGGTTATTAGATGCGTTGTCCAAAGCCAGGTCCATACTTGACAGTACCTGTCAGAGCATGCACTGCACTGACAAAGTCTTCCAGACCCCAGGGTCACATTCCCCAACAAGGAGACTATGGGAAAGGATGACAGCAGACTGAATTCACAATGGGCAAAATTCCCAAGCAGGGATCATGCTGTTCTCTCTCCTAACTAGTGACTTCAGGGATGAGCCTTCTCTCATCTGACTGAAGTTAGGCAGAGGCATTTTACACCCAATATCTCGGCCCTCTCATTCATGACTCTCCACAAAGCGCATTCTTCAATACTTCAATACTTCAGTTTATCTTTAAGTAAGTAGAGTCCTACAGAGGGCAGGTAAAGGACAATGGGTTTGGAGTCACGGGACCTGTGCTTAAATCCCATTTCTATCACTTTCTACCTGTATGATCCTGGACAGATCTCTTTTCTGGGCTTCGGTGTGTAAATTAGAGGACTGGACTGGATAATCTCTAAGGCTCCTTCCAGCTCTGGATACTATGATCCTCTACCTTGGGAGAGTGAGGAGGCAGATGGACAGACAAAGTAGAGGATATTTAGAGAGTGCTGGGAGATCCTTGGATAAAAGACTAGAAAAATGCAAAATACTCTTTTGAGTACGAGAAAGGTCGTGATTTGGATTTCCTGCAGAGAGATGTGTCAGTGTTGTGGTCTCTAAGCAAATTTTAGCGTGGAAGTAGGATTTGTGGTTTATGAAAAAGTGAACTTTTTTTTTGCTAGAAATTAAACTGATGTTTTTTTTTTAAATCTGGTTAGAAGTCTCTGGGGCTCAGTTTCCACTTTCGTACAATAATGGGACTGGACCCCATGGTCTCTAAGGAACATCCCAACTCTGATTTCCTATGTTCTAAGGTCTCTTTCAACTCTAACAGTTTATGAATCTTGTTTTTATTCAGACATGTGATTTCATCTGGGTAGGGAGCTCCAGGTGAGGAATTTACTCTACCAATGCAGATCAGCGCTTTCTTTGTAATTTATAGCCTTGGAGTTGCCTGGGGGCCCTAAGAAGTGACCTACCCAGGGTCATATAGACCATACGAGCCAAAGCAAGAGCAGAACCTAGGCTTCTCTGACTCCAAGGCCTGCTCTCTATCCCCTATAGTACATTGCTTCTCTCATGAGTCTAAGCAGAACAAAAATTGACCTTACTCTCAAGTATTCCTCTCCCCCTGCTTACAAAATCCCTAACACAATTTGAAAACATATTTTACATGTCCAAGTATCCATGATATCAGAGCTATATTTCGTCTTTTGTCATAATTCCAACAATGTTAAAGGAGACCTCGAAAGACATCTGGTTCAACTAATACCTAAATCATAAATGACAATAAGCAAAATTTATATGTAGCTTTACAATTTACAAAGCACTTTACAAACACAATCTCATTTGGCCTTCAAAACAACCTCATGAGGCATGTGCTATGGTATTTTTATCCCTATTTTGCAGATGAGAAAGGTCATAGAGACTGAGTGATCTGCCCAAGCTCACAGAGTAAATAAGCCTCAGAAGTAGGATTCAAACTCCCTGACTCTGATGCCCTCTCTGCTAAAACCATATTGCCTCTTCACCCCCTCTGATATTCTCACCAAGTGCTCACTCATCTACCCTTTACCAGAAGACCTCCAGTACAGGGAATTCATCAGCTCCTGAGGTAGCCCATCCCATTGTGGGACATAGATTTATATGGACTCATTGGCTGTTACTTGGGGGCTTGAAGATGAAAATCTGTTGACTAGAATTGACCAGTAGTTTTGGAAGAAAGGGCTTCCTTGGTAAAAACCCACTCCATTACCCATTCCAAAATGTTATCACCATGGTAACTATATACACATTCCCTAAGATAATGAGAAATGACAGGTGGATGGCCCAAATGCAAACAGAACCATAAAAAAATGACTTCAAAAACTTTGGAATCTTGGATTTATGTTTTGGAAAGAGCACAGGATCTGAATTCAAGAGATCTGGTTTCAAATCCTAATTCTGACACTTTCTAGCTCAGTGACCACAGGCAAATTCTTCGAATTTAATTCAATTCCATTCAACAAGAATTTATAAAATGCCTCTTAAGCGTAAGGCACTGTGCTGGGCACTAGGGATATGCATGCAAAATTGAAACGAGTCCCTGTTTCAAGGAGGTTGCATTCTACTTTACCTTTCTGAGCTTATTTATCCATCTATAAAATGGGCATAATAATACTTAGGCTACCAATGTCAAAAGGGCTGTTGTGGGGAATCACAAAATTGAAGAATTCAGGGTCAGAAAAGACTTCAGTGGCTATCTATTCCAACCCTTAGCTGAAACGTATTCTCACCATAACATGGCCAGCAAGTGGTCATCCATTACCCGCTTAAGAAATTCCTCCAGTGAGGAATAATCCACTTCATTCTAAGAGAGCCATTCTGTCTTTGAGACAACTCTAATTGTTGGGAAGGTTCCCCTCCCCACCCCGACATCCTATCTAAAATGTCTCTGCACCTGCCATCCACTGTTCCCGTTTTTTCCTTTGGGGCCAGACAAAATGAGTCTAACTTCGGTTCCACATGACAGCCTTTCCAATAACTGAGCATAGTTATCATGTTTTGAAAACCTTAACATGCTAAAAAATATAACTGCTATTATTATAACCATAAATCTTAGGACAGAAGGGACCTCAGAGCACAACCTCAGGTCTAACCCTGAACTGAACAGGAATCCCTGACAACTGAGCATCCAAAATCCAAATGTTGACTTTTACAGATAGGGAACTCACCTTTTTGGGTCTGAGTTTCTTCTTTCTCTCTATAATACTATTCCAATCCAAAATACAACAAGTATTTATTAAATACCTGCTACGTGCAAAGCACATAGGTACAAGGGATGTAAAGACAAAATGCTAAGACCCTGACTTCTAAGAGTTTATGTTCTACTGGGGAGGTACAAGTTGGTGTACTAGAAGGAGGACTGGATTTGGAGTCAGAGGACCTGGGTTCACATCCCAGCTCTGTCACTTAATATCTGTGTAACCCTGGTCAAATCACTCAACCACTCTGGGCCTCAGTTTCCTCATTTATAAAATGAGGGTGTTTGACTAGATGTCTGCTAACAGAAATGTGGAACGGAAAAGGATTTGTAAACTTTTAAAAGAACCTAGAAATGAGAGTGATTATTGTTATCCACTGCTTTCAAAGCAATATGTACTGATGTGCCAGGTGATCACTGAGGGAAGCTTCATACCTAATAATGACTGTGAAAATCACAGGTCTTACCATGTCACTCTCTTACTCAAGAAATTCCAGTGACTCTCTCTTACCTTTAGTAGAAAATACAACATTCCCTCCACCCTGCCCCTTTCTGGCTTTTAAATCCCTTCACAAACTGGCTCCAGCCTCATTTCACAATAGTCTCCTTGGCTCACTCCGCATTTTAGACAAACTTTCTAGTTTGCTGTTCCCCACGTACAATATTCCAAATACTCATTCCTATGCCTCTGCACCGTCTGCTCCCATGCACCCATCCCTCATCTCTGCTTCACGGAACACTCAGCTGTCAGTTCCTGTTCTGGTCCTCCCAGTTTTTAATGCCCTCCTCTAGACATTTCCTTATGCTTATTTTACGTTTAATTTTCTGTATTCAAGTAGTTTCCCCAAAATAGAATATAAGCCCTTGGAGGACAGTGATGTTCATGTTTGTCTCTGTACACCCAGCATATCGTGCATACAGAACCTGGCATATAGGATGCACTTAAATGCTTGTTGAATAAATGAATGAATGAATGAATGCGAATGAATGACCACTCAAAAGCATCACTTACTTGTGGCCTGACTCATGAGCTATGGTGAATGCCAGACCAAGCCCTGTGTCTTCATTAATGGTGCAACTTCGATACTTGCTGCACATTCCACTGATGGGAGCAAAACCTATAGGAAACACCAAAGCCAGATGTTATTCCAATTTGCTATGTATCATCTAAGCATGAGTTCTTTTCTTACACCATATGGCAGGTGTGGGGAGCCTGCAGCTTTGAGGTCACATGTGGCCTGGAGGTTGCAGGTCCCCACCCCTGCAAAAGGGTTCAGGGCAGAGTTGGCTGTGTATGCAACTGTATTTAGCTACCCTATCTATAACTAATATCAAATTTAAACAGTATGAAACCTGAACTCTTCCATTCAAGTCACTCTCTGCTTTCTCAGGGCATGGAAAGTTTCCTTTGGTCGGTTCTTGAAGGCCGTGCCATCAGAGCACATGCTTCTAGCAGGTCTTAACTATTTGGAAAGACTCCAAATAGAGTCTCTGGTGCTGATGATTCAATTCAATTCAACAAGCATTTAGCAAACATTAACCGTAAACTAGCTGTGTACGGGGGATACAGAACCAAAAATGAAAACAGTCCCTGTTCTCAAAGAATTTATATTCTATCAGAAGGATACAATATATATATAGATAGATAGATAGATAGATAAATAAATATGTGATACATACAAAGAAAACATCATATGTCCATTTTGGAGAACTAGCTCCAAATGAATTTGTTAAAGAAATTCTAACAAATGGATTTCTCCAGATCCAACCTCTTCTCTGAGCTCCAGTCTCTTATTTCCATCTGTCTACATGACATCTCCACCTGGATGTCCCCCTAGTCTCTCTAACTCAACATATCCAGCATAGAGCTCATTATCTTTCCTCTAAAATGTGCCTCTACTCTAAACTTACCTATTTCTGTTTAAGTGGACATTATCCTCCCAGTCACCCAGACATTAAATCTGAATCACCTTTGAATCCTCTACCCTTCCCTATGGTTCTCCACCTCTAATCAATTGCCAAGTCCTTGCTGTCACTGCAACCTCCACAAAATCCCTCCCATCATTCCTTTCTCTATTTCTGCACTGATGCTATCCTAGTTCAGGCTTCTATCATCTTTCACCTACATTATTGTACCAGCCCTACCAAATGGTTGTTCTGCCTGCAGTATCTCTCCTCTCCAATTCATTCTTTACAAAGCTGTCAAGATAATCTTCCCAAGGCACATGCCTACCCATGTCACACCCATGCTCAAAAACTTTCAGTGGTTCCGTATTGCCTCTAGGATAAACTACAAACAATCTGGTCTGGTATTTAAGGCCCTTTACAATCTCGTTCCAACTTACTTATCTAGTTTTATGCAATATGTCTCCACCCCAGGTACTCTCAGCTCCAGCCAAACTGGATTCTGTGTTGTTCCTGCCTTTTCCTACTCCTGCAGATACTCCATACCTGGAACAAAATCCTTCCTCTCTCCTTCTTTCAAAGCCTTTCTCTTCTTTTGAGGTTCAGCTTAGGTGCCACCTTCCCCATGTGGCTTTCCCTGATCCTTCAGCTAAAAGTGATCTCTCCCTCTTCATATCTTCTTAGAGTAAGTTGTCTGGATCTCCCCTTTGACCACCCCCCCCCAACTCCATCACCCTTCATATCATATGTATCTATGTATATGTCATAACCTATCACTCCTATTCAAAAGTTTATAAGCTTCTCAAGGGCAGATGATTAGAGATGGATGGCTAAATAGATATAAAGATTGATAAATAGAAAGATAGATGAATGGATGGATGGAGACATCAATGACATATAAATAGAAAAATAGAGAATTTATTAAGAGATTGTTGGAGATGTTGTAGAAGGAATTCATGGGTTGGGCAAGTTGACCTCAGAGATCTCTTCTAATTCTGGAATTATATGATTCTGTGGATCACTCCTCAGAAGAGGATTAATCAGTTAAAATAGCAGTTTTCAAATTCCAACTTCAGGATAATTATTAGTCCTTATATGGTCACCATTTCTGTAACTCTTTCTGTCCACTAGGACTGGAAAGGCTCAGTCTAGTCCTCTTACCTCCTTTTATGACCAATGACAATACATGGAAATCCCTGCTCTTTTAGAGATGGTAAGTGATTGGATAGGAAAACTATTTTAACTTCATATAATAATGCAGCTTAAGCAATCTCAAAGCACCTTAAGTTAATAACAATTCATATTTCTATAGCACTTTACAGCTAACTGAGAACTTTCCTCTTAACTCTGTCATGTAATGAAAGTATTGGTATTCAATTTTACAGGTGAAGAAACTGAAACTTAAGAAGTGAAGTGACCTAGCAAAGGAGATACAGCATCAGAGTCAGGAATTAAACTCAGATCTTTTGGTATGCCTTACAGGCATTATAGGAAATAGACTAACATTTTTAAAAATTTTATATATCTAATATATTGATAGAGACTGGTTACATAGTAATTAAGAAATACTTGCTGAATACCTAAAGAGTATATGCAGCTAACTAGGTATAACAATGGATAGATTGCTGGTCCTGGAGTTATGAAGCCTCATTTTCCTGAGTTCAAATCTAGCCTCAGACTCTTACTAGCTGTGTGACCCTGGGCAAGTCATTATTATTATTATTATTGTTATTATGATAGAATATAAGTCAAAGTGTTTACCTTTCTTGTTATTGACATACCAAGTGAATCACAGTGTTTAACTAACTTGCCAATGATGGCACTGATGGCTACATAAGAATCTTGATGCCAGCTGAGTCAAGTTCTACTAGACTGCCCTTCTTTTCATTATGTCAATGACCAAACTCTGGTTCAGTGGAAACAGTCTTGAACTTGAAATGAAAAGATCTGGGTTCAAGTGAGGCTCCAATTGTCACATCTCTGCATAACCCTAGGCAAAATATTTAATGTGTCTAAATCTGTTTCCTCATTTATGGAAGAGGGATAAATCTTGCAATTCATAACATGTATATTATGTATCTACTTCGTGCAACAGGCCTGGGTTCAGACCTGAAGGAGTTACTAAGTTTAGAAAAGATTGCCCCTTTTTTAATAATCCTCAGAGTCTAGCAGATGTTGAGTCTAGTAAATGAAAAGAATGTGGTACAGTAACTGAGCTCTGCATTTAGATTTGAATCCTGAAGACCTGATTTCAAGTCTGGCTTCAGACACTTACTAGCTGTGTGACCCTGGGAAAACCACTTAAATCTCTGTCTGCCTCAGTTTCCCCATCTGTAAAATGGGGACAATAATAGCTCCTACGTCCCAGGGTTGTTGTGAGGAACAAATGAGATAGTAACTGTAAAGTGCTTAGCACAGTGCCGGGCATATATATCTTAATAAATATCTTCTATATAAATGATAGCAGCTGTTATTATTAGCTATTATTATTTACATACCTGTCGGAGCCTAACAAAGTTACTTAATCACTTTTCGGACCATCCCCACTCTCTACCCCTGACCCCTACCCCAATTCCCTCATCAGTGAAAGGTAGAGGTTGGCATAAATGGTCTTGATGGTCCTTTGGAGGTCTAAGTTCTATTCTCTTCTAACAACTACATAACACTCTAAGGACAATAAAAAATCAGTGTGGTAGATAGAATGTTAAAAGAATGTAGTAACAAGACCTGGGTCTGAGTCCCAGCTTTGACATTTAGTGATGCTGGGCAAATCACTTGCTCTGAGCTTCAATTATCTCATCCTGAAATAACCTATGAGAAAATTTGAGAATTTAAGAAAATTTGTGCTACCTACCTCACAAAGGTTGTTGTGAGAACGACAATTTTTAACTAGAAAATTTACAATCCAATAGATGCTTAATAAAGATATGCTGATATGAAGCGAAACTATAAATTTGATCATCTTTCAGCTTAGAGCACATTTATTCCAACTGCTTCATTTTCTTATAAGGAAGCTGAGACTGAAAGGAAATAGTTTTTCCAGTCACACAAGTGCTGCTGCTACTACTACTACTACTACCACTGTTGCTGCTGCCTTCACCACTGCTGCTGCTGCCTTCACTGCTACTACTGTTCCTTTTACTGCTGCTGCTGCTGCCTTCACCACTGCTGCTGCTGCTGACTTCACTGCTGCTGCTGCTGCTGACTTCACCGCTGCTGCTGCTGCTGCTCCTTTTGCTATTGCTGCTACTTTCACTACTGCTGCTGCTACTGCTACTATTACCACTACCATTACTATTGCTATTACTACTAATAATAATAGCTAGCATCTATATAACACTTTAAAGTTTGCAAAGCACTGTTATATCCTTTGATCTTCTTAAAAATTCTGTGAGGAAGGTATTATTACCTCCGTTTGACAGATGAGGAAACTGAGGCTAAGAGGTTAAATGATTTTCATAGGGTCACATAGCTAATAAGTGTCTGAGGCAGAATTAGCATTCAGGTCGTTCTGACCCAGGTCCTTCTGACCCAGGTCCAGCATTCTATCCGCTATGCCACCATAAACAACATGGCATTTTAAGGTTTCCTAATCACTTTCTTCACAATAATCCAGTTAGAAAAACAATGCAAGTATTTATTATTCCCAATTTACATGTGAGGTAATTGAGGTTTGGAGAAGTCACTTGCCCAAAGCCACACCTCTACCAAGGGGCACCACCTCTACTTAAATCCTACTCCTCTGGCTCCTAGGGCTTTCCATTGTATCATACTCCTATTGATCACTAGTTGGTACTGTAAAGAAAAAGGTCTAACCCACATTGGAATTTTGTGAAGCATTTTTGAAACTGTACCTAGAGTGTCACATGGCTCATTCTTCCAGGAACAGATATCCAGTCCTGTTAGTAAAATAGCGTGATCATGTCGCTTGTTGTTTTTCCCAATGAGAGCAGACTGCCACTGACAGAAACTATTCAGAGATTGATCAGCATGGTGATTGATCAGTAATCCACCCTACAGGGAACCCAAAAAAATAAAAAATATTAATAAGCAACAAATAATTGTAATCAACAGAAACTTGAACTACATCAATCTGGAAAAAGAAAAATAAACAAAGTGATCAATGTCACTCTCCTGCTCAAAAACCCTCCACATCTCCCTACTGATGGCAAGATCAAATACAAACTTCCTAACAGAGCTATCGTAAGGTCATTTCTGTTCATCCATCTGATAACTAGTGTTAAGTACCTACTACATACAGAACACTGTGCTCAGAGTACTTACTAAGGCACAAAGATTAAATAAGACTTGGTCTCAGCCCTCATGGAGTTTACAGCATATTGGAGGAAATAAGACGTGCACAGAGACATGGAATTCAAATTGGAATATGATGTATACATAAGAGGACCATAGAATTTAGAGCCAGGAGGAGTGTCAGAGATCTAGTTCAAAGACCTCTACTGACAGAAGAGGAGGCCAAAGATGCGAGAGAATGAGTGGCATGTCCCTGGTTACTCAGGTAGTAAGTATCAGAAATGGGATTCAAACCCATAGCTCCTTCTGGTATAGAGGAGGTATAAGGTCAGACAAAGAAGGATCACTTCCAGCAAGATGCATTAGTGAAGTCATCATAAAAGAGGTGGTATATGAACCATGTCTTGAAGGAAGATAATAGTACTTAATATTTCTATAGTGCTTGAAAGTTTACAAAACACTTTAATTACAAAACCGTGTGAGAATGGGCAGTGGAATGATCAGGATTCCACTTTGTTCATGAGGATGTTAAGGCTCAGAGAGATGAATATACTTGACTGGTAAGGACTCGAGGTGAAAAAGCACTTAATTGCTCTTGATGATTTCAAGATACTAGTTCCAACAAGACTCCATAAAAATAACCATGATGATAAGAAAGCATCATTTACTTATTCCACTATCCTCTGTGCCAAGCTGATCTTCATGACAATTTAGAATACAGCCAGATTGTGCCTCTGTGCTGCCCACTCTATTTCTTTGACTCTTAGAAACAGTTGTGTCACTTACTTCCCATTCTCCCCTCCCCATGGATGATGGGTTGGACTTCAGGGGGCAAGAGGGTAATAATAAGAATAACAATAAAATATCTATCTATGCCACTTGCATTAATTTAGCCAATAATGTATCAATAAGGAAATATCAAACAAATGACTGAGTCGAGGGGATTTGTATGCAGAAACTTTATAATGGCCGTTCAGAACCATGTGATTGCCACAACTAATTATAGAAGAATTATTCTTAAAGAGTCCAAATTTAGTGCTCAATGTAGATTGAGGAAGGAAAGGGTAGAAATTGTGTAACACATCACTTTCCACTGTGAAAACTTTACTATCTAGCGAATGCCTAGCAAGATACAACTTGGTAGCTAGAACTATGCATCAGAAGTTAGCTATCTTTCATGGACTCACAGATGACAAATCACCATACTACAAACACAGACCTCAAAAAATCCTGAAGAACTCAACCAATAGACCATACTAATAGTGGACCATTATCACAAAACAAATAGTTGCCCACAACCATCCAAACATAAAAACTTAAGGACAATAGTTTAATGGGTGTTACCACAACAAATATTCATTCAAATACTCATATTATTACCATAAGAAATATTCTAAGAAAATTGAATGGGGATAGGTTATTTTTATTACATGTAATTTATATTTATTTATATCTATTTATAAATATATATTTATATTTATTACATGTAATAAAGGACCATAGAAAGACAGACTAAAAATATTGGAAACTAAATAATCTGATCCTAAAGAATGAGTGGGTCAAACAACAAATCATAGAAACAATCAATAACTTCATCCAAGAGAATAACAATAATGAGATAACCCACAAAACTTATGGGATGCAGAAAAAAGCAGTTCTTAGTGGAAGTTTTATATCTCTCAATGCTTACATGAACAAAATAGAGAAAGGAGATCAATGAATTGGGCATGCAGCTAAAAAAAAGCTAGAAAAAGAACAAATTAAAAATCCCCAATTAAATACCAAATTAGAAATTCTGAAAACCAAAGGAGAGATTAATAAAATTTAAATTAAGAAAACTATTGAACTAATAAATAAAACTAAGAGCTGGTTTTATGAAAAAAAAACAATAAAATAGATAAATCTTGGGTTAATTTGATTTAAAAAAAGAAAGAAAACCAAATCACTAATATCAACAACAAAAAGGGTGAATCCACCACCAATAAGGAGGAAATTAAAACAATAATTAGGAGCTATTTTACCCAACTGTATACCAATAAATTTGACAATGTTAGTGAAATAGATAAATATTTACAAAAATATAAATTGCCCAGATTAATAGAAGAGGAAATAAAATACTTAAATAACCCCATTTGAGGAAAAGAAATTGAACAAGCCATCAATGAATTCCCTAAGAAAAAATCCCCAGGGCCAAATGGATTTACAAGTGAATTCTACCAAACATTAAAAGAACAATAAATTTCAATACTATATAAACTATTTGGGAAAATAGGCAAAGAAGGAGTCCTACCAAATTCTTTTTATGATACAAATATGGTGCTGATCCCTAAAACAGGAAGAGCCAGAATAGAGAAAGAAAAATATAGACCAATTTCCCTAATGAATATAGATGGAAAATTTTTAAATAAAATATTAGCAAAGAGATTACAGCTACTTATCTTGAGGATAATATACTATGACCAGTTATGATTTATGTGAGGAATGCAGGGATGGTTCGATATTAGGAAAACTATCAGCATAATTTACTCTATCAACAACAAAACTAACAGAAATCACATGATTATCTCACACAGAAAAAGCTTTTGACAAAATACAACACCCATTCCTAATTAAAAAACCCTAGAAAGCATAGGAATAAATGGAATCTTCCTTAAAATTATAAGTAGCATCTATTGAAAACCATCAGCAAGCATTACATATAATGGGGATAAGCTAGAAGTATTTCCAATAACATCTGGGGTGAAACAAGGATGTCCATTATCCACCACTGTTATTCAATATTGTACTAGAAATGTTAACTTTAGCAATAAGAGAAGAAAAAGAAATTGAAGGAATTAGAATAGGCGAAGAAAAAACAAAGCTATCACTCTTTGCAGATGACATGATAGTATACTTAGAGAATCCTAGAGAATCAAATAAAAAACTACTTGAAATAATAAACAAATTTAGCAAAGTTGCAGGATATAAAATAAATGCAAATAAATCATTGGCATTTTTACATATTACTAACAAAGCCCAACAGCAAAAGATAGAAAGAGAAATTCCATTTAAAGTTAATGTAGACATTATAAAATATTTGGGAGTCTACCTGCCAAAACAAAACCAGGAACTATATGAACACAATTACAAAACACTTTTCACACAAATAAAGTCAGATCTAAACAATTGGAAAAATATCAATTGCTTATGGGTAGGCCAAGCTAATATAATAAAAATGACAATTCTACCTAAATTAATTTACTTATTCAGTGCCATACCAATCAAACTACCAAAAATTACTTGATAGAGCTAGAAAAAATAATAACAAAGTTCATCTGGAAGAACAAAAGATCCAGAATATCAGAATGAAAAGAAATGCAAGGGAAGGGGGCCTAGCCATACCAGATCTCAAATTGCATTATAAAGCAGCAATTATCAAAACTACTTGGTACTGGCTAAGAAACAGAGTGGTGGATCAGCAGAATAGCTTAGAAACACAAGACACAATAGTCAGTGACTATAGTAATCTACTTTTTGATAACCCAAAGACTCCAGCTTCTGGGATAAGAACTCACTACTACAAAACTGCTGGGAAAACTGGAAAATGGCATGGCAGAAACTAGGATTGGACCAACCTCTTCAAAATGGGCACACAATTTTGATATAAAGGCTGACACAATAACCAAATGAGGAGAGCAAGAAATAGTTTACCTGTCAGATTTATGGAGAAAGGAAGGATTTATGACCAAACAAGAGAT
The DNA here is from genome assembly GCF_900497805.2 of Vombatus ursinus. Lineage (NCBI taxonomy): Eukaryota > Metazoa > Chordata > Mammalia > Diprotodontia > Vombatidae > Vombatus > Vombatus ursinus. The sequence goes on from NW_020954556.1 coordinate 63,194,369, forward strand.
AGAGAACATTATGAAATGCAAAATGAATAACTTTGATTACATTAAGTGGAAAAGTTTTTGTACAACAAAGCCAATGCAACCAAGATTAGAAGGTAAGCAGAAAGCTGGGAAACAATTTTTATAGCCATTGTCTCTGATAAAGGCCTTGTTTCTAAAATATGTAGAGAACTGAGTCAAATTTATAAGAATACAAGTCATTCCCTAATTGATAAATGATCAAAGGATATGAACAGGCAGTTTTCAGATGAAGAAATTAAAGCTATCTACAGTCTTATGAAAAAATACTCTAAATCACTATTGATTAGAGAAATGCAAATCAAAACAACTCTGAGATACCACATCACACCTATCAGATTGGTTAATATGACAAAACAGGAAAATGATAAATGTTGGAGAAGATGTGGGAAAATTGAACACTAATTAATGCATTGTTGGTGAAGTTTTGAGCTGATCCAACCATTCTAGAGAGCAATTTGGAACTATGCCCAAAGGGTTATAAAACTGTGCATACCCTTTGACCCAACAATATGACTTGTAGGTCTATATCCCAAAGAGATCACACAAATGGGAAAAGGATCCACATGTACAAAAATGTTTACAGCAGTTCTTTTTGTGGTGTCAAAGAACTGGAAATTGAGGGGATGCCCATCATTTGGGGAATGGCTGAACAAGTTGCGGTACATGAATGTAATGGAATACTATTGTGCTACAAGAAATGAGCAGGCAAACTTCAAAAAAACCTGGAAAGACTTATATGAATTGATGCTGAGTAAAGTGAGCAGAAACAGGAGAACATTGTACACAGTAATAGCAACATTATGCGATTATTAACTTTAATAGACTTAGCTCTTCTCAGCAATGCAAGGATCTAAGACAACTCCAAAAGACTCATGATGGAAAATGCTATCCATACGCAGAGAAAAAACTTTGGAGTCCAAATGCAGATGGAAGCATACTATTTGCTGTCTTTATTTTGTTGTTTTATTTTGTTTCTTCTTTCTCATGGTTCCTCCCACTGATTCTAATTCTTCTTTACAACATGACTAATGTGAAAACTAAAAAAAAAAAAAAAAAAGAGTGCCTGACATAAAGATAAAAAAAAATAAATACTCCAAGCTACCTGGAATGAAAAACTTTCAAAATATAGAAACAGGCTAGCAGATATGATCAATAACATGGTGGAATGGCATGAGGCACATCTAATCCTTCTTGTCCTGTCTACTACTGGAGTTGTACTGAGGATGTTTTCAGTGAGCCTATAGAAGATTATCTTCCATCCTAATATTTTCATTCAGCTACAAAGAGTTGTTTTTTGACCTGTACAGTAGTCTGTAGAACATTAAACAGAAAAGAATAATAGAATAACAATTTATCCAAGGACTGTTTCTATCCGAACCCCAAAGAAAAAGATGAATGATGATGATGATAATGATGATATAAATACAAAGGCATTTATATGAGTGATTCAGGATCAAGTTGCTGCAATCATAAATTACACAACAATTATCCTTAGGGAGCCCAGGTTTATAGATTAATCTGAATTATATAATAATTTGATAGAAACTATGCAATAAATCACAGCATGTTACAAAACTTTAATACCTACCAGATTCCTTTAAAAAAAGATACAATCAGGTGACTAGAATCATACACCAGAATTTTACTATACTTTTTAAACTAATTTTTATACTGTAAATACAAATCCCAAAATATTCTTGGGAATTCAGCAAATAAACTATAATGGAATGAATGCATCATTACAGATAGGACTGGTGCCTACAACCACCAGGCCACAATACTAATTCATAAAAATTTAATAACATTTTAAAGAGCTTATCACTGTATTGAATACTCATAATCTCCAAACTACATGGAATGAGAAGCTTTCAAAAATAATCTATGTTAATCTCTAAATCAGAGCTCCTTAAAGATAATCCTGCAAATTGAAACCATGTTTAAATAAAGTGAGGCACATATCATCCTTTTCTTTCTGTTTATTATTAGAGTGGTCCCAAAGATGTTTCCAAGTAATCTACAAAGGCTAAGCTCACATCCCAATATTTTTAATTCAATTACAAAAACCAGTCAGTCTTATCCACCTGCACATTAGCCTATGGAATAAATCATTTCTATCTGAATCCTATCAAAAAGTGGAGAACAAGATAACTGATGATAGTGATGATAATAATGATGATGATGATAAACAACAATTCTATATGGTTTTAAGTTTTGCAAAATGCTTTACACATATTATCTCATTTGTGCCTAAATCCTAAGCTCCTGAAAGGACTCATGAATGTGATTACTGAGCCACTGTTGGTGATCTCTGAAAGGTCATTATGATTGACAGAAATGCTGCAGGACTGGAAAAGAACGAATGTTTCATTTACCAAAAGACAGAAGGGAAAGGGGTGTGTGTAAACTACAGGCTAACAAACTTGACTTTGATTTTTGGCAAAATTCTAGAAACAAAGACTCTAGTTGGCAAACCACAGCCTGAGGACCAAATCTTGCCTGCTGCCTGCTTTTACATAGCCAACCAGCTAAGAATAGTTTTTATATTTAGATTTACAAAAGCCATTTTTTAGCTTACTGGCCATACAAAAGCAGGCAGTGAGACCGATTTGGCTCTTGCACCATAGTTTGCCAATCTCTGTTCTAAAATATACTATAAAGAGACAGAGAAAATTTCGAAAGGAAATGGTGATAACAAAGAGTTAGTACAGCTTCATTAAGAACAGGTCATTCCAGACCAACCTCATTTCCATTTTTGAGAGATAGATCTGAAAAATCTCCTTCATTGGTACATCGTCCATATCCCACTTTCTAACTCTGGTTGTATCCCAAGGCTCTGTCCTAGGCCATTATTCTTTTCTAGCTATGCTTTTTAACTTAATGATCCCATCAGCTCCTATGAGTTTAACTATCTTTTCTGGGCAGATGATTCTCAAATTGTATACCTCCAACTACCTTTTAGACATTTCAAATTGGACATCCCAAGTCAAGTCAACAAGAATTTATTAAGTTTGTACTATGTGCCAGGCATGACGCTAAGCACTAGGGATACAAAGAAAGTTCCCCTTCCCAAAGTTCCTTGCTTTCAAGGAGCTCACAGTGTAATAGTGGGAGACAACATGCAAGCAACTATGTACAAAAAGATATACACAGGATAAATTGGGGATAGTCTCAGAGAGAAGACATTAGCATCAAGCGGACTGGGAAAGGCTTCTTGCAAAAGGTGGGATTTGAGATGAGACTTGACAAAAGAGAAGGAAGTAAGGAGACAGAAGTGAGGATTGCAAGCCTTCCAGGTATGCGGGACAGCCAGTGAAAATGCTTAGAGTCAGGAGATGGAGAGTCTCGCACAAGGAAGAATAAGGAGGTCAGTGTCACCAGACTGTAGATCATAGAGTACATGGAGGAGTGTAGGGTAGTAAGGGGCTGAGTTATAAAGCATTTTAAAAGCAAAATAAAACATTTTATATTTTTTCCTGAGGCAACAGGGAACCATTACAGTTTACTAAATAGGTGAGTGATTCAACCTATACTTTATTTTTTTATTATTTTTTTTAAGCAATTGGGGTTAAGTGACTTGCCCAGTGTCACACAGCTGGTAAGTGTCTGAGGCTGGATTTGAACTCAGATCCTCCTGACTCCAGGGCCAGTGCTCTATCCACTGCACCACCTCATTGCCCCACAACTTATACTTCAGAAAAATCACTTTGATAGCTGAGTAAAGGGTGGACTGGAGTGAGCAGAGACTTGAGGCAAGGAAACCATCTAGCAGGCTATTTTAATAGTCCAGGCATTAAATGATGAGGCATCAAGGCATCAAGGCCTGATCAAATGATCAGGTATCAAGATGGTGGCAGTACCAAAGGATAGAAGGAGTCATATACAAGAGATATTCTGAAGGAAGAATTGACAGGGCCTTGGCAACAGATTGGCCATGAGAGGAGAAACTGACAAGTCAAGGATGACACCTAGATTGAGAGCTTAGGTGACTGGGCCAAACTTGATAGTAACAAGGAAGTTAGAAAGAAGGAAAGGTTTGGAAAGAAAAGATAATAGGTTCAGTTTGAACATATTGCTTAATATATCTGCATGACATCCAGTCTGAGACATCAGGCAAACAGTCGGAGATGAGAGACTAGAGGTCAGTCAGATCAAGTGAGATAACATCTGTAAAGTGCCTGGCACATACTCGGCGCTATATAAATGCTAACTATTATCATGATGATGGTGTTTGTGGCATCAACTTCTTACAGCAAATACCAAAATTAATATAAGACTATACTCGGCACTATGTAAATGCTAACTATTATCACGATGACGGTGTTTGTGGCATCAACTTCTTACAGCAAATACCAAAATTAATATAAGACTACAGGAAAGAATAAAAATGAAGAAGCCCTGTGTAATTTTAAAAAATACATCTCCAATATGAGCTATTCAAACTGAAGCATAAAGAGACTGAGACTCATACAGGGTAACACAGGCGGAAAGCAATCAGAGGCATGAACTGAACCCAGATCCTCTGGCTCCAAAGCTAGGGATCTTTCCACAATACTCTCTTGCATCCTATATCAATGGAGAGCACATCCACACTGAAGAGACCATGTAGGGCCTTATGCATAGTAGGTACTTAATAAATGTGGGTTGCATTGAATTCAACTAAATTCAAAGACATACTCAACTGAGACTATAAAATGTATTTTTATATAGCTTCCAGAAGAAATATGTCAAATTTAGTAGGGCCACATTTTGATGTTGCTGACATCTGTTTACCCAAATGCTATTTCCTAGTTTTATAGCACACATGAAAGCCAGAGTGGGCTCTTTGTGACTTCAAAATTCTTGTTGTTTCCATTACTCCATGCTGCTTGCTGATGCCATAAGGCAGAACCACATCCTCTCCCATTCCCCAAACACACATACCCATAATTTTAAGACAACATGTTAAACTTTATATGAGGTTAGTAGTTTGACATCTTTTCTGTCCAAAAGTGGAATATAAGGCAGGAGTGAATTCTGCTACTTTGGAGATCTTTAAGAAGAAAATAGACAGGCATTTGCTGGGGCTGCCTCCTTGCTGTTCCATGAATAAGACACTGCATCTCTTGGCTCTGGGCATTTTCTCTGCCTGTCTCCCATACCTGGAATGTTCTTCCTCCTTGACGACACCTCTGGACTTCCCTGGCTTCCTTTATGGCCCAACTACAATCCCATCTTCTACAGAAAGGTTTTTTAACCCCTCTTAATTCAAGTACCTTCCCTCTCTTAATTATTTCCCATTATCTATTATTATTAATCTCATATCTAACTTGTTTTGCTATTTTTCTCCTCCATTTGATTGCGAGCTTCTTGAGGACAGGGACTGTCTTTTACTTTTTTGGGTAACCTCAGCACTTAGCATAGTGTCAGGCACAGAGTAGGCACTTAATAAATGTTCCCTGACTGAAAGAGGAAATTCCTATTGAGTATAAGTTTGATCTAGTGCAGAGTTTTCTTTACCTTTTTGTGTCAAGGCTCCCACTGTCAGTCTGGTGAAGCCCACGGACCCCCTTCTAAAAGTAATGTTTTGAAATAGTTAAAGGAATTGCTAAATCACAGCTAGAGAGTAAAAGGAAGAAAAAGATGCATTTTATTTCCCTTTCAAGATCATAAACCCCCTGAAATCTAACCCCAGACCCCTTAGGGATCCAGGGACTCCCAAGTTAAGAACCCTTGATCTAAATGATCTCTAAAATTCCATCTAATGCTGAGATTCAGTATTTCTATCATTTTCTATTTGATTTTATGAATTCCAGAATCTTACATTTTAAAGAGGCCTCAGCAATTAATTTATTTTAGCCCATTGTCTGCAGCCATTAGCCCTGCTGTGGGCAAATTTCCTGCTAAAATGTTTCTTTGCTATGAGAAAAAACATTTGAAAATCCATAAATTGTTATCTGCTTCCCCCAACCACCCAGTGGTTTAGGGATTTAAGAATTATGGGCAGGAAGTTTCTATTCCTCTAACTGTTGGGTTGAGGGACTCAAATTCAGTAAATATTTGTAAGGTCCTTCCTATAAAATGCAAAACCCTTGTGCCAACACAGCAGGTGAGACATAGAATTTAAATAAGATATGGTATCTGCCTTCATGGAGCTCGTGGTCTAGTACTGAGATATAACTCTTTAAAAAAAAAACTCCTTAATAGGTAACTATAATACATAATATTCTGTGATAAGCGAGAAAGAAAGCTTCAGCAAATTGCTTTGTGAAATCCAAGGTGGGACACACTGTTGTTGGTTGAATTGCCATAACACATACATACATACATACACAAATATACACACACACATATATATTGAATTGGGGTGTGTACGTGTGTGTATGTATGTATGTATACATATATTTTTTCATTTAGAGGATAATGGGGCATCTTTCTCTCTCTCACACACATGCATACACACACACACACACACACACACACACACACACACGTGCACGCACACAACATGCCCATCCCTGAATCCCAATTCAGTTGTAAAATAGACTATGGCAAATTGACAACAGGATGAACACCTTTCAAAATAATTCTCTATTGTGTGAGGGTCCCAAGACCAAGAACACAGACATTCCTAAGAAAAAGGGAAGATTCAGAAAAGAGTTTCCAAGATGTAGCTATCACTTAGTGACTTTCTGACTCAAAAGCACTTTTCCTGTAATGTATATAACACAAAGAAACACAGACAGACACACAGAAAAGTCGTTCAGGGGACCTGACTCCTAAATCCATAATGCTCTGCCACAAGGTTTCCACTTGGCTCTCTCACCCTCCTGACAACCTTGGCTCTCAACCTCCTGTACAGTTGCCTAGCCACAGTACAAGGACCAATTTAGGGAAGAATTTCTCAGACACCTGGATTCTCCCTGATTTTATTCACTTCCCAAACGCAGCCTGCAAGGAGGAGGACAAGGTGGTGCCATCCTTAGTAGTACTGACAACAGCTGATGCTCCTACCAGTCAATTTTTCCATCTTCATGGCTGTGCAAACATATGGCACCTAGAGTAGTTCAGGGCAAACAATAAATACTCAGCAAACTTTAGTCACTTAGTTATTTTCATCAAACAACCATTTAGTAAGCACCTACTATCACTACCTGTGGGCCATTTCCAGTCATCCTGATCTCTGTGTTGCCACCAGACCCAGATGGCTCCAGAGGAGAAAGTGAGGCTGGTGACTTTGCACAGCCCTCCCTCACTTAGATTAATTCACTTGCATGTCATGGCATCACCTCCCTGATGTCATGGTCTTCTTCAAGAATGAAGGACAAACTACTACTACTTAGTGATAGTAAGCACCTTCCCTATTTCATGAGAATGTCTGTGTTAATGGTCATGGAACCTCACACAATGGAGGATTTTTTAAAAGGCTGTTCATTCTGCCATCAAATTGTACTATAATCTATTTTACAATTGAATTAAGATTCAGGGATGGGATTGGGGTGTGTGTGTGTGTGTGTGTGTGTGTGTGTGTGTGTGTGTGCACAGCACTAGGCTATGGAGAGCAGAAGAGAACACAGAATCTAACAGAATGAGATAAGGTTGTATCCTACCACTTACAGGTTCTTGTTCCAGGAGAAGGAGGCTCACCACAACAATGTTTATGTCACTTCCAATGGTCCCATCCTTAAAAAGACTGGAAACCTGATTGAATAATAAAAAAGACAATAAAACCCAGTAAGAAAAAACTAACTTTTCTCAAAGTGAAAAGAAAACAATCACCTACTTTATATCAAACTATAATGAGAAAAAATTTTACTGCTGAAAATCAGAACTCAAAATACTTGTTGCATTCATTCATTCACTCAACATTTCTCATGGCTGTGCTACTGTGGGACTTCCCTAACTTCACCACACCCTAGCATGGGGTACCCTTTCCCTTCCTGCCTTCCCTTGTCAGCTTTCTTTTTGTGTGTTGTCTTCCGCCATTGTCTAACAGGGTAAGCTCTTTGAGAGCAGGAACTGTCTCTCTCTCTCTCTGTGTTTTTAAATTAGCATCCCTAGTGCCTGACACATAGGTTCTTAATAAATTTGCATTGACAATTGGAGGGGATGGGGGACCTAAATCAGTTTAGATATTCTCTCTCTAAGCCAGAAATGATTTGGATTTTTGGTTAATGTTAAATTAATTTAAATTCTCTGGCAGATTAAAATCTCTGGCAGATTCTCTGTGCTTAAAGCCAGAGTACAATATTAACATTTTTTTTCCTTCAGTGGCACCTATATCTTCGTCATCTATAACTAGGAACGGACACAGGCCAGTCATGAAGCAAGAATGAGGAATAACTAATGGACAGTCCAAGTGCTACACAGGTATCCTACCATGTATGAAAAACCAAAGGAAGGCTTTCAATATCTTGGCTTCATCATGTATAGAGGAGTCATGGAAAGATACAGAATCAAAAAGCATGGGGCTACTCTGATTTGCATTCATATAGATGGGCTGTAAGCTGCTTGAGAATAGAGATTGTTTTGTTGTCTTGGTGACATAAGGCCTCCATAGTGCCTGACACAGAGTAGATGCTATATAAATGCTTGTTGATTCATTGATTGATTGATGTAGGAAGCACCTACACCAATGAGACTATGGATTTATATGTTTTTGTAAATATAGTCCCATCAAGACATATTTTCTAATGTCATTAAGATTATGAATCTTCTACAAAAGTTCAAACTCTCTCCTTCTTCGAGGGAGGAAGGGAAGGAAGAAAAGAGAAAGGAAGGAAAGAAGGAAGGAAGGAAAGAAGGAAGGAAGGAAGGAAGGAAGGAGAAGCAGGGGAAAGAGGGCAGAGAAATGGAGGGGAGGGAAGGGAAGGGATGGGGGAAGAGGGAAGGAGGTAAGAAGGAGAGAGAGAGGAAATAAGCATTTATTAAGTACCTACCCTTCAAGAACAAAGGACAAACAACAATAACAAAAAATGTACAAGGCACTGTGCTAAGCACTTTACAAATATTATCTCATTTGGTCCTCACAATGACTTTGGGAGGTAGATGCTATTATTATCCCCATTTTACAGTTGTGGAAACTGAAGCAGACAGTGGTTAAGTGACTTGCCGAGTTACACAGCTAGATTTGGACTCACATCTTCCTGATTCCAGGCCCAATACTTGATCCACTGCATCACTGAGCAGCCAGAGGTTGAAAGTTTGGTGTCAGTCCATGCTGGGACTTACCATATTCATTACAGTTAAGATGTATGTGGTCACATTTTCTTTGCCATGCTTTTCCACCATTTTCTTATCAGCCACAACAAGAGTCTCCACGTTGAGGCCTCGCTGGGATTTCCCAGCAGACCTTCTAAGCCGTCCAGTGCTAATGTATTCATCTACCCTTACATAGGTATCATCTGTGGGGGGCTTGGGGGCATCTGTAAAGAGACAAAGCCACTTTAGCAGAGGGTCTGGAGGGAACACATCTCCAAAGGACAGAGACTGCTGCAGAAAGCCTCAAGCCTAATGGTCACCACCACATGCTGCTGAATGGCAACTATAAAAATCCTTCCTACTTCAGAAAGAAAAAAAAAGATGATGGAGACAACTTGAGACAGCAGAATAGGTCAAGAATCATATTTTTAAATGCATAAAGTAAAATGTGGAATTACAAAAGAAACTAATTATACTGAAATACAATTATAAAAAAAAATTAAACCAAGTTCATGGACCCCAGGTTAAGAACCAGGAGTCCCCAGGGATCTCTTCTTGATCTTCTCTTCTTTCTTGACACTCTCCCCTGGTGATCTTCAATACTACAGCATCAATCACGACCTCGATGAGGCAGTATTGTAGGGTGCAAAGAGAGGAGACTCAGGAATCAGAGGAACTGGGCTCAGAATCTCCCTCTGATGCTTCCACCAATGTGATCTTGAGCAAGTCTCTTAACCATCCTGAGTCTCAGTTTCTTCATATGTAAAATGAGGGGGCTAGATGGGATGGCTTCTGAGATCACTTCCAGCTTAAGATCTATTATCCTATGACCTTGTGCAGATAATTCCTAAATCTGTCTCTGGCCTTTACCTCTCTCTTCTGAGCTACACAACCATGTCTCTAGTGGCCTGTAGGCTATCTCCATCTGGATTTCCTACAAATACCTCAAACTCAGCATGAACAAAAGCAAGCTATTTTTACTCCTAAACCTGCTCCTCCTTCTGACTTCACTATTTCTGTGTGTGGTACCCACAGGCAGCATCCAGTCTCCCATGTTCAGTACTTTGGCATTAATCGTGACTCTTTCTTCTTCCTTGACTCTCATATACAATCATTTACTAGGTCCAGTCAATTCCATCTCTACACTATCTTTTTTCCTGCTGTCCACTCCATATCTGCCTAGACTACTGTAATAGCCTCTTCCCATGATTTCTCACTTTTCTTTTCTCCAATCCATTCTTCAGACCAATATCTGAATACATGTGTATATATCTATATATATATAGATATATACATATTGATTTAGATTTGATCATGTCACTCCTTATGCTCAAAAATCTTCAGTGGCTCCCTACTCCTACAGAATAAAGTTAAAACTCCTTTGTCTAGCATTCAAGTCCTTCCACTACCTGACACCACTTAACCTTTTCAGCTTTGTCTCATATTATACCCCTCTATGATCTCTAAGCTCCAGGCAAACTGGACCCATAATCATAACCCTGAAATTTGCAAGGCACCCACATCTGTACCCATCCTGTTTCTAATGCCTAGGATACCGTCCCCTCTCTCCTTTTTCTCCTCTTGAATTACTTCTCATTCATTAAAGCTCAACTCAAACATAATCTCCTCTAGAAAGACTTTTCTCATTCCAGTGACCAGGAACAGCCTGGCCCCTCTGATTTCAGCTTTGTCTTGTACCACTATGATGATCCTTATCATACAATGTAAACTAGAGTTATTTGGGTTTGTGTTGTATTCCAATAGTAGACTTTAAGTTCCATGAGGTTGGAGGCCATGTTTTACCTGAACTATATCTGTCCCTCAGCTACCAGCACAAGACCCTACACAGTACATACTCAATAAATTGGCTATTATCATAAATACAAAAATCTTCTCTTTGCCATTCAAAGCCCTTCATAACCTAGCCCCCTCTTACCTTTCAATCTTCTCACACCTTACTCCCTGCCAGGTACTCTTCAACCCAATGACACTGGCCTCCTGGCTGTTCCACAAACAAGACTCTCCATCTCTCAGCTCCAGGAATTTTCTCTCATTTTCCCCCATGCCTAGAATGTTCTCCCTCTTTAACTCTACCTACTGGCTTCCTTTAAGTCCCAACTAATATCTCATTTTTTATAGGAATCCTTTCCCAGTCCCTCTTAATTCTAATGGCTTTCCTTTTTTTGATTATTTCCTTTTGATCCTACATCTGTACATATCTCTGCTTCTTGTCTCCCCAATATGTCCTTTTAAAGAAGGTACTACCTTTTGCCTCTTTTTGTATTCCCCAGTGCTTAACACAGTGCCTGGCACATAGTAGGTATTTATTGACTGATTGACCGCAAACATTTGAAGATAACGAACATGGCTTCATTAAGTTTTCTCACAATTTTGTCCAACACATGCATTTTACAAATTGGGAAACTGAAGCACAGAGGAGAAACAACTTGTCCAAGGTCATATTTGTTCCAAAGTAAAAATAAATAAATAATCACCCAGATTTTGCCCAAGAGGGCCAGGTTTATACTTTTGGCCTTGAGCCTTCACTTTCAGTAATAGCCTTTCCCCTCAGAGCACTGAAAGCACTTTGTTTTGAATTTCTCTAATTAGGCTAATTATATAACATTTTATATTATCATATCTACGCATCTTATTTTCTTACTAGATCATGAGTTTAATTAATACAAGGACTGTGGATTGGTCTTATCTAAACTTTCTATCTGCCTCAGGCATGACCCAGTGCTTTTTACACAGTAGATACTTGATAAATGTTTGTTATACTGTTGTATTTGTTTCATTTCCTTCCCTATCTCTAATGGTTCCCCTAGAGTGGGATTAGCCCCATTTTAAACAAACAGCCCCACTCCCAGCCGTGTCAGCACTGCTGTCTGCCCTTAAGCAAACACAGACACGTCTGCACAAGGTCCACATTTACAACGAGAACAAGAGAATGTGCCCTTACATACATTTCTTGCGCCTTCCACAAAAATGCTGCCTTTGCAGCCTTCGATGCTGAGAAGGCTTCTCCAGGCTTGGAGAGTCCTGAGGGCTGTGACTTCGGGGATGAGCAGGCAATGGTGGACTGGATCCAGGGAAGACCTGATATCGCTGGATTTTCTCCTCCGCTGTTCTTTTGTACAGTACATGAGGATGGTGGCCTGTGGGGGAGGTATAGTTGTGTTCCTGGGCTAGCAGTATTGGCAATGGAGATATGAGGAACTCATTTTCCTGTGTCCTGATTAAACCTGACTAAAAAAAAAAAAAAGATAATTCTTTACCATGTGTCTTATACATAAATGTATCATTTTCTCTATCTGCACTTGTCACAGTCAGCTTCAATCTAATCCAAACAAATTCTTTTTGTTTATATGTCCCTCTGATATATATAGAAACTCACATAAATCATTCATTCAACAAATATTTAAGCATTTACCATGTTCTGTTTTGCATTTTCTCTCTATGGGGTCAGTTGCAATAATTATATACACACATACAAATGCATTTTTTTTTTACTAAACCTGTGATTTCATTGGCATAGGGAACTTGGTGGGTAAACTCCCTTTTCCAATTCAGATCATCAATTAATAGTCTTATTCATAGACTTGCCTGGAGCACTGAGAGGTTAGGTCACTTGCCCAGGGTTACAATGCAAATAGATATCAGAGGAAGAACTTGAGCCTAAGTCCTCTTGACCCTGGGGCCTGTTCTCTATTAGGTCTTGAGTTCCAGTGTGACCTCAGACACCTACTTGCTGTGTGACCCTATGCAAGCCATTTTAAAAAAAAAAAAAAAAAAAAAAAAAAAAAAAACCTCCCTGTGCCTCGGTTTCCCCATCTGCCAAATGGAGATGATAACAGTACCTATCTTCCAGGATTGTTTTAAAGATCAAATGAGATAATATTGGAAAAGTGCTTTGCAAACCTTAAAGTTCTCTATAAATGCTAGCTATTATTGTCAAGTGCCTACTATGTTCCAGGCACTGTGCTAAGCCATAAGACTCTATATTATTTCTGATAACAATACTAATAATGATAATGATAAAAGCTTACATTTATATGGTGTTTTGTTTTATACATACAAATGTTTGCAACTGAGGAAAGCCTCCCCCTCTACTTGCTATGCCTCTTCCCCATTGTAGCAAAAGAAAGAGATAACAGATGGACAGTTTGCACACTGGACAGATGAACTAGGATCTATACTTTGGGAAATGAGTTTACATTGATCCACTGAAGTATTAAGATATTAATAGTTCACCTTTCCATGGTACTTTTCAGTAATTCACAAGCTACTTTTCTCACTCACTATAGTTCTGTGGAGTAAGAATAGTACAAGGATTCTCACTCACATATTACAGAGAAGAAAACTGAGAGACTCAGAGAGGGGCAGTGATTTCTCTGAGGTCACACAGCTAGGAAGTGTCAGAGCCAGGTCTTAAATCCACATCTTCTGACTTCAGATCCAATGTTCTTTCCACTCCACATACTATCACTTCCTCCTTTGCTAGGAAGTATGGAGATGATGGTACTGATCAACAACAGATATTTATCTATTCGTTTGTTTATTACTGTTGATCAGTAAACTACTATGTGCCAGTCAATGTTCTAAGCCCTGGGGATACAGGCATAAAGAATGAAGTCATCCCTACTTGTAATGATGATCACAATGCTAGTTAGATGGTGCCTTAAAGGTCTGAAAATGCCAGAACCAGAGTATGGAAGACACGGGGTGATTCTAGAATGAAAACTGGGTGCGTTGATTTCATTTAAAAATGCCCAACTGGGTGATCTCAGATCATGCCGAGACTGTGAAGTCTTGCCACAGAAACATAGAATTATACAATGGGGAGTTTAAAGGGACTTGGAACATCATAGACTATAGCCCTCACAACACAACCAGGTTCAGAAACTGAAGCCCAGAAAGAAGTTATTGGCTCCAGGTCACGTGATAAGTTGGTAGCAAAGCTGGGATTCAAACCCAGGTCTTCTTTACTCCAAGTCCAGAGTTCTTTCCATTACACCACACTGCCTCTATCTACCCATTCTCTATTGACTGTTTGCATTCAAGCTGGGATACAAGCAAGGTATGCTGGTAAAGTTATAACTAACAAAGTACCCATGACACATTTTTAAGGTTAATTTACATTGTTAACACTTTCTTAAGTCTAGAGATAAATAAATAAATAGATAGATAAATAGATAGATAAATCAAGCCCCAGTTGGTAACATTTGCTAATTGTAAGTGCTCACACTGAAAATTTAACAACCTGCTCAAGCTGGCTCCAGCACGCTCCTGAATTCAGGAGAAGCAGCAACAAAGACAGGAAAGACCAGGCGTCCGGAGATTTGAGTCTGGACACTAACCATCTGTGTGTCCATGAGCAAGTCTTTCCCTCCTCTCTGGGCTCCAGCTTCCTCTTCTGTAAAGTGAAGGGGATCGAACTCAATAATGCCTCTCCTTTATATGAATGATTCCTCTGAGGTCACTGGACAGATTTTTATAGAGGTAATACTGGAAACCAGTTTCACCTCTTTGTTTTTCTGATGAGGAAACTTTTTGCTTTTCTTTGTATCCCCAGTGCTTAGCATAGTGCCTGGCATATTATCATAAATGCTTCTTGACCTGACTTGAGGAAACTGAGACCCACAGAGAAGAAGTGACTTGTCTAAGATCATAAGATCATTAAGGGGCAGCACATGGATTCAGATCCAGGTCCTCTGTCTTCTAATCTAGTGCACTTTAAGGTCCCTTCTAGCTTATATTCTAGGACATTTCAGAACATGCAATCATGGGGGTTTATTGAGTTTTGAAGTTCATTGAGAAAAACCTTATACACTCTATGCTTATATTCTAGACCTGAAGAGTAACACATTAATGAAATCACTCCCAGATGTCTGAGTCCCTAGTTAAAAACAGAGGGGTGATCACTAATTCTTTCCACACAGGATGGTCTCACTTAAACCAGAGCTTCTCAGCTCCTCTCCAGGGTAAGGGCTATACCTCTCTAAGTGGCTTCCACTCTTTAATCTACTGCCCCTTCCCCGCCCCATCTCCCCACCCCACCCCGCCCCAGGCCCTTGTAACTTTAATTCCATGATCATTTGCAGGGTTTACAAGTTAAATTAAAGAGTAAAACCCAGAAGGAGGTCCTACTGGTGTACTCTTTCTCAGTGAAATCTAAGCATGATTTTTAGACTGGGGGGGGGAGTGAATGAAGACTGGGGAGGGAGGAAAGAGAGAAGAGAAACAGTGTAGAGCAGGAGTGGCCTTCTAGGTCCTCGGGTGCGGCCTTGTGACCAAGTCCAAATTTTACAGAAAAACACAGAAAAAAAAATCCTTTTATTAAGGGCATTTGTTCTGTTAAGTTTGGATTTAGTCAAAGGGCCACACTTGAGGACCTAGAAGGACACATGTGGCCTAGAGGCCACAGGTTCTCCACCCTGGTGTAAAGTCTCTCTGAACCTTCTCTGGACACCCATTGCTGGTGAAAGGATTAAAAAAATAATACCTGAGGGCAACTAGGTGGCACAGTGGATAAAGCACCGGCCCTGGAGTCAGGAGGACCTGAGTTCAAATTAAGCCTCAGACACATGACACTTACTAGCTGTGTGGCACTGGCAAGTGATTTAACCCCATTGCCTAGCAAAAAAACTTTCAAAGCTGAGGAAGGTCATTTAGTATCACTTGATAGAATCTAGAGCTTAAGGGACCTTATAGATAATTTTATCCAGTTCTCTCATTTTACAGAGGAGGAAACTGAGGCCAAGGGAATGGAAGGTATTTGCTCAATGTCACATGGTGAGCAGGTAACTGAACTGAGATCTGTTCTAAAATGAATGAGTTCAGCAGAGAACAATGTGAGGACCTGCCTGAATACAGAGTACAAGAAGATGCCACTGGAATTCAGATCAACAAACAATTTAGTGCCTATGAGATGCAGTACATTTCACAGTGAAAAAGATCTGAAGGTCTTAGTGGGCCGCAAAGTCAATATGAGTTAATGGTGTACCATAACGGACAAAAAAGTAAAGGTGATCTTTGGCTACATTCAAAGAAAAAAAAAAGGTGTTCAGAAGAAGATGTATTTATACTATCCTGTCTTGTTTAGACCAGAAATTTGTCCATTTCTGGGGTCCATGTCTTAAGAAAGGCATGAACAAGATGACAGGATGAAGAGACTAGAAACTATACCTTCTGAGTGTCACTTAAAATAACTGGAGATGTTCAGCCTGGAAAAAGGAAAACTTAGGAGATACATGATAGCTACCTTCAAGAATTTGAAGGGCTGAATAGATAAAATATGTTATTAAGCTTTTACTCTGTGCCAAGCCCTGTCCTAAGTACTAATATACAAATGAAATACAAAGCAGTGCCTGCCCTCAAGAAGCTTACATTATCACAGAAGAAAACAAAACATAGAAGAGACCTGGAAAGCGGGGGATACCCACAGGAGAAAGAAAGCTGATTTAGGAGGTGGCAGCAGACCAGACAGTGAGTGGAGCCAGGACTGATGTGAGTTGCATGGCACCTCAAGAAATGTAGACACTAGACAGGCACTCCTAAATCAGTGAGGGTGCTTCAAGGTGAAGTCATCCATATTTGGTATAAGACTGTAGTGAGAAAGGATTAGTTTTGTACTATTTCATCCCAGAGAGCAGAACTAGGAGCAACCAGTAGAAACTTTTTGGGCAAATTATGTAATAATAATAACATTCATATAATGTTTTCTATGTGCCAGGCACTCTACCTGCTAAGCACTTTGCAATTATTATTTCATTTGATACAGCAACGCTTGAAGATAGGTGCTATTATAACCCTCATTTTATAGTTGAGGAAACTGAGACAGACAGAAGTTGACTGCTCAGGGTCACATAACTAGAAAGTATATGAGGCTGGATTTGAATTCAGGTCTTCTTGACTCCAGGCCTGGTGCTTTATCCATTGCCACCTCCAAGTTGCCCCTTATATATGTATCTAAAAATTAGGTAGGAAAAAAATATAAGAAAAAACTTAACAATGAAAACTGTCCAAAAGTATAATGTAGTGCTTTGAGAAACAGTAAGATCCCTGTTACGTGAGGTCTTCAAAGATGTTTCAGAGGCCATTATTACTCAAGGATGGATTAATTTAGGTGTACTCTGAGGTCTACCTCCAATTCTATATGATTCTATGATTTTGAAGAGTGAGGGGGCCAAGGGATAGGGGATCCCAAGAGGAAAAAATCTCTTTGGTTCCAATTCAGTTCAGAGTATTAATTCAATTCAATTCAATTCAACAAACATTTATAAGCCCCTATAGTCTTCAGGAATTACTCTATGAAACCGGGGGTACAAAGATAAAAATAAAAGATTCCTTGCCCTCAAGGGACTTAAATTCTATACAATGTTGTCTAGAGTCAGTTAAATATGGTTTTCAGCTTCTATCATAGACAAAACCCTTAGCACATTCCCTGCCTAGGCTTTAAACTATTGTTTGCCTAACCTGGAATATTCACCATTCCTGTCTACCTCTCTATACCTCAACTATTAGTTATCTGACCTGCAGTCCTTACCTAGGACCAGCCCTCCTCCTGGCCCCATTGGGCCAAACTTATCCTGCAGCTACCAAGTTGCCACAAAATTCTAACAGGCTTATAGAAGACTTATCCATACTTCAAGGAGTCAAGATTTCATCAATCAATCAATAAGCAATTAAATGCCTAAAATATGATGAGTGCTATACCAAGTGCTAAGAATACAAAAACAAGAGCAATGTGACTATTCTTTCTACTGCCAAAGACTCCAGACCTTCCGTATTTCCCTAGAAAATAGTTCTGGCCACAACCAGAAAATATTTCTATTACAATGGCCACACCTCTGGCAATGAGACTCCCTGCATTTAGCTAGGCTAGTCCAGGTGGCAGACACACAGTCTATTGCTAGGCCCACACTCCAGGCCTTTTCAGCTTGGTAGGACCTTCCAAAACCTGTGCTTCATTGACCAAGCCTTAGTACACCCAGAGTCACCTCCATATCCTAAGAAGACAACAGGAAAGAACTTAAGTGGAGGGGACATAACTCATAAAACAGAAATAAAAACCCAGGTGCCACAAAATGTGGACTTCCATGGCATTCAGAACATATTCATTGTCAAAGCTTGTGTTGTTTCTTGCACACAAAACACACCAGTTCCTGACTCAATGCATTTTCCCTGGATGACCACCATGCCTGGAATTCTCTCTGCTCACCTCCACCACCTGGCTTCCCTGGTTTCCTTCAAGACTCAGCCTAAATCCCACCTTCTGCAGGAGGCCTTTCCCAGTTACTATGGTCATCCCTGGCAGAGGTGTTAGCTCAGGAAGAGGACATTAATGGAGAGTGTTAATGTGGATGTTTCTATTTACCTAAAATAAGCACAACATGAGGGACTGAAACAGGTCATAAACCTGAGGGCTATATACTAATGAAAGCAGTACCTGGGCCATGGGGATTCCAGAAAGATACAAGCCAAGATTGGAAGTTAACAGATAGCTGAGCAATTCAATTATAAGCAGCTGAGCTACTTATTCAATCCAGCAAGCATTAATTAAGCATTTACTACTTTCTACAGGCAAAGTGGCACAGTGGATAGAGTACTGAGCCAAGAGTTAGGAAGACATATCTTCATGAGTTCAAATCTGGCCTCAGACACTAACTAGCTGTGTGACCCTGGGCAATCACTTAACCTGATTTGCCTCAATTTCCTCATCTGTAAAATAAGCTGAAGAAGGAAATGGCAAACCACTCCAGTATCTTTGCCAAGAAAACCCCAACAGGGGTCATGAAGAGTTTGACACAACTGAAAATTACTAAACAACAATTCACTAGGCACTGTACCAGATGCTGGGAAAACAAAGAGAGAAATAAAACATTTGTCTTCCTCAAGAAGTTTATAGTCTACTGGAAATATACAAAAGGTATATAAGTAAGTAAATAAAAAAATAGGCACAAAACAAAAATAAAGTAATGGCAGGCAGGAAGAGAACCATTAACAAGTGATTAGAAAATGGCTCAGGAAAGGACTGTCACATGCAACACACAACAGGAAGTATGTCTCCTCCTTTTCTCACACTATGGTCACCCTTCATCTGCCACTTCAGATCTGGCAGCAAGGAGACTGAGAACTGAATAGAACAATGACTCCTTCCACCCTAACACCTACATAGCCTCAGAGACTAAGGGTTGGAAGAGGCTTTAGAAATCATCTAAGCCAATCCTCCCTACCCCCTTATTTTACAGAAGAGGAAAATGAGACCCACACAGGTAGGACATAGCAGACCCTCATAACAGATTCTTCCCTAACATGCCTCACCACAGTGGGAAGAGTCTGGGAATACTACAGAGTCATGCAATAGAGAGTAAGCCCTGGGGTCAGTCATCCCAGGCCATACACACTAGGCCTCCCTTCACCACCCTCCTCACTGTAGGAAGCAGGTGATGAGAGGTAATTCATTGCATTGTACCCCCAGGTGATACAGCCGGGTGTCAAAGAGTAGGAAAGGGGCTAGTGTATAAGTGGTTTGGCAGATACAGAAACCAGCCATTATTTTTGAGGTGTTTAGTGGGTGTGGTATGTTACCTTATATGAGAGAAGTATGAGATGAGAGCTAACGAGGTGAGGGCATGGGACATTTGAGAAAGACCAGAGGAGGTTGGAAGTATAAAGGCAGCATGGTCTGTCTTTGATCCTGAGTCTTCAACCCTTGTGTCATTGTTGTGGTGGTGGTTGGGGGGAGGTGAGTGTTCACTATAGGTGTGTGAAGGTACAAGGTCACACCTCTGGTGACAACTAAGTACATACATCTTGAGTACTGGAACAACAAGCAAGCACCCCATAAAGCTGTGAAATCAGATTCTGTTCAACCCTGTGTATCAAAATGAAGTCATTTCAGCCTTTTTAAGATGTGCATTGTTATAGCAGGGAGCTCAGGAGCATCCAGCATTCTTAACTCAAGCAAGCTAATGCATATAACCCCTAAGATCAGGAGCCACAGGTGGAAGAATCAATAGGTGCCAGTTTGATCAAGAAGACAACCCTCACCTAAGTTCCAATCTGTCACTACTTCCTTCCATAATGTTTTGTTTGTGGGAAAAATGTGTATCTCCAAATTCTTTCATCATTAAAAGAGAAAGAGTCAGTCAATGAATTGGCATGCAATTAAAAACAACAACAACAACAACTGGAAAAGCAACAAATAAAAAAAAAGTATATATTAAATTAGAAATCCTGGAAATCAAAAAAGAAACTAACAAAATTAAAAACAAAAAATGGAATTGGTAAAACTAGAAGCTTTTAAAAAACCTAATAAAAAGTTATTTAAATGTGATTTTAAAAAGAGAAAGAAGAAATTTAAATTGCTAGTGTAAAAAATGAAAAGGTGAATTAATAACAATTGAAAATGAAACAAAGGGAATTATCAGAAGTTATTTCATCCAGCTATATGTCAATAAAATTGTTCACTTAGATGAAATGGACAAATATTTATAAAAGTGTAAGATACTTAGGTTAATAGAATAAGAAATAGACAATTTAAATAAACCAATTCATAAAAAGAAATTGAATAACCCATAAATGAGCTCCAAAGGGGAAAAAAAACTTACAGTGCTAGAAAGATTTACAAATGAATTCTATCAAATATTCAAATAATTAATTCCAGTATAACATAAATTATTTGCAAAAATAGGAATGCAAGGTCTCCTACCAAACTAATTCTATAACACAAATATGATCTTAATACCTAAACCAGGAAGAGACAACACAGAGAAAGAAAACTACACACCAATATCCCTAATGCTATCAATGCTAAAACATTAAATAAAATATTAGCATAATTTCCTCTTTTCCTACTTCTCTCATTCTGCCATAACCTGAGGATGGGCTCTGAGACAGATCAAGTTAAAAGAAACTCCTAAATTAGCTACCTGAAAATTTCAATAGAATGTAAGTTCCTTGAAGACAGAAATTGTCTTGTTTTGTCTTTGCAGCTAGTGCCTAGCACAGTTCATGGCACATAAAAGCTGTTAAATAAATGCCTCCTGAATTAATGAATGAATGAATAAGAAATTTTTAAAATATATGTAATTATTTATTTCTCCTTTCATTTAGGCGACCCCAAGGGTCTCTTCTCTCCCTCCTTTCTCTAGGCCTTTCAGATTTTTATGATTTCAAAGGAAACTGCAGGATGTCATTTGGAATAAAGGTGAGAGTCATGATCAGCTAAAGGTTAATATGTGCCTAGCTGCACTGTCAATTGCTAACCACAAGTAACAAATTGGGGGATGCCAGAATTTAATGAAAACCAGCCTTTCAATAAACTTCAGCTGGGAGCATATAAACAGCCTTCCTCCCTGGATTACTACAGTCTGTAGGGATGGGCTCGGCTATTAACAGTCCTTTCCACATGTTGGCATGCACGGGATGAAGGGACCCAAAGTGCCCCAGAGAATCACAGACCATAAAACATCAGAGCTGGAAAGCCTCTTCGAATACAGAAAATAGAGTATAAGAGCTGGGAGAGACATTAAAATATAGGCATGGAATGCCAGACCTGGAAGGGACCCTAGAAATAATCTAATGACCTAACCAAGTTCATTTTATAAATGAGGAATCTGAGGGCTGAAGGAAGGGAAGTGACTTGCCCAAGTTCACACGGTCAATCAGCAGCAGACTTGGGTAGCACTCCTGATCCTATATTCCTTTCATTTGACCACAAATATTTGGAATACTAACAATGAGCCACTTAATAGTTGAATCAATTAATAATTACAGGAATAATACTAATTAATCACATTACTTTGATATTTTAATCCTTATGAAATCCAATTCAATAAATGCTAATCAAGCTGCTACTGATTGTGCAGTGCACAGTGCTGGGGCTAAGGAAAATTCAGTTTAGATAAAACAAGGTCCCTGCCCTCATAGAGCTCAAGGTCTCCTAGGGGGATAAGAGAAAATCCATTAATACACATTACATGTTTTAGAGAGGCACAAAAAAATGACATCTCTGTGACGTCTGAAGGTATCAGGGAAAGATTTCTTCAGGGAGATGACATTTGAGTTCAGCTTTATAGAATGAGGGGCACAGAGTGTTCGGTTTGACTGGAGCACAGTGTTTTGAGGGAAAAAAATATGTGATAAAGCTGGAAAAGCAAGTCGGCGTCAGACTGTGGAATACTCTGAATGCCAGGCAAAGAAGTTGAACTTTATTGAGAATAAGAATAATAACAGAAGAAGAAGAAGGATGGTACTGGGGATAGTAGAAATAGAACAGAGGGAATAGATGACAGAAATGTTGAGAACATCTAAGAGTTGACAGAACCCTTGACTAGACACATAAGTTGAGAGAGAAGGAAGAGGCAAGGATAAACCCAAGGTTTGACATGGGAGGATTGAGTCAATGGTGTCATCACAAAAGAAGGGGGAGAAGAAAGTGAAGCTCTGTCAGAATTCATTCTAATTCCCAGCATTTGAATCTGAATAGCTTTATTTGTTCCCCTTGTGATCTTATCAAACAGGTACTCTATCTACTTAACCCTGATCTTACAACCACCATACCCAAGCCTTGGACCTTGTCCCATTTCCTCCTTTCTGCCTCCTCAAATCCATGCTCTACTCCCTCTTTTCTGACTCTGACTTTCTCTCTCTTTCTCCACATCCCTCTTCCTTTCCCACTTCCCTCTCTTACTCATCTTTTCCACCTGCTCCCAAGCCCCATGATTAGCCATACCACTGGAAAGGCAATGGAAAGACACATGACAAGTATAAGTAAGATGCCATATGTTACCAGAGATGTGTATGGATAGGTCATGTAGCAAGAGCAAAAGATAAGAAATGGACAGTCTGAGTACACCATTGGTACTCTACAGATATGAAAGGAACAATCCAAATACCTATTGGATTTAGAATTGAAAGGGACTTCCGAGAGCATCTGGTCCAGTCTCCTTACTCTACTAATGTAGAAACTGAGGCATAGAAAGAAGTGATTTACCCCGTGTCATATAGGAAATAAGCTGCAGAGTCAGGTACTGAACTCAGATTCTGTCTCCAAATTCTCTTCTACCTATACCAGGGTATTTTACTTGATATTTCCTCAATGAAGCCTTTCCTAGTCATCACAACTAAAAGTTATCCCTAGAGACAGCTGGTGGACACAGTGGATCAAATGCTGGACCTAGAGTCAGGAAGAACTGAGTTCAAATTTGACCTCAGTCACTTGCTGGCTGGGTGGCCCTGGGCAAGTCACTTACCCTCTGTTGCCTCAGTTTCCTCAACTGCAAAATGAGGATAATAATAGCACCTACCTCTTAGGGTCATTGTAAGGATCAAATGCATTTTGCACAATGCCTGGCACATAGTAGATGCTATATAAATGCCCATTCCCTCTTCTCCTCTAGGTTTCTTAGAAGCACTCTTTCTGGATCTCCTTTTCTCCTATCAGTTCTTTTTCTGTATCGTACTAAATTGTATGGTTTGCATAATATTTACCCCCCCAACATATTGTAGGCTCCTTGAGGACAAGACCTGCTATTTTCCCTTTTTGCATTCCTAGCATCTTGCAGGTGGCCTGAAGCCCACTGGAAACACGCAAGATGGTTGGAAGCAGACACACTGCCGTATTACCACCCAATAGCCTATATACAAGAAGTGACCTAAAAGAACTCACTGAGGGACATGTGTGACTGGGAAAGAAGACAGGCATTTCACATAATTCATGGGATGCACAGACAGTTGGAGGGATATGCTGGTATTCATGAAATGCCCAGAGAACCTAAAGGAGGCCTTCACCAGGTTGGGCAGATTCTCTAGAGAACAGGGGTTCTTCACCTTCCTGTGTGAATCTGGTGATGCCTATGGACCCCTTCTCTGGATAATGATTTTAAGTTCATAAAATAAAATACATAGGATTACAAAGGAAACCAACTATATTGAAATACAGTTGTTCACAAAAAAAAATTTTTTTAAGTTCACAGACCTCAGGTTAAGAATCTTAGCTATGGAGAACACATGAAAAGACATAGACAAGAACTAGACTGGATAGGAAGATAAGGAAAGTCTGCAATCTATGTCTATGTCTGTGGAGAGAGTGCCCACATAGATGAGATAATGGATTCATTAAAACACTATCCCTAGTTAATAATTATCTGAGGCTGGATTTGAACGTAGGTCTTCCTGACTCCAAGTCCAGTGCTTTATATACGGCACCACCTACCTAAAGAACAGACACTATCCCAAGAACAGCCATTTCACTCTGGATAGCTCTAATTGTGAGAAAATTTCTCCTTACAGCAAACCTCACTCTGTATCTCTACAACTTCTAACATTGTTGAGTTTCTAGTTCGGCCGTATGGGAACAAGCAGTATAAGATTAACACTTCTTTAATATGTTAGCCCTTCAAATACTTGAAGAAATCCTCTCCACCACCACCCCAAGTCCTTCCTTTACTAGGCTAAATATCCCCAGTTACTTCAACTACTCCTCAGATGTCATAATCTCTAGACCCTCCACCATTCTGGCCACCTTCTTTTACACACACTCCAGCAAGCAATGCTCAAGATATGGTCGAGCTCCGGCCTCAGACCAAACACTTGACACTTACTAGCTGTGTGACCCTGGGCAAGTCACTTAACCCCGATTGCCTAAAAAAAAAAAAAGAAAAAAAAAGATATGGTCGAGCCAGGGTTAAGTATAGGCCTTGAACCCAGTAAGTACCTACTAAACATTGGTTGAATTGAATTGAATTCAGAGAGTAAACGAGACAAATTAAACAGAGAAATATCACAGCAGCCAGGGAAACATTCAAATTAAGTAGAAGAGCATTAACTCCCGGTGACATCCATTCAACCCATTGTGTTCTGTTGAGTGGATTGGGTAGATCTCTCATGGAAGTTTTATGGAAAGCCAAAAGCAATAATCACACAAGATGAAAAGGTATCAATGAGTTGTACTTTGTGACAATGGAAGGACACAAAGGAGATCATAGATCTACCAAAGTCCTGATATCAATCACCCCAGAAAGATTCATCTCTGTAGTATCTTCAGGGAAATGGACACTCAATAAAGTTATTGATAAGGCTGAAAATTATGGGACCACTACCTTGTAACTATAATTATGCCCCTGCCATTTTGAAAATTCTGTATCATTCTCACCATCAAAAAGACACAAGTTGGGAAAAAAAAACTGGAAACAAAATAGATACCCATCAATGGCAGAAAGGCTAAACAAATGGTGGTACATGAATGTAATGGAATATTAGTTGGCCATAAGGAACTATGCATATGATGAATACAGATCTGCTTGGGAAGGTTTCAATGAACTGATGCCAAGTAAATAGAACCAGGAAAAAAATATATATATAATATATAATAATACATAACATATACATATATGTATATGTATACATATGTCATTTTAATATCTTATAAATATATATATATATAAAATCAGACTTTTTCCAACATGTTGGTTAGTTTGGCTATATTACTTTTTTTCCCTCTTTTTGGTTCTCTTTTATAGCTCTCCGGGAGGGGAAGGGACATGTTTGGAAGTGCAAGTGATAGAAAAAAATACATTAACAAAATTTTATTTTCAAAGAGAAATGTGCTTTGGGTTGTTTTTGAAGTGGTGCTAGGTTGTATCAGGCTACTTCCTCTCTCCTGCCCAGACCCTGAGCCTGTTAGCATGCATTTGTTAGATAGCCTCCTGGAGTTCGAGCACAGCCATATAGCCAGCTGTTAAAAATGTGATGAGGTAAGCCACCACAAGATTCCACGTATTGTGTAATTACACTGAGGGACAGACGGGTAGACTGTGTTTCATAAAAAAAAATCTCCCAGTGTGGCCAAGACAGAGATGGACAGCAGGTCTCTGGCACCCTCTCCATTATAAGTTCATCTAATCTAATCAACCCTTCAAGATAAATCATAGGACCTTAGAGTTAGAAAGGACCACAGAGATCATAGGATCTAGCTCTGAGGAAGACTTTTAAGACAGAGATCATCCAGTCTGCCCTCCTCACTTTATAGATGAAGGAACCAAGGGCCAGAGAGATGAAGTGATTTGACCCAAGTCACACAGATAATAAGTTGGCAAAACCAAGGTTTGGAGCCAGATCCTCTTATTCTTCATTCACAACATACTGCCTTGCTGCTCAGCCGCTACCTAAAAGTTTGCATAACTCCAATTCAATTCAACAAGCTTTATTAAGCATCCACTGTGTGCAAGTCAACAACAAGAATTTACTGTGAATCAATTACATGGGAGACATGGGGCAAGGTTCTCTTCTGAACGAAAAGGAGCATGTGCATGTAACATCTTGAAGCATTGTCTAGATAGGCCTTAAAATGAGGCAGAGAAACTTATTTCTGAAGGCTTAAAGGGAACAGACGGACACTAATAACTCCCATTTCTCTATGGCTTTAAGGTTCACAAAGTGCTTTCTTTTCAATAGCTCCATGAGGCAGAGAATGCAAGAGTAATTTTCCTCACGTGACTAATGAAGAAACTAAGGCTGGAAAGGTGAAGTGCCTTACCCACTGACTGCCACACAGCCAGTAAGTGTCAAAGAGAGATTTGATCCAAGGTCTTAAAGCTTAAACCAATGATTTTTTTACTATGTTACAGTAGTCAAAACCTAAACGAGAATCCCCATTATACTATTCCTAGCTTAGATGACTCCATTATTGGAGCATCCACTACCTCCTGAGGTACCTACTTCTATTTTTGTGTTTAGTTGTTTTTCAGTAGTGTGTGACTCTTTGTGACCCCATTTGGGGTTTTCTTTGCAAAGATACTGAAGGAGTTTGCCATTTCTTTCTCCAATTCATTTTACAGATGAGGAAACTGAGACAAATAGGGTTAAGTAACTTGCCCTGGGCTACATAGCCAGTCAGTATCTGAAGCTGGATATGAACTTAGATCTTCCTGATTCCAGGCCCAGCACTCTCCACTGTGCCACCTAGCTGCCCCTAATTCTATTTTCAGACAGGTCTAATTGTTAGAAAGCTTTTCTGCATATTGGGAAGAAATGGTCCTCCCTACAATTTCCACCCATTTACTCCTATATTGGTCTTTTGGGCCCAAGAAGAACAATAGATTGGTAGAATTTATGTACCATGACCTTCAGTCTTCTTCCCTTCGTGGCCATCTTCTGGCTTTGTCAACAACTTTCCTACAACGTGGCAGTCAGAACAGGACTCCAGATGTCATCAGTCACAGGTGGATTGTCAACCTACTCATTCTGGACACTAGGGCCCACCACCCTAGAGGCCATTTCTTATAAGACAAAAAGACATTTAGATTTGTACTTTGTCACTTCCTCCACAGCACTTTGCCATATTAATGAGGCCTTGCCTCCATTTAGACATTCAGAGGCTGGAACCCGTGGCAGCAACAGTTGGTTTATTTGTTTTAACACCATCAACACAGCTATTTTTGAAAAGGAAATTCTAGGAGATATGGCTGCCTAGAAAAACAGAAGATAATAACATAATAATATAGATAGATAGATAGATAGATAGATAGATAGATGGATAGATAGATAGATATATAGACAGATATATAGTTTAAGGTTTGCTAAGTCTTTTCTTCAAAACAACTCTGTGAAGTATTATCCCAGTTTTACAGGTGAGTAAACTGAAGTTCAAAGAGGTTTAAAGAGGTAGGTGATGTGCCCAAGGTCACACAGATAGTGACTGGCAGGCCAGGAATGCTCAGATGTTCTCCCCCATAATTATCTAGATGATTACTTAATTGCCTAGATCATCTCAGTTTTCCAATCCACTTTTCTTCTACAGAGAGAAACACAGCCTGGGCTGTATTCACAGGCTGACCCTGAAGGAGCTATGGTGCCTCCTGCTTCAGGCATCCCCTCTGTGTTCACAGACAACTGGACAAGAAGCTCACAACTTTAATGATTATCAGAACAGAATCTAGGATTGCTAGAGCAATTTAAGGTTTGCAAAGTGCTTTGCACATATTATCTTATATGAGACTCACAAGAACCCAATGAAGTAGCTGCATTTACTATCCCCATTTTACAGTTGAGTAAATTGAGGCAGACAGAGATGAAGAGACTTGCCCAGGATCCCACAGATACTAAGTGTCTGAGACAAGGTTTGAACTCAGGTCCTCCAGACTCCAAGTTCAATGCTCTTGTCCCAGCATCTGAGGGTCAAGTGGAGCCAGCAGGGGTCTAAAAGGAAAACAACTGGATCTAGAGTCTGAGTACTCAAGTCTGGATTCTAGCTCTGCCCTTTATAAACCACGCGACTGAAGGCCTAGCTCTGACAATCACTTTCTGTTTGGTCTTGGATAAATCACCTACCTCCTTGACTTTGACATTTCCTTATTATAAAATGGGCATGAAAATACTGGCACTGACTACTGAAAAGGATTGTGTGTGAGGAAAATCTGCTGTAAACCTTGAAGCCACAGAGAAATAATTATGATTGATTGTCCAGACTCTCACCCCCAAGCTAGCCAATGGAAAAGAAAGTGGCTTATTTGTATCCAATTAAGTAATTTCCTGCCCGACTCAACTGGAAGAAAACGTAAACACAATAAGGCTTTTAGGCAAATATATATTCTCTTAACTTGCTAATGTAGAACTCAGAGGTTGAGGAAACATGTGACCTTTATTTCCAAACCCTTTTGCATCTTTCTGAGCTTCGGCTACAGGAATAGCCTTGCTAGTTTTCCTAGAATATAAGACAGGCAAGAACGTGAGAGAAAGCAGGGACTTTCTCACCAGACTTTGGGCTTTAGCCATCTAGTGTTAATGATTATATCTGAGTCTGCCGTAGACCACAGGTCAAGCCCAAATTGTTTAAAAAGTTGTCAAAATTGAAGGTGGCCCAGGCCACCCTCGTCCTATGAGAAACTGCATTGCAAAATCCTAAATTAGGCCAAGATTTCCTGACTGCCAATAAGAGCCAGTCGGAGCTATAAGGGATCTTAGCACATAGAACAAAGAATGTAAGACCTAGAGGGGCCTTAGAAAACAGAATATAGAATATCAAAGCTAGAAGGGATTTTAGCACCTAGAACATAGAATGTTCGACCTGGAAAGGACCTTAGAACACAGAATATAGAAAAGAATGCACACTACCAGAAGAAGAAGGAACTTTAGAGTTCATCCAATCTAGCCCCTTCACTTTATAGGGGGTAAACTTGTAGCCCAGAGACTTTTAGTTATTAGTCCCAAGCTCACATAGGATTCTAGGGTTTTAAAAGTATCATTCTACATGAAAATACAACCTTGCCAAAAAATTAGGTGTAGTTTCTCTTGCCGTAAACGGATTCTCCATTGAATTAAGTATTCCTTCAATCTGAGCAGTTGGAAGCCAAGCAATTTTTTTTTTTTTGCTGATATTTTCTTTCACGACAAATTCAGACCCTCACTTAACCATTCACCTTCCCCACATGTCACATAATTTCCTTATACAGTTTCCTTATAGAGTTCCCTGAAGTTTCCTTATACAGTTAAGTGTTGTTTGTTCACAAGGGAGTGAGGGAGAGTGGAAGCAGGAAGAAAGTAAAGAAGTCCATGATTGTGGTGTGCTTATTCAGCCAATTGTTAAATTTTCAATGGGAGCATTTACTCCTAACAAATCAGAAAATGCTACAAATCAGGGTTTGATTTGTTTTGTTAATTATTATGTACTTTAATAATACACTTTAAAAAGTGATGGAGAAAAGATTAATCTTGCAGATTAAGCAATTGGGAATTTTCAGAAAGTTGATTGTTAAATATTTACCAGCATATCCTTGGTGATTACGATCAAATATGAAATTATGATAATATATTTGTATGTATCTGTGTATATGTGATATATAAATACGATAAATTATGATAATTATGATAGTACACATAAAATTATATATATAATTATATATATGAAATATATAGGACGTATATATGATTTATATATAAAGTAAATACAAGATAATTTGGAGGGAGATACTATCAGTGACAGAGAACAGTATCAGAAATTCTAAGAGGAAAAGGTGAGGAAAGAGTACATTGCCATAAATGCTCAAAAGCATGGAGATGATAAAATGTACAGATGATAAAATGTATAAAGAACAAAGCAGCCAGTATGGCTGAACCATAGAGGGTATGAAGGTGATTAATGCATAATAAACCTAAAAAAGTCGGTTAGAACCAGTTTGTGAAGGATTTAAATGAAAAACAAAGGAGTCTGTTCTGAGAGGCAATAATAATAATAATATTTATATAGCACTTACTATGTTGCAGACACTGTGCTAAGCACTTTACAATTATTATCTCATTTTATCCTTACAACAATTCTAAGTGGTAGTTGCTATTATTATCCCCGTTTTACAGAGGAGGAAACTGATAGGGATCAATAGGGAGCCACCAGTGTTTATTGAGTAGGGGAGCAGCAGTCTGACCTGTGACAAATTATACAAAGTAGCTAAATATAAGGTAGTTTGAGAAGGACGGCATCAGCCATTGGGGAAATCTAGAAAGGCCTCATGCAGAAGATGGTACTTGCTTGAGTTGTGTGCCCCCAGACAGGTATGTGTTAGCAATCCCCCTCCCATTGTACAGGGCCTGATATGGGGAAAAAACATCTGAAGGTACAGCCTATGAAGGATGGAGACCTTGTTCTATAGATCACCACAACAGAGAAAGAAAGTATGCTAGCAGCAGCTACACTGAGGAAGCATGGCTATGGGGAGACCAACCTTCCAGAAGACTAAGTGTGTTCGGATGATGGTGACAAGTAAACTGAGAGGAGCAGACACTCAAGGGAAGGACATAAGCAGGAAAAGACAGAGATAGTACCTGCAACAGGACTTGCAATTTCCTCCATGAAGCAGGGACTTCCAACTGTGGCACTGTGAGTACGCATGAATAGTGTGCTGATTTTCTGGAGAAGGAAATGGAACTCACCATGCGCAGTTGCTTTCCTAAAGGCTCAGATACAAGATCTTTCTGCATTTGTCATTCCCTTTAATTGTAAAACCTGCTCCATGTTTAATGCCTTTGTTAGCCTTACAGAAGAGCTAAAAACCCTTTGTTAGAGAGCAAAATGAGTATCATATACTGATGGATAAGCCCTGGATGCAAGCATGAACCACAGAGATTACTACTGGGAGGTCCTTAAGATTGTACCTAGCAGAATGTCTGACACGCAGGTTACAGCAAAATGGTAGTAAAATCACTTGATTTTGAATCAGAGGACCTGGGTTTGAATCTCAGCCCTCTACCCATGTAACTTTGGGCTAGTCACTTTGCCCTCACTGAGCCTCAGTTTCCTCATCTGTAAAATGAAGAGGTTTACTAGTTTATCTCTAAGGCCCCTTCTAGCTCTAGCTCCTATACTGTTGAGATTTACGGAAAGACATAGATACAAATTACACCATAAGAGAAGGTGTGTGTGGCAGGACTTTGCTCTATACCAGTGGGGGTGTGCTCAAGCCCACAATCTCATAGAGCCATCAGGATTTAACTACCATTCCCCTTAGCTCCACCTCACCCATGTCCTACCTAGAGTCAGAAAATTCTGGTCTGGCAACATTCCAGTCAAGGCAATACTATCATTTCTATATGACATGTGGGGAAGCTGAATGGTTAAGTGAGGGTCTGAATTTGTCATGAAAGAAAATTTTAAATATCAGCAAAAAAAAAATTGCATGGCTTCCAACTGCTCAGATTAAAACCAGATCACAGACTTTCTCCCCCCACCCCCCAAAAAAATGATCAGACTTCAGCAGAAAATCATTTGACAATAACTATTTCCAGACAGGCTCATGGGTTATATGCCAGATTCACATGATCAGGGTAATTTCTGTAGGAAGTTGTTATCAGAGCCAGACAGTCAAAATCATTCTACATTATAACCACAGGAAATGTTCAAAGGTAAAATCATAATGTAAAAACAGGTGCATGGGGGTGGTGAGTTCCCTATCATTAGTAGTCTGAGTAGAGACTGGGTGAACATTTGTTTGGGTTGTTACAAAGAGGGGTCAAGATTTATGCAGTGGCCAGTCTAGTTGGCCTCTGAGATTTGGTGGTTCTATTATTTCAATTGTCAGACAAAAGACTGAGAAGGGAAAAAATGGAAACTTCATCCTGTCAGTGAAAATTAAACTTATGGGAAAGATGGTGAGAAAATGGAAATGGCTTATTGAGAAAAAAAAATCAGGGTTATAGAGATCTAGAGATTTTAAGAGCAATGTTACCCTGGGAGAGCCTCAGACTAAAAGATATCCCAGACTTCAAGCCAGTTTCTACATCAGTACATAGCACCATTTAACCATATTCTCTAAGGCTCAATTTCCTCATCTACAAAATAAGGATAATAACTTCCTGTGTGGTTGGGAGGAAAGAACTTTGTAAGTTACAAAGACCAAATATGAATGTGAGCTACTACTAGAATTATTATTACTACTACCTATGGTATTAACTCTACTTTCACCCTATGACAGTGCCTGCCACATAGTAATCTTTTGAATATGCTATCTATCTAATTCACCCTGAACCCCTCACCACAATCAGGCAACCCATTCCCAAAACAGAAATGAAGAAACAAGGAGATGGGAAGCCCATGATTCAGATACAGTATATGAGACAGACTCCAATCATGTAGCTCTTTTATTTAGCACAGCTCATTCTTGTTGCTGTCGCTGTTGAGTTGTTTCAGTTGTGCCTGACTCTTCATCACCCCATTTGGGATTTTCCTGGCAAAGATACTGGAGTCATTTACCAGTTCCTTCTCCAGCTCATTTTACACATGTAGAACTGAGGCAAACAGGGTTAAATGACTTGCCCAGGGTCACACACCTAGTACGTGTCTGAGGCCAGATTTGAACGCAGGACATTGAGTCTTCTTGAATTCAGTCCCAGCGCTCTAACCACTGCATCACCTAACTGCCTCAACACACTTACTCATTTTCCATCATGTATGGCTGAAATCACCTCTTATGAACCCGTTCCCCAAAGCACTGACCTCTCACTCTCTAATCTCAATGCAACACACAATCAGAAAATACCCTACCCAGAGTCAGTAGCTCTTCTTCCACATTCAGTCTCTTAGCTTCCAAGTGAATCAACATCAGTCCTGAGACAATGTCCTGATATTTCAAAATATCCATGGATCTAATGACATTCCACCTCATCCATGCCTTCCCATACCTTATGATTCTCATCCATGCCTTCCCATAAAGCATCTAAGTAACAGGCGGAAGGCCTGATCCCAGGTCTTCTAACATTCCACAGGTACCTCCAGTACTATACTCCAGTTGGCCTTTGCTTTTCCTGTGTGACTAGGTGACCTCCCTTCCCGATCATACATTTCCTGGGTGATATCTTTCATATAACCTCTTATGAAAGAGAAAGAGACAAAGACACAGAGACTGATAGAAAGAGAGAGAAAGAGAGATATAATTCAATAAATCATCCATCCAACTGCATGTCATAAGTAATAGACATTCTTTATCCATTTGATTTTTCCTGTATTGATAGTTAACCTAATGTGTTTTAGTGATCATGGATCTAACTGATGAGATTCTCTAGTGTTGTAGAGCACAATGTCATTGGCAAACAGAAGCATCAGATGTTTATCATTCTAGCCCTTTCCCAAACTTTTGCTATTGCTCTTCCAAATTGCCCTTCTCACAGAGGAGGTCCTATCCCACAGGGGTCTTACTCCTCCTCACTGGGGAGTACTACCTATATCAATAGATTAATTATCCCAAAACTCTACATTACAAGTACAGGCATGAGCAAATCTGGTATGGATATCCCCTGGGAACTAAAGGCCTTTGTCTGACTCCAGTGACTGATTCTCCCCTTTCTTCCAAATCTCCATTATCCTAAGCCCAGAATCTTGGGCAAAATTGATGGCCTCAATGACAAAGGGTTTCACACGGAAAGTACAGTCTCTGGCTTGCCTCCAGCATGGCTGCCAATGCTACGATACCTGATTGTTTCTAGTGGCTGCCAGTTATAAGGGCTAAGACTCCGTTATTTGTTCCTAGATCCGTCCATCCCCCATTCCTTGGACCATGAACTCTGATCAGTGAGCTTTCATTTTATCCTGCCCAGGGCCAAGCCACCACAATACTTCCTAGACATTTCCAAATCTTCAACACTTCTTCCATTCCCTTTCTAACTCTAGCTCCCCTTTTTTTTTTATTTCTTCTATTAGAATATATGCTCCTCGAAGACAGAGACTATCTTGTTTACCTGTATTTATATCCCTTTCCCTTAGCAAAGGGCCTAGCACATAGTAAGCCTTTAATAATTTTTTTCATTCATTTACACTTATCCCTTCTTTTGATATTGTAATCTATCCTCCACTGGGCTATCACGCAGATCAGGTTGTCAAGGATAATCTCATACATTGTCTTGAAGTTTGATGCTCTCCCCTCCCTTAAAAGTCTCTCCTCAAACTGCCTCCTCCCAGCACAAAATGGCACCAAAATGGAAGAATCCATTCCTATGCTCCAGCAGTAGCCTCACGCCCTGTGTGCTGCTTAGCACTGATGCTACAGCATCCTGCATACTGTGAGGGTGACCAAATACTTCCCAGAACTCTGCTTTTATGTGCTGATAGCAATGGTACTCTGTGCACTATGCCATGATTCAGTCAACATAATGTCATCTACAAAATGAAGCATCTGGAAAACTCACTATCTATATGGAGTCCTTCTCTGCCATGTGTCCTAATTTCCTCCCACTTCCACAGAGGCTGCTTAGCAATAAATGAGCATAAAGGTTGATGAGTCCTCTGTGTATGTACAAAAGCATATATGTATAGGAAAGTACCCTTTTGTTTCTTATCCTACATCCTTTCTCTGCTGTTTGTCTCTCTCTGTTACTCCCTAAACAAGGATAACCAAAATCCAAATAGACACCACACACACACACACACACACACACACACACACACACCCCTTCAAAGGCAAAAATAACACATTTCTGCAGCACTTCACAACTTAAAAAGTACTTTCATTACAGTAACTCTGTGGGGGTAAATAGTGCAAATTTACTCCCAAGGTGGCACTGCCAGCCATTAACCTGATCATAATCAAACAGAAAAATCAGGAGAAAGAACAATGATGCTCACTGTCTGAGTGGACATGTTGGAGAAATGCTAAGCTCTCTGGGATTCTAAGACAGTAAACAGACTTCTTTCCTCTGGCTCTTTATCTCTCATCTCTGGCCCACCATATAACCAGGTGAGTCTGAACCAGATTCATTTAACTGGAAATATTTAACAAAATAAAATTTTATAATATAATAAAACATAGATAATGTTAAAATGTGATTTTTTAAGTCAATATGTGGCCCATAGAAAGTCTTATGTATGGAGTTTGACATCACTGGTCTAGAGGGTATAGATGATGTAGATTTACCTAATCAGGTTAGCTCTGAGCCTCCCACACACTAGTCCTGCCTTATTTCTTCCCTGAATTGCTCTATTTCACTGAGTTCTGGTTAGATGACCTTGACATAATGGTGCTGTTCGCCACAGGAACAAACAGAACACGATTGGATAGTGTTTTATTCTTTCTGTAGAAACAATAGCAAAAATAATACATGATAAAATAGCTACTTCATAGCTGAACCCCCGTTAGTGGGTCAATAAACATTTATTAAGTGCCTATTATGTGCCAAGCTCTATGCTAAGTTCTGGAGATACAAATAATGGCAAAAGACAGTCTCTGCTCTTAAGGAGCTCAGTCTAATGTGGAAGACAACACGCCAACAACTAGGTACAAACAAAATACAGGCAAGATAAATTGGAAATAATCATAATAATAATTTGGAGGAAGAGG
This sequence comes from Vombatus ursinus, assembly GCF_900497805.2. NCBI lineage: Eukaryota > Metazoa > Chordata > Mammalia > Diprotodontia > Vombatidae > Vombatus > Vombatus ursinus. The sequence continues at coordinate 63,230,389 of NW_020954556.1, forward strand.
AAAAATGCTAGAATTAAGAGGGATGGGGGAAAGACTTCCTGTAGAAGGTAGGATTTTAGCTGGGACTTGAAGGAAGCCAGGGAAGCCAGCAAGTAGAAGTGGGGGGGGAACATTCCAGGCATGGAGAACAGCCAGTGAAATCTGACTAGAGCCAGACAGCCCTTAGACCATGGATAGATAGGCTACTCCAAGCCAAAGAGTTCTAGGGAAGATACATTTTGGGTTATTTTTTAGTTCCCCTGGGCCACTCCTGCTATGATTGAGCCAAGAAGTGTAGAAAATAGAACATGGTTTCCAAATGAAGTTCGACTCCCCCATTCAATGCCCTACATCAGGAAGCTCTGTTTGCTTCTTGCCTTGACTTAATCATGACTTATGAAACAATGGTGTAGGCAAGGGCAGAACAGATGTAAAGAGAAACTTCTTTTGCTCTAATCATCTTGCCTCCTGCAGCCATATCCCAATCTCTGATCTCAAACCTTCAATTCAAGTTTCTAATGTCTAAGAGATATGTGTCATCCCTTCTAGGTCTCCAAGTCCTTGACCTTGCCCAAAGCCTCTCTCTTCATGGCTGTCATGTCTTGTCATGTTTATTTATGTACTTCTCTCGCTATCCAACAGCCACCAAATCCTCACCATTATTCCAAGCAGTAGGGAAGGGACAGAGAAAGAAAAAGATTTGTTACACAAGTCCAAACATGCTCACTTTATTGAGAAGGAAGTAAACCGAGTCTCAGTCTGGAAATTATATAGCTAGTAAATATCAGAGTAAGGATTCAAGGTTTCTTTTCACTGTATCATGCTGCATCTCTGCTGTACTAGGAAGAGTTAGAATCAGAATCTTCAACATGGACTCAATCCCTTCCCCATTTAGTTCTAGGGAGGAAAGATCTAGAAGGTATTAATCTGTGAGATCCCCAGCATTAGAGTTTTAACCGACAATCAACGAGCATTTATTAAGCACCTACTATGTGCAAGGCCTTGTGCTAACATAAAGAAAGGCAAATAAAAAGCAGTCCCTTCTCTCAAGGAGTTCACAAACTAATGGGGGAGACAACATGAAAGCTATTTATAAATGAAATTTAGACAGGAAAAATCAGAGATAATCAACAGAAGGAATACACGAACATTAAGAGGGATTAGGAAAAGGCTTCTTATACAAGGTGGGATTTTAGCTGGAACTTGAAGAAAGCCAGAGAATCCAGGAGATGGAGATAAGGAGAGATAATATTACAGGCATGAGGGGCAGCCAGAGAAAATGCCTAGACTGTCTTGTTTGAGGAAGACTGCATAGCATGTGGAGGGGAATAAAGCATAAGAAGAATGGAAAGGTAGGAAGGGCAAGTTTATGAAGGACTTTGAATTATTTTCTATTTGATCCTGGAAGCAAAATAGGAAACCACTGGAGTTAAATGAATAGGTAGTGACATGGTCACTTTGAGAAGATCAATAATGATAGCTAGTTGAGTGCAGAGTGGACCAGAGGCAGGCAGACCAACCATCAGGTTATTGTAATAGTCTAGGCATGAGGTGATGAGGGCCTGCACTAGAGCAATGGCAGCATCAGAGGAGAGAAGGGGGCATATTTGAGAAATGTGGCAAAGGTAGAATCAATGAAACTTGACAATAAACTGGATATGGGGGCAAGGGAGAATGCGAAGACTTGTGGATGACATGACTATTGCGAGCCTGGGTGACTGGGAGGATGGTGGTATCTTTGACCGTAATTAGGACTATAATAAAATGTATATTCTGTTTAGGTTGAGTTAGATGACTTCTGAGCTCCCAACTCAGAGAGGAGGAAGCCCTAATTCCAGTCTAGTCCCCACAACCACTGCCTAGGAGAGTGATACCTATGGAGAAGGGATCTGCCATCCCCTCTGCTATCAGCACCTGCTGCTGATCAACTGTTACCCATAGGGCACATAACCAGCCTAGCTGAAGCCACAAGGAACCCTGAGTTAGATATAGGAGGCAGTAGGTGCCAGGTGAGTCAAAATACTCCAACTGCCTTCCCTCAGACCCTGACAAAGACAGGCCAGGACCCTGAGCCCAAGGGTCCCAGGAATAGCAATACCTAGCAGACCACCAGTACCACTCCCATCCTAGCTTCTGTAGCTGCCATTAACGGGAGCAATGCTTATGGAAATAAGGGCTGTCGTCCTTATCACCACCAAAGCAAAATGCCAACCAATAGCCACTGATGGGCAGATGAGCACAAAAGCCACCCTCCAGACCACTGGCCTTGCTTCCAGCCCGACCACCATAGCCATCACTCAGGGAATCATGGCAACCAAACCGGCAGCTGCTTCTTCATCTGCTTAAGCTTCTACCCCCTAAGAAGTCACAGCTACTGAAGACCCAGAAAAAAAGTTCTCACCACCAAAGGCCTTGACACTGCCAAACATCTCAGTACAAGAAACAAATGGAAACAACAGTAAAGAAGATGCATTACCATCAGCTCTGTTGTTGCAGCCTAAGGAGCAATGGGACTTTCCATCTGTGCTGGAGCTGAACCCTCATATATATATCATCTCCCTCTATTAAAACGTGAGTTTATTGGGAGCAAGAATTGTTTTGTTTTTCTATTTGTATCTCCAGTGCTTTGCACATAGTAAACCCTTAAAAAAATACTTTCTCATTCATTCAGGATATCTTAAGCCACACAGATTAAAGGTTCTTAAACTGGGGCCCATTAATTTGGGATTTTTTAATATTATAATAACTGTATTTCAATAGAATTGGTTTCCTTTGTCATGCTATATATTTTATTTCGTTCATTTAAAAACAGTATTCTAAGAAGGGGTCCTTAGGCTTGACCAGATTGCCAGAGGGATCCATGAAACAAAAAAGGTTAAGAATCCTTAAAATAGATAAAAGAATATAGTATCTGGACAGATTGAGCAGAAGCAATACAAAGAAGAAGACCAAGGAAAGATATGAACTCACAAGAGACAATTCTCTCTCTCTCTCTCTCTCTCTCTCTCTCTCTCTCTCTCTGCATTTCTGAGCTCCATGGAAACTTATGTTTCCTACTAACAGCAGGCAGGGAGCTGAATGACCCTTTCTATGCCCAGCCACTCTCCTCTAGGAATTCAGGAAGCCATGATTTCATCAGTGTATTTCCCTCACCAAGGTGGCTCACAGCTGCTTCATGCCTTAGTAGATGGTTTCATCAGCTACTGCGGTCAAAATACTTCATCCTCTGGTGATAAGCCTCTCCACCCTTAGCTAGGCTGGTCCTGTGACAAGAGACACTGTCTGTTGCCCAGTCCCATAATCAAAGCTTTTCAAGCCTCCCAGAATTTGTGCTCCTTTGGCATGACTTTCAAGAACCCAAGGCAATATGTGCTATGATGAGGCATCCAAAGGGGGTCTTAGAGAGACAACATTTTCAATGTGTAGATAATCTACACAGACAAACACTGACACATCATGGGTGGGCCTAGAGGTGGGAACAATTCGACAAGAGCATCATGTGTGGCCCTTAAAGTAATTGTGTGTGTGTTGGGGGGATAGGAAGGCGTCTGGGAAAGGGAGGGAAAGGGGGTGGGGAGGGCAGAACTGCCAACAAAGTGGGAAAAAAAACTAGCAAACCATTTCACCAATTTACTGAAGAAATAGATGAATAACAAAGACATTCACTGTATTTAGTCATCATAATAAGTAAATCAGTTATTAACACTAATTTGGAATACGAAAGAGGATGGCCTTTTGTCAAGAACAATGTGAATTTTAATATTTATAAGGGACAGTTTTAATCTCCCACAGTAGAATATGAGTTCCTTAGGGTCAGGGACTACTTCATTTTTGTGTTCATACCCCTGTAACCTAGTAAGGTGCCTGAAACATAGTGTGCTCATAACATATGTCTGCTGAGTTGAATCTCACTGCCTTGGTCTATCAATCAGAAGGACAAGTTATCCCAGATGGAAAAGAGAAACAGAAAGCTTTGTGGGAGAGGAACAGCATGGAGAGGGAAGATGGGGAAAGTGCTGTACCAGAAAGCACTTAAACAGTTAATCATTGGAGTCAACAAGCATTTATTAAGTGCTCACAGTTTGCTAGGTGCTATGCTTAACACTGGGGATACAAAGAAAGGCAAACACACTATTTCTACCCTCAAGGAGCATACATTCTAATAAGACATGCAAAAACTGTACATACAAGATATATCAATAATAATAGCAGCTAGCATTTCTGTAAAGCCTACTATGTGCCAGGCACTGTGCTGAGTGCTCTACAAATATCTCATTTGATCCTTACAACAACGCTGGGAGGTAGGTGCTATTGTTATTGCCATTTTACAGTTGAGGAAACTGAGGCAGCAGAGGTTAAATGATTTGCCTAGGGTCACATAGCTAGTGAGCATCAGAGTCTAGATTTGAACTCAGGTCTTCTTGATTCCAGGCCTAGCACTCCATCCATGGTGACACCTAGCTGTTCTATATGGTATAAGTAGAAGGCAGTCTCAAAGGGAAGTGGGGTAGAGACCCAGAACGAACAGGGAGAAGGAAGCACAGGAAAGGTTAGCAGGTTACTTAGCCCAGCAGGTTTGTGGCAGTTCTTTCTCTATGATTACAGAAGCAAACTTTCCCTGCCTCAGGCCAAGGGAAATTGAAAGAAAAATGAACCCCAGAAAGAGTAATGGCACATATTGAAAATGCCATGGGCCTTCAGGGTAAAAGAGAAGTACATCCAAAGTTACAGGGTCATACGACTATCGGCTATTCCCTAGACGTGTCAGAGGGCAATAAAACCCAGTCCCAGGGCTGGAGTTTGTCATTAGCAATTAGATGCCACTAGGGTGTTGAAGGAAAAAGTATGGGCTAAGAGCATTTGTAGTCAATGAGATTTCGTGTTTGGAGAAGGGGCACAGGAGCATGAATGAGAGTTGGTTTGGCATGAGAGGGATTCAGTATGAATACAGGATAGAGCAGTGGAACAGTGATAATGAGAACCTAGAAGAGTAAGAAGAGGGTGGGCATAAAGTGAGAGGATGGAATATATTGGAGGGGGAGAGAGACTAGGGACGGGATTGATAGTGAAAGTGCATGTCTCCTGAGAGCCAGAACAGGTAATGAGCTCTTGAATGCTAGCTGCACACTGTGCCCTGATATGAAGGAGATATGTGAAGATGGGGGAGAAATGAAGGCAGAAGACTGAAGATTGGGAGATTAGAATATGATAAGGTGACGAGTTAAGTCCTAGCACCCTACCTTCCTCCATGCAGAAATTAAAGTAGAAAAAATAGTAATGAGAAATTGTCTATCCAATATTCTCTTGTGCAGTATATCTAAATTTAGTTTTTTTTTTCTGAGCTCTTAGCTCCTTTTGTGAAAAAAGAATTTCTGGGGGACACTGGTAATCTAGGCCAAGGGGTAAGCATGACTAAATGACAATGGTGTGACATGTAAGGCTTGTCAAATTTAAAACTAAACTCTCTGCAGGGGATAGGAATCAAGGGATCATAGTATTCAGAGCTAAGATGGGCCTGGGGGGGGTCATCTTGTCAGACCCCGCCCCTCTTCCACTTTACAAAGGAGAAAAATGATGCCCAAAAAGATTAAGTAATATGCCCAGTCTTACAGCTGGGATGTGATCACAGGCTAACTCTAGATTTAGTATTCTTTTCGCTACAGATGGACAAACATTTTTTTAGCTCTGATTTCTTGCAGAGTATATGCATTTTTGTACAGCTCTGATTGAATTCTACCAATTCTTGGAACACAGAGAGAACATTACTATCCAAGCAAAACAGTTCTGATGAAGAAGAAAGGGGGAAGATGTCTAAAAAAATTGCATGTGGATGCATAGGCAACTCATTCATCAACTTGAATTTCTAAAAGATACATCAAAAATAAGGAGGCTTGTAATACAGGAATAGAAAAAGTGTGGTGTGGAGCGCACAGGATGACCAGATCCCTAAAACTTAAAATGATCTGTACCTGGTGAGGAAAGCTAAGAACAAATAAGAGAGTCGTTATTCGGGTGTGTTTGTTTTAAAGCTACAGTGTGAGAGAGGAGCATTTTGCTTTGACTCAAAGAGATGGTGATGACTGATAGCAGAGGGAAGAGAGAGCTGCTCATCTCTTCTTTCACTCCTATTCCTTCTGATGAAGGGAATGATCTTCGGTTTTAACAAAACAACCAAGTTGGTTAAGAGGGAGTTGAAGATTCAGGTAAATTCAGAACTAGTTGGATGGTCAGACCCAAAGACCATTAGTCATTAAATAATTTAATGTCAGCTTGGAAGGTTGGCTATATTCCCAGCTAAAATCCCTGTTTCTACAAGGAAGCCTTTCCTAATACCCCTTTATTCTAATGCCTTCCATCTGTTGATTATTTCCAGTTTATCCTGTATGTAACTTGTTTGTACATAGTTGTTTACATGTTGTTTCCTCCATTAGACTGTGAGCTCCTTGAGAGCAGGGACTGTCTTTTACCTTTCTTTGTATCTCCAGTGCTTAGCACAGTGCCTTAGCACATAGTGGGAGCTTCATAAATGTTTACTGACTGACTGATGGTACTCTCTCCTGATGAGCCATCTGAAATATTGTATTCAGTACTGGGGCACCACATTTTAAGAAGGGCACTGATAAGCTGTAGCTCATCTAGCAAAACGTGACCAGGATAGTAATGGATCCTGAGATCATACCATATGAAGATCAGTCAAAGAAATTGAAGATGTTTAGCCTGGAGAAGAGAAAGATAAGGGAAAACATGATTCTCTCTTTAAGTATTTGAAGCATTATCAGGTAGAAGACAAATTGCACTTGACCCTCTGCTTGACCCCAAGAGACAGATGAAAGAGGCTGATTTAGGGCTGACATAAGGAAAAACTTCCCAACCAGTAGAGTCATCTACAAGTGAAAATGGATTCAGGTCATAGTAGACTCCCCTTCACTAGAAGTCATCCTATAAAGGCTGGATGCTGGACCAATCATCCGTTATGTTCTAAAAAAAAACATTCTCGCTTACATAAGGATTGGAGATGGTCTTTAAGGTCCTTTCCAACTTGGAGATGCTGTGAGTACTTTGAGGCCATGGCCATTTTTTCTTTATTAGCAGAGCTCTTAACTGGCTTCCCATTCAAGACATAGCTGATTTTGCAAATCAAACCTGTCATGGAGCCACACAGTAAATGCTACACAATGTTGATTTAAGGCTTTTGGTCATCAAGTCTCAAAATGAGCACATGGTTTTTGATCAACCCAGCATTCAGCCCTCCATTGTCAGTCTGTCAGATGCTGCTGGTGAGTCAGCCACCAAGAGCCAAATGTCTGCAATGCTGTTCATCCTGTCAAAGAGGCTTAAGGGAAAGGGGTATCCTTTGTCACTGTGCCTGACTAAGCCAGACTATTGTTAAATGCTACATTTTACTCTCATGCATTTTTTAAAATGTCCATTTCCTTCCTAGGGTATTTTAATGGCATTGGGGCCCCAGTGAGTATCACAAAATTCTAGAGATGGAAGGGACTTTATAGATCATCTATTCCAATCCATATTCAAAAAAGGAATCCTCACTATAATATACCTGATAGGGGGCTTTCCAGCCTCTACTGGAGTGCCTCCAATGAGAAGGATCTCACCATCTCTAGAAGCAGCCTATTCCACTTTTGGACAACTCTAATTATTATAAAGTCTTTCCTGACATCAAGCCAAAAGCGGCCTCTTTGCAACTTCCATCCATGGTTCTGGGTTCTGACCTACAGGGTCAAACAGAACAAGTCTAATCCTTGATTCTACTCAAGTCCCACCTTCTGCAGGAGGCATTAATTGGTCCTCCCAGATGCTAGGATCTTCCCCTCTCAGATTCTCTTCCATCTTCTCTGTATATGTCTTGTATGTACCTAGTTATTTACATGTTGTTGCCCTCCATTAAAGTACATGCTCCTTGGGGGTAAGGACTGTTTTTTCCCTTTATTTATATCCTCAGTTCCTGGCTAAGCTCTTAAGAGTAAATTCTTAATAAATGCTTGTTGACCAACTGATTGATTCCAGATGAAAATCTTTCCAAATCCTTGAAGACAATTATCATGATATTCTCTTCTCCAGGCTAAACCCCAGTTCCTTCTATTGCTCTTCATACATCATGGACTCAAGGTCCTTCAACGGACCAGCTGGCCTACCCTAAACATTCTCCAATTTATCAATGTCTCACCTAAATTGCAGCGTCCAGAACTGAAAACACTATTTCAGCTTTTGTCTAACCAGGGCAAGGTATGAAGCAAAACTATGATTCTTTGTTCTTTAAGATTTTTGTCTGTCTTATAGATTTACAGAGCTAGAGGAAGCCCTCAAAGGCACACAGGGGTAGAATAAAGGACCCAGATCAGAGAGATAATAAGCATCAAAGCCTGGATATGAACCCAGATCCTTTGACTCCAGAAGCAAGTGTTCTTTTTACTATGCCACAGTGCTTCCTTCAAGGCAGTCTTAATCCAACCCAAGAGCACATTAGGTGTTTTTGGTTTCCATATTACACTGCTGACTTGTTGAGCTGGCAGTCCACCAAAATCCCTAGATCTTTTTCAAAAAAAAAAAAACTTCTATATGACCATGGTTTTCCTATCCTGTATTTGTAAAGTTATCTTTGTCTTTTCTTTCAAGCCTTACCCCATTCTAAGCTTTAGAAATCCTGATTCCTGTTTTAACAAGATGGTGGCACACTCTTATAATTCTTCCTCTGTTACCTACCCTCAATTCTATCTTCCAAACATATATATTTTTAAATTGAAGTTGGTAGGTTAGTTCTCTGTACATCAACACTGATTTCTTCAGACACGTATTTTTTTTCTTCTAGATGGAGTTGTTTTCCTTTTGTGTCTTCAGAATTTCCTCCTGAAGAGGTTCATGCCTCTTGGGCTGAATTCCCTCAGAGAATTTTAGTTTATGGATCCTACCTTTCCTTCTTCTGAACCCTTTGAAATCTGCTTTCCCAAAATCTAGGGTACATGTCAGACTGTGTTCAGCCTATCTCTATTTTTCTAACACAAATTTGAGGAGATCTGAGAAAATGAAATTAAGACTATTCATTGTCTTCATCATGACAGAAACAGTTTCAGTTATAGTTAATTCTCTGGGTGAGGGAATGCTTACATTTACAGTCAGCTGATACAGAATATCAAAGCTGCCCTCAATGGCTTTAAGGACACACCCCAGGATACTGAAAGATACTATGGATATGATTGCTGAACTGATATGGTTGATTTTTGAAAAATCACAGATGTGTATGAATAATACAGAGTGAAGAAATAAAATTGCAGAGTGACTGCAATAAAATAAAGTCAAAATGGAGGACAACAAAAATCTAGTTGGTGTCAGTAATATGCACCGAAGGCAATGGATTCATCTCTCCTTTATATTAACAATTGTAATCTGCATGGGGGTTGGGGATGAACTTTGTAAAAAGATATCACTCAAGTTCTTAATGGTTCAGGGAGAATTGGATTTTTAAAGCTACAAAACAAACCAGTTCTTTTCTTCATATAACATGACTCCAAATTTCTCCAAGTAAGACAATATTTTAGTATTTCCACTGAATCTATGTGTTCCAAATGTGTTTCACGTTAAACAGAAATCTTAAAAGTCAACCCCCCCAAAAATCATAACAAAAGAGAGGTGCCACATGATTTAATTCAATAGGCCAGTGGGCTTGATGTCAATTCCTGGTAAAATTCTAGAATATAGTAGTTTGTGAATAGCTTAGAAAGGAAAGTAATGAACATTATGAGTCAGTCTAGGCTCATCAAAAACAAGTCATCCCAGGCTAACCTCAATATTTTTGACAGGTTCCTAGACAGTAAGACCACTGCAATGTCACATGTATAATATACTTAAGTTTCAGAAAAATGTTTGACAAAGTCTTTCACATTATTGTTGCTAGGTAGATTCAGAAACAGTTTCACTGCCAAGACCCAAAAAGTGATGCTTGTCAACCTGGAAGGAGATGTCTAATTAAGAACCACAATTCTTGGACTCATCGATTTGTCCTTTCTATAAAGAGCTTGGATGAAGAATTGGGGCCTTCAACCTCTCAACCTTTAGTTGCCATTTTATGACAACAAGAACTTACAAACATGAGTTTAACATGCTCTAGTGGCAAAAGCATTAGATTCAGAGTCAAGAAATTGGGGCTTGAAAACTCAGGTCTGTTGATTATTATTTATGTGAACTTCACTTCTCCAAGAAGTATCTTCAGCTCTAAAATGAAAGTGTTAGACTAGCAGACCGCTGAGGTCCCTTTCTGGCTCTGAGTTTATGACCCTGTGGCATCCTGTGTCCTTCAGGCACAGACATTTGATGGCTCTCTGATAACTAACAAGTTCTGTTGGTTAGGGTTTGTGTAACAAGTCCTTCAGAGTAGACCTCATTTGACTAAGGTTGCTATTTGGTTTCCCATTGTTTTCATCATTTCCCTTTTTTTAGCCTTCAGGTTTGATTTTTCCTTAGGCATCAATCTTTTTTAGAGGGAGAATGTAGTATAGGCTAGAATGCTAGGCTTGGAGTTGGGAAGATCTAGTTTCAAATTCTACCTCTAATGTTATCTGAGTGACCCTAAGCAAATCCCTCAAACATTATACTCCTCAGACAACTCCTAGATTCTTGTCTAAAAAGTCATAGATGGGTTTAGATTTGGTGGAAGGAGTCCCACAGAAAGAGCTCCCCACTATGATAGCATCATAGAGCCTGCAAATATACCCAGGTCGATCTTTTAATTGGTCCTCCCAATAAGTTTCCCCCATAAGTTTCCAAAAGCACAAGTCTGCTGCTGTTGTGTTAAAATCAATCTGTAGGATGCTTCAAAAGAACCCCAGAGCTAACTCATGAAACAAATCTATGTTTTAGACACTTGGGGAAGCCTAAGAATGTTTATAAATGTCAATTTTTAGAATATCAACTAAGGGAACAAATTTCTGTTTAAGTTCCAGTCTTTGTCTGAGACAGGCCTCAAAGGAAGGAGAGGTCTGGAGGGAAGGACTCCCCAAAGAAAGAGAAGGATTTCATAGAAGGAAAAAAAGAAAAAAAAAGGTTTGTTGTCATTTTAAAATAAAAATCCATTGCAAACTAAAATTAGATACTTTAAAATAAACTCTTTAAAAGACACAAAATGAAATGCATATGAACAATGAGCAATAAAACCCATCAATAAGCATTTTTGTTATACAACGTTGCCCCCAAATGTCATCACCCAAAACAATCAAAGGAAACAAATTCAACAAAAAGTGGTGATAGAATGGGAAGTCACCATAGGAGCCAACCATGTCAATTTCAGTCACTCAGTGACAACCACATAATGTGGTTGCTTGTGTTTTACCCTTGCAAGTCAGCGTGCATTATTGTTGACAGGCATCGAGAGGTGTGTAACAACAATGCAAGTGACAGGTAGAATTGTAAAATGATAAGATCAATAACATGTGTTGTTAGATCTGTGGTTCAGCAAACCAACACAAACAGTTGAGAATCCATGATTCTGAGCATAGCCTCTACCTCTCAGAAGAGCAATCCAATGCAACAAGCAATTACTAAGTGCTCATTTATTAAATGTGCTAGACATCGGCTATGCAAAAAAAAAAATGAAAATCTACCCTCAAGGAGCTTTTATTCTGATAGTCTTTTATTCATTCATTCATTCATTCATTCATTTTTCCAACACTAATTAAGTGAGTGCCTAATATGGAAAAGGCAGCACGATAGAGTGAAGAGTACTAGACTTGGGAGTCAGGAAGACCTGCATGCACATCCTAGCTCAAACACTTAATAGCTGTGTGATCCTGGACAAGTTCCTTAACTTCTTAGTGTTCTAAGCAACTCTCTACTGAGACCATAAGTTACAAAGATAATATTGGTAAAGAGAGTTTCCTTTTCTAGGAACTTTCTGTAGCAATGTCCCAATCTCTTTCTTCAGACACCCAACATAGAAGTTACATCTTCATTAGATTGTGAGCTCCTTGAGGGCAAGTACTGTCTTTTGACTTTCTTGGTATCCCACTTAATAAACACTTATTGACTGATTGATCTCATATCTTACCATCACTAAAAACTTTTCTCTTTCTTTCTTCAAGATTCTGCATTTTGAAATCTCTCTCTCTCTCTCTCTCTCTCTCTCTCTCTCTCTCCCTGTCTCTCTTCCCCCCTCCCCCCTCTCAACACTATCTCCTGCCTTTCCACTTCATTCCCCTTATAAAATTGTTCCTTACCCTCATTGGGAATCCTGGTCCCTCAGTCCCATCCTATTCTCCCATTCTATCAACCCCTATTCTAACTTCACTTCCATCCCTTCACAGTCCTGATCCTAGATTTACCCAATTCAACAAGGCACTGTCCATTATCCTCAAATTTTTTGCCCTGGGTCTCCTGCTCTCCTATTCTCTAATGGTTTGTTAATACAGTGATCTGCCTTCTCTACTCCGCAACCTATTGTTTTCTTTTTTATTGATTTTTTTCAATTAAAAATATTTTTATCTCTCCCACCCCTATACACACCATTGGAAAAAAAAGATAAAGAAAATCCTTGTAACAAACATGCATAATCAAAACAAATCCAACTTCCACAATGTTCATGTCCAAAAAAAGATACATCTTATTCTATACCTTGAGAGCACTGTCTCTCTGTCAGAAGGTGGTTAGCAGGCTCCATCATTATTCCTCTAGAATCATAGTGGGCCATTGTATTGATCAGAGTTCTTATGGTTTTGAAAGTCGTTCGTTTGTTACAAAGTTGCTGTTATTTTATAAATTATCTTAGTTCTGCTCACTTTGCTCTTCATCCCTTCATATAAGTCTTCCCAGGTTTCTCTGAAATCATTCCCTTCATCATTACTTATTAAACAATGGTAAGATGTGATAAAAGATTTAAAATACATTCATTACATTCATATACCATAATTTGTTCAGCTGCTCTCCAACTGAAGGACACCCCTTTAGTTTAAATTTCTTTACCATCACAAAAAGAGCTACTATGAATATTTTTGTACATGTGAGTCCTTCTTCTCTTTCTTTTATCTCTTTAGAGTCAATCAATTGTTTTACAACTCTCACTTTTTCCTCAACACCCAGAAATATCACTTCTACCTATCCACACTCCTTTACTGACATAATTCTTTCTAATGACCTTTTAACTGCTGGATCCAGTGGCATTTTCTCTATCCTCAACACTTACGATTTCTACAGAGATTCTTGACCAATACCCTTATTCAGTTTCTATGACACTGCTTTGTCTTGGTTGTAGTCCTACCGGACTTGATCCTTCTCAGTTGACTTCAATGATACATCCTCCTCCTTCTCCTCCTTCTCCTCCCCCTCTCCCTCTTCTCATCCCCAAAATGTGGGTAATGTCCCAAAGTTTTAACCTTGTTCCTCTTCAGTTCTACACTCTCTCTCTCAGTGATCATGTCCACTCACATGATCTCTATTATCAATACAATTATATGTATGACTATCCAACCTCTGTCTCTACTTAGATCCCATCTTCAACCCCGATCTCATATGCTCAAATGCCTATTGAACATCTTCACATAATTATTATTTCACTTACACTTCAAATTCAAGGCATTCAAAACTAAACAACATTTTCCCACAAAAACCTATTCTTCCTCCCAACTTACACCACCATTCTCCCATTCCCCCAGGCTTGAAGCCTCATAGTCATCTTTGTCTGTTCTGTCTCATTTACCTTCTAAACCTAATCATCTGCCAAGTTTTGTCAGTTCTAACTCTACAATATCTCTGACAACTGTCCCTTGAGGTCATTAGACTAGATGACCTCTAAATTCTCTTGCTTCTCTAAATCTATAATAGGTCCTATCATCCTGTGATCTTTTCTTTCCATTAAATGTAACTACCACACTGACTTAGACCTTCCTCACCTCTTACTAGAACCTACTGTGAATAGCCTCCTAACTTGCATTTCTGCCTCCAGTTTCTCCTTCCAATCCATCCTTAAACAGGTGCCAAAATAATCTTCCTAAGCCACAGGTCTCACCATATTGTTCATCTGCTCAAAAATTTCAGTTGCTCCCCATTACTTAAAGGATGAAATACAAAGTTGCTCACCTGGCATTCAGGCTCTTCCTTAATCTGGCTCCAATTTATCCTTCTATGTGTAATTCACATTATTTTTCTTCACATGCCAAATCACATTATTTGCTGTTCCCCAAACTCAGTATGTCATTGCCCACTTTTGTGTATTTGCATAGGCCATCCCACATGTTTGGTATGTATTCTTTCTACTTCTCTCCCTACTGTTGTTCTTTCTTTTCTTCAACCTAGGCACCACCTCTTACTTGAAACCTTCCTTGCTCATCTCCTTCTCCACTATCATATAGTGATTTCTCCCTTCTCAATACTTCTTACAATATTTTTCCTGGATATCTTTACCTGAAGCACAATGTACTTTGCATATTTGTGCTAATGTCATATATTCCCTAATAGACTGTAAATTTTTTTATAGTGAAACCAAGTCGTTTAATCTTTTTGTCCCTAATACTAAGCAGAGTTACTTTGTACAAAGTAGATACTTTAAAATGCTTATTGAATTGAATTTGTTGGTATCTAATAGCTATGTATTTCCATCAATGGAAATATATATAACAATGTTGTATAAATCTTGATATTATTTTGCCAGCACTGAAATCTGAATGCTGCTACCATTGTAGCATACAAAATTAACGTGGAAATTCTACCCAGGAAACTTTAATGGGAGATATAGTACGTTAGAGTATAAAGAATATCAGAACGGGAGTCAGGAAAGTTCAGTTCTGGTCACAACTCTGAAACATTAATTTCACTGTGTTACTGTGCCAAGTGCCTTAACATCCCTGGGCCTTTATTTCCTCATATGTAAAATGAAGGCATTGGTCTAGATCAAGGGTCCTTAACCTGAGGACCACAGAGCTCCAAAGAGTTCATGAATAAATCTCAGGGGGTACCTGAACTTAGGTAGGAAAATCATTATTTTTACTGACCTTTGGTTTCTTTTGTAATCCTAAGTATTTTGTACTAGGCATTTTACAGGCAACTAGGTGGTATGGTGACTAGAATACCAGAATTAGAGTCAAGAAGACCTCAGTTCAAATCCTGCCTTAGATATTTATTGTGTGACTAAAGGCAAGTAATTTAACCTTGGTCAGCCTCAGTTTTGTTATTTGTAATATGGAAGTAATAATGGTACCTACCTTTCAAGGTTATTATAAGACAAAATGAGATAATTTGTAAAGTGATTTGCAAACCCTAAAGTACCATGTAAATGTTACCTATTATTATTATTCTATCTTATGAACTTAAAAATATTATGAGAAAGGTTTTATAGGCTTCCCAGTTGGTTATAGGGAAGGAAGGAGGGAAGGAAGAAAGGAAGGAAAGGAGGAAGGAAGGAAGAAAATATGCATTAAGCACCTACTATGTGCCAGACATTGTGTTAAACACTTTACAAATACTATCTCATTTAATCTTCACAGCAACCTGAGAGGTAGGTGCTATTATTATTCTCATTTTACAGTTGAGGAAATTGAGGCAAACAGAGGTTAAGTGACTTGCCCAGGGTCAAATGTTAAGAAGTGTCTATTATTTGAATTAGCTTCTTTTTTACTCTAGGCCCAGAGCTCTATCTATTCTGCCACCTAGCTACCTATGAACCAAACAAACAAAGTTAGGAACTCCTGATCTAGATTCTAGAACATCTCTGAGATCTTTTCCAGCTCTGGGATTTGATGCTCTAAAGCCCCTCCACTCTCTGACATTCTATGTTCTAAGGTTCTTTCAAGCTTTGATGACTTTGAACTACCAACCAGTTCAGTGTTTCACTGCTCCTTGAAATTGTTTCCTCTGCTCTCTTTCTTATAGCTTAAGAAAATAGAGAAAAACTAAACGTCTTTAATAAGATCAATGGTCAAACTAGGAACGGAATGCACAGCTCCAAGGAAGTAGTCCATTCTGTGTCCCCAGACAATGCCACTTCCTTGTTAGAATTCCAGTGCATTTTCTCATAAATATAGCCCTTTTTTTCCCTAAAAACCCAATTATTTTCAGCAACTTCAGCTGGCATGCTATGGAATTCAAAAGCAAACACACATGTCTTCCAAAATATTTCCAGATGGCCACGCACACACTCACACACACACACACATACACTCACACACACACTCACACTCACACACAGTACTTCTGCATAAGGATTCCAATAATCTCACCAGATCTCAGCTCCTCATGGTTAGTGACAATACCTGAACGTTTCCAGAGGCATTCAGAATGATAATTCCCCCATTCTCCAAAGCAAAACATAAAAACCTTGCCTAACAATTCTCCAAACTGTAAGCCAGTGTATGGCTACTTTGAAAATAGATATCATTTGGAAATATTAAGGAGGCAACTATGCTAGATAAGGACTAAATACCTACAATACTTTTTAATAATCCATGCAATCATAAATGTTGGTCCTCCCTCCCTCCACTGAACCAGATTGAAATTTAGTAGACAGTTTCAGGAGTTGTTGCAGGGAAAAAAAAATGCATCCCCTGGTGGCCAGCCCTATGGTAATGAGCTTCTATTCAGTAAGCTAATCTTCAAACAATAGACATTGAGTCTGTCCATCACAGGGCCCCTTTTCAAATTCAACAAATATTTACTGTCTTTGTTGTTTTGTTATTCAGTCATTTCTAACTCTTCATAACCCCATTTGGAATTTCTTGACAAAGATATTGGAGTGGTTTGCTGTTCCTTTTCCAAATTATTTTGCAGATGAGGATCTGAGTTAAAAAGAGTTGAGACTTGCCCAAGGTCACACAGCTAGTAAGCATCTGAAGCCAGGTTTGAACTCAGCCAATTCCATGCTGGACACTATCCACTGTGCCACCTAGCTGCCTGGTGTCTATTCTGTAGATAACTTCTGTATACTTAGTTATTTACATTGTCTCATTCTTTGGAATGTGAGCTCTTTGAAGGCAGGAACTGTTCTTGTTTTTCTTTGTAACTACAGAGTTTAGTACAGGGCCTGACACACAAATACTTGTTGACTTACTGACAAAATGATTATCATACAAAGCAGGATGTGATGAGGAAAACAGAAAATTCCAAACAAAATGCCCCAGGAAATTCTGAATATTAGAAATCATTTTTTCAGTGGCAAGTCTACTTAAAGTGGCAATTGAAATAAGCTTTGAAGGCAGAGTTTTCTGAAAGATAAAGATGAGAAGAAATTAGATTCCAGGCACGGGCAACAGGGTACATGAATGTACCATGGCAAGAAATAGTGGGACAAATCAGGGGACAATCAGTTGTCCAGCGTAAGTGTATAAATGGAAAGTGATGTGATATTTGTCTGAACAGATAAGTTGAAGCTATATTGTAGAGGGGCTTAAATTTAAATGCTGAGGGAAATAGTTATTAATAACCAATATCTTGGGGAGATTTGGAGCTCTCCCCTTTTTCCAAATTCCTGATTTTAAAAAAGTTCAGTCACTTGAAGGACATTACTGATAATGAGATTGAATTAAGTCTCCTCATCTTGTTCAGACTCCACCCAACCTTTCAAGGAATTTAATCTAAGGTGAAGAAGCCCATTTTGTCTAGATAGCCCAAAGCTGGGGGTGGTCTGCATATAGAGATATTTTCTCTGTCCAAGGATGACATGAGATCACTCACAGCCCCTCATTGAACATCTACTCTTCAAAGGGTATATAAACTGTGAGCCTCACCACCATAATTGTATTTGCTCTGTGAGAGATGGCCAAATGACCATCCTTTTATTAATAACCCATTGGCCTTACTAATAAAATTATGTCTTTCAAACTATATCTTTCAAACCTTTTTAATCACCACAGTGCCAGAATAAGGAGTTTATATTTAATCCTGTAAGAAATATGGAACCACTGAGCCTAGGAATGATATAGTCAGCCCTATTCCTTACACTGATTATTTTGGCATCTGTGTGAAGGCTAGATCGAAGAGGACAGTGATTAGAAACAGGGAGCTCAATTAGGGTGCTACTATACCACTATAACAGATGATGTGAGAGATGTGAAGATCTTGAACTAAGGCAGAGACCTTACAAAGGAAGAGGAGATGAATATAAGAGATATTGTGGGCAACCACACACGGAAGGTGTGTGAGATAGAAAACTCAAGGTTTTAGACCTAGGAGACTAAAAGGTTGGGGGTGTTCTTACCAGAAGCAGGGAAGCTTGGAGGATAGGTGAGTTTGATAGGTGGAAAATGAGTCCCATATTGGACATATAGAGTTTGAAATGCCTTTAGGACATTCAGGTCAATATGTTTAACAGGTGGTTAGAGATATAAGTAGAAGTTCAAGACAAAGATTAAGGCTGGTCAAGTAGATCTTAAAGTTACTGTCTGAAGATGACAACTACAAGGATGAGAGCAGATGAGATCTGCTCTAAAGAAAGAATTTAGAGAGAAAGTAGGGCCTAGGATAGAGCCATGGTGGACACTCATTCCTAGGAGACTGGAAGATGGATTATGATCAGAGATATTTTCCTTAGTACTCTGAAATCTGAAAAGGTTTCATACCATGAAATTCCATTGAAACTTAACTGTACAGTTTTCTAATTTGTTTTTTTTTATTTTCCTAAGCAGTGAGCTAGGACGCTTATAATAAAACTGACTAACTACACTGTGAATCAAGACATAAGAAGATTTGCTTGAATATAATGACAAGAAGACTGAAAAGGAGCATGTAGAAAGGTATGAGTGAGGAGAACCTGCATAGCAAAACATCACAAGGCATAAGGAAAGAGAGTTTCTGAAAGGAGCAGGAGTTCCAGAAAGCTGCAAAAAAAGATCAAATAAAATCAGACCTAAAAGAAAACTGTCATATTTCACAGTAAAGACGACTGACAACCTCGGAGCACTTAGCACAGTGCATAGCACACAGAAGGCACTTCATAAATGCTGACTGAGTGGCTGACCAACTAGCGAGAGCAATTTCAGATCAGTGTTAGGGTCAGAAGCTAGATTTTAAGGGATTGAGATATAGTGGAAGTTAAGGAAATGACAGCAACAAAAGCTGCCTTTTTCTAGAAGATTGGCTATGCTAGGAAGAGATATAATTAGGGGAAGAGGAAAAGAACCTATACGTTCTAAAATATTTATAGCAGTTC
Organism: Vombatus ursinus; assembly: GCF_900497805.2. NCBI lineage: Eukaryota > Metazoa > Chordata > Mammalia > Diprotodontia > Vombatidae > Vombatus > Vombatus ursinus. The sequence goes on from NW_020954556.1 coordinate 63,249,506, forward strand.
TCTTTTTGGTAGCAAAGAACTAGAAATTGTGGGGATGCCCATCAATTGGGGAATGACTGTACAAGTTGTGGCATATGATAGTGATGGATTACTACTGTGCTGTAAGAAATGATGAGCTTATTGATTATAGAAAAGCATGGATAGACACGTACCAAATAATGTAGAGTGAAATGAGCAGAATCAAGAGAACACTGTATACAGTAACAGCAATATTGTTTCAAAAACAACTTTGTGCAAGTAAGTCATTATGACTATTACAAATTCCCAAATTAACTACAAAGGACCTATGAAGGAAGATGCTATCTGCATCCAAAGAAAGAACTGATAAGTAAAAGTATGTGTAGAATGATTTTTACATATACATATACATATACACATACATATATATACATATTTATGTCTAATGATAGCCATCTCTCAGGTGGGGTAGGGGGAAGACAAAAAGTTATATGATAACTATATTATATATTTAAAAGGAATAGCAAGTTGTACACAACAGATTTGCGGTTTCATGTGCAGTCATCTTTTTTATTGTACTATGTTATGAAAATGCTTGCGTTGCTTCATAAATTAAAAATAAAGATCTATTTCAAAAAAGATGAGATATGATAATTTAAGGGAAGAGTAGGATCAAAGGAAGATTTTTTTTAAGATAGGGAGAGTTCTAGAGATAGTTTCAGCAAAGAAGGAGATAAAGAGAAACTGAAGATGAAAGGAAGGGAGGTAATTATTGAAGGGTCAAACTCATGAGGATAGATAGGGATATCATTGGATAGAAGGGAACAAGGAAAAGGACTGGCCTGGGCAAGAAGAGCCACCTCTCCCAGAGAGCTGGACCAACAGAGGAAAAACAAGGACTAGTATAGTTAAATGAGGAGTCTCATGACCAAATGGTTGGCTACAAAGGTGAATTTTTTTGGCCACAGAAACTCCCCAAACTCATCTACCAATATGTGGGGGAGGTTGGAATCTACATTAGTAGGTGAGGCACCTACAATCATAAAATCATGGATCTTTGGGGACATGTATCCTTTAACTTACTTGCATAGGTAGGTTTAAAGCAGTTAGGTGGTACAGGGAGTAGAGTGTTGGACTTCAGGTCAGGATCACCTGAGATGGCTATAAGACCCTGGACAAGTCAATTAATCTCTCTCAACCTCCACTTCCTCATCTGTAAAATGGGGATAAAAAATTGTTTTCGGTTCTCCCATTTTCATGATCCCATTTGGGTTTTCTTGGCAGATATGGGAGTGATTTGCCATTTCTTTCTTCAGTTCATTTTACAGATGAGGAAATTGAGACAAATAGGGTTAAGTGACTTATCCAAGGTCACTCAGCTAGTGTCTGAGGCCAGACTTGAACTTGTCTTTCTGACTGCAGGCCTGGTGCTCTATCCACTGAGCCACCTGCGCCACCTAGCTGCCTATGGGGATAAAAAAAATAGCACCTGGCAAACTTTAAAATGTGATGGAGATGCTAACTCTTATTATATATGAAGACAGAGATACATTTCTACAGATATATCTATATACATTTGTTTGATATAATATATATAGCACACATGTATATATATATAATTTATTTATATACTATACTACTTAGTGTGTATATCTATAATATACAGCATCTATAGTGTACATATAATACATAATATATAAACATTTAGGAATATGGACCTAAAAACAATTATGTGATTCTCAGTGCCCTCTGCCCTCTTTTCTACCACTCTGCCACCATCCCTGAAGATGCAGAAGAGGATTGGAGGACATTCTGTATTTTTCTTTGTGTCTTCCCCTAATGGCCAAGACACTAATGACGAGCCTCTCTATAATTAGCTTCTCACAAAGCAAACACAGCCTGTTGCCAGGAGTACACTGGAGGCCTTTCTAGCATGTCAGAATGTGATAGAACACGTTGGGGCTTGTACTATCTTGGTCACCTCTGTGCCATGAGAAGTATCATTCAGTGGTTGCTTTGGCAGCACATATACTAAAATTGGAATGATAGCATGGCCCCTGAGCAAGGATGACACACAAATTCATAAAGCGTTCCATATTTTTTGTGTTTATCATCCTTAAACTCCATTTATTTCTATGGTGTGGGGGAAACCTAAACTTTATAGATTAAATTAAATTCAACAACAACAAAAAATTGTGTACCTACAAAACCAAATTAAAAAGTTTCTTTCTTAAAAAAAAAAAAAAAGAAGAAGAAGTATCATTCAGACTTTCTAGCATGCTGGATGGATCTCCTGTGGTGAGCTTCCAGGTCACACCAGATGGGCAGGCATGGATAAGGTGAAATCTGCATCCCCAGAGAGACAGTACTGCAGATGTTACGTGTTATGAAAAGCAAATATTGTCTGAAATCAATGTTTTATTTTTTTAACTGGGATGTTAGCACAAAAGGTTCCAAAATTCTAGGGAATTAATAGTGAGTAAAAACGTTTTCTAGGTGACCTATTTTATTTTCGGTACTGCATTTTATGGGTTATTTTGTGGTTACTATATTAGAAAAAGTGTCTATTATCAGAATTGATGGTTTATTATAAAGAATTGTGTGCAGAAAGGTCTATTTTCAGCAATCTCTAGCAAAAGATATCAGTTTTTGGTGGTCACAGGAACCTAACTCCCTATTTTCCATAGATTCAATGTATCAACATTTGTGTCTTTGACTTTTGCACTATTTTTTAGGAACATTGCCTCTGTCAAAATTGAGGACTGACTGCATGTATGCATGTTATCTATCTATCATATATCTATCCAATTCTGTTGGCCTACCAGTCTATCACCAGCCTGTCTATTATGTACTTTTTTCTAACACAGTAACCATGAAATAACCTATAAAATGCAGTACACAAAATAAAATTGGTAATATACAAAACATTTTCCTCATTAGTAATTCCTTAGAATTGTGTGACCTTTTGTGCTACATCTCATAATTTAAATAATTTAAATTTAAATAATTTAATTTAAATTTAAATAATTTAAAAAATTATTTCAAATAATGTTCACTTTTCATAACTCATGAAATCTATAGTACCATAAATACCATACAGCAAATAAAATTCTTAAAACAAAAAAATTAACCTGAATATTACTTTCTACTGTGTCAGACAGCAGTGTGAGGGTGTTGTAGTGTGTATTATACTGCTGCAAACCTTTCTATTTGGGCTGGCCTCTGAAAGCCAAAGGAGAGGTTGCTGGACTTTAGTTGCTGCTGTAAGAAGATGCCAAGATTGGCAATATCTTGACATCACTTCTAACACTCTATCCTTCACAGCTGGTGGATGATGTTGGAGAACATGAAGGATGTACCAGTTTGAAATAATATATTCTAATAGGATTCCAGCCACTCTCAAACTTGTACACATCACGCCTTTTATTTTTTTCTTTATTGCTCATAGCCACAAATGTGCAAGTTGCCAACATGAAAGTGAAAACGAGGTTACTAATAAAATCATGTGAATTCTTGAAGTCACAAAAGTTAAATTCATGAATGTTGAAGATTGATTATACATAGGCATATAGAGATGAATAAATGATAGACAGGTAGATAAAGAGATAGATATAGATAGATGTGACATAAAAATCAATAGGGAGATAGATACAGATGTGAGACAGAGATAGAGAGATAGATGATAGATACATAGATAGATAGATAAACAGACTGACAGACAGAGGTAGATAGGCAGATGTATGACAAATACCCCCCATGAGGTGGAAAGTGCACTTAAGTCAGAGTCAGGGTTTTGGCTCTGCTGTGTGAACGGGAACAAGTCACTTCTCTCTGAACCTTGGTTTCCTTTTTTCTCTATAACAGGGTTTGAGTTAAGGTTCCCTATAGCTGGGACCTATAAGGTCCCTTATATATAGTGACATTCTGTGATCTTTAGAAATAAAAAAAATAAAAAGTTTCAAGAAGTAAAGGAAAAAATGTGAAATTTTAAACCAAAAGATCATAAAGATGCAAAGCATTGCTGCAGAAAAACTCAGGGAGTCAGAGTTGGTTTTCCATGCTCTCTTTCAAATACACACTCCTCCCAACGTATGACCGTCTTCTTTTAAGGTAACAGTGTGTACTATACAACCTTTAAAAGAAATATTTCTTTTAAAAATTGTTTTCTCAATAATAAAGGCTCAGCAATGATGGATTTTTTTTTTAAGTCTGAAAAGAACCCAAGGGAAAACCAAGATTTATTTACATCAAAGGCATCTCCTCACAAGAGGTCAGCTCTCTGTCCAGACAGATCTCTCTTCCCAGGCTCCTAGTCTGGTATTTCAGTATAATCTCCCCTATAATTGGATAGAAAAACTGTGGGAACAGACTTTCATGGGAAGTACTGGATATAATAAAGAAGAACCAAGTGATTTCGTAGATACTCAGATACAGATAATGCCCAGAAAAATGTTCTTGGTACTTTTCAGATCCATCAGTAGATACGAGATGTTGAGACTTCAACAGGTGGTCACTTGTGAATATGAAGAATTCAGAGAAACATGGGAGACTTGTATGAAATGGGACAGTATAAGCAGAGCCAAAAGAAACTCTACATGACCACAACAATGCCAAAGAAGACAATACCAAAAGGTCAAATACAATAAACGATGTTAGTATCAACAACTTGAAGCTTACACTCATGACTTTCCTGGTAACAAGCAGTAAATGACCAGAGTGGAAAGTGGCATCTACCACTAGTTACAACCACTCTGACTGGGCGGGTTTTGCTTAACTGTTTTTTGAGGAATGTACTTTGAGGAGGGGCAGGGTGTTTGGATGACTGTTGGATGCATCTAATAGTTTTGTTTTCCAAAAAGTTATCAGTTCTATCTTCTACAAACCTGCTTATTACCAGAAGTGGAAACCCACATCATTTTTATCTATGTAATGATAAAAGTGTTGGTTCTGAAGAAAAGGTCCTAAGAATCAGGAATTCAGGGGTAAAAATCAGGAGAACTGGTTTCAGTTCCCAATTCTGCTACTGAGTCGCAGTGGGACCTAAGGCAAGTTATTTTTCTCTGGGAATCACGTGCTTAGCCTGTGAAATGAGGGAGTTGGCCTAAAGGAGTCTTCCAGGGTCACACCCAGTTCTAACATGCTTTGTCCTAGAGTCTAGAGTCCCTACTACATCTGACATCCCATTATCTAAGGTCCATTTTCGTGCTAACATCCTATAGTGCAAGCTTCCTTCTGCTTCTTGCATTCTATGTTTTAAGGTCCCTTGAGCTTTTGCATCCCGTGTTCAAAAGTCTTTTAAAGCTCCAAGTCCATATTCTCTAATTCTAATTCACAGTAAATCTGGCCCATTACTATGGAACTGGCTACTGGAGATTAGCTATCAAACAGATAATCTAATAACTGTTTTAAGGTTTAGAAAGTTTAAGTTGTGCCTCTTTAGTGACTCTTGTCCCCACTATGGTTGTTCCCAATGTATTAGACTGAGCTGGGTCCCATTCCTGGAATATCTCCCTGTTTCCTTCTAGTCACCTAATCTGGATCTTACTCATCCTTCAGGGCCCAGTTCAGGGCAGCTATGGTATAGTGGAAAGAGCAATAGGTTTAGGATTAGAAAACCTAGGCTCAAATTCCGATGCCGCCACTTACAACCTGGATGTGACCTTGGAGAATAATAATAGCTAGCATTTATATAGTGTTTTAAGGTTTGTAAAGTGCTTTATGTATGTTATGTCCTCTGACCGTCACGACAATATTGTGAGGTGGGTGCTGTTATTATCCCTACTTTACAAATGAGGAAATTGAAGCTAAGAGGTTAAGGGACTTGCCCAGGATCAGTAATTGACTGAGAAGATTCCTACCTGATTCCAAGTCTAAAGCTCCATCTACTATGCCACTGACTGCCCTGTGTACTTGGACTGGTCCAATGACTATGTCTGACTTCATTTTCTAGGGTTCTATTTTCACTTCCTGTTATGGATTACAGTCCAAATGTAGTTTATTCTTCTCTCATTCTGAATCTCCTGTCTCCTCAGCAGCCCCAGCTACAAAAAACTTGAAAACAAAAAGTCCTTGCCATCAAAGTCCTTGATGGTTCAACACTGGGTGTGGATATGGTTTTAAACAGTGGAAATCACAGAGGAGAAGATGCAGGACCATCGACTCTGCCACTGAGCTCTAAAGATGAAGGAACCTGTCCATCTTTCCTGTTGCTGATGCTTCCTATATATGTTGTCTCTTCCATTAGTGCAACTTGAGAACTGAGGGTCTTGCTTTTTTTTCTTAGAGTCCCAGTGCTTAGTGAAGAATTTTCCATATACTAAACACTTAATAAGTGCTTTCTGTCATTCATTCATCCATTGGTTAGAAAATATTCCTATAGGAAGGCCAGCAAATTTGTCCCATTCTTTATCCATGTGATGTCCTACCTCCAACTGAAGAGGGTGGACTAGACTTTATTTGGAAACCTGTCTAGTTTTCAATGATTCCAAACTATTGCATAACATAAAAAGCCACCTTTTCCACACTTTTTTCTCAGTGATGCCATATTCTGTGAATCCTGGAACCCCAAAGTTTCTGAAGATTCAAAATTGCAGGTGATACCTATTCTATTCTATTTCATTCCATCCCATTCCATACCGTTCCATTCTATTCTATTCCATTCCACCTCATCCTCCTCCATCCCATCCCATCCTATACTGTTGCATCCCATCTCACCCCATCCCACCCCATCCCATCTCATCCCATCCTATTCCATTCCATTCCATCCCATTTCCTTCTATTCCATTCTATTCTACATCCATTTAAGTACCTGCTCCATGCACTGTGCTAAATTCTTGGGATACAAAGACAAAAATAACACTGCCCCTGACCTTCAAGAGCTTACATTCTACTGGGCCTAGCACAGAGTGGGTGCTTGGTAGATGTATCTTGAATTAATTAACCCATAAACTATTGGAAAACAGGACCCCCATTTCATGAGTTTGCATATCCCCATAGCACAGGGCACAAGGAAGTAAATGCCCTTATTAAAAACAGTTTGGAGAAGCTTCAATAAGAAATAGGTAGTAATCTTAGATTTTTCTAGAATATTTTTCTAGAATACTTCCACTAGCCCACCAATTCTTTTAAGGGATTAAAGTCAATTCAGTAAGCATATATTATATATATATGCATATACACACACACACACACACACACACACACACACACTTATTATGTGTCAGGAACTGTGCTAAGTGTTGAGAATAAAAAGAAAGGCAAATACAGTCCCTGTCCTCAGGGAGCTTACAATTCAGTGTGGGAGATACCATGTAGGCAACAGTGTACAAACAAGATACATACAGGATAAGTTGGAGATAATCACGGTGGGAAAACACCAAAATTATAGGGGGTCTAGGAAAGGCTTCTTGCAGGAGGAATTTTAGCTGAGATCTGAAGGAAGCAAGAGAACCTTGGAGGCAGAAATAAGGAGAGAGAGTATTCCAGGCATGGAGGCAGCCAGGGAAACGCAGTCATAGAGAGCATCTTGTGCAAGGAACGGCAAGGAGGCTAGTGTCACTGGAAGAGAATAAGGTGTGAGAAAACGACTCAGATATTGTAGAAATGAGAACTGTTTATGATTAAAAGAAAATGATGGTAGCCTAATTTCTAGGGTATTATAGTAGAAAAACTATTTTCCTTACAAGAGCTCTGTGAGATAAGTAGTACAAAAATTACCTCCATTTTATAGATTAAGAAACTGAAAGGGATAAAGTAATTTGCCTACAGTCATTCATCTAGGAAACATCCAAGTCAGGATTGGAATAGAGACCTTCTAACTCCAAATGCAGCCTTCTTCCCATGAGCATGGACACTTGCGCAATGTGACAATCACAGAGAATCCTGGGCAATTAATTTGGGACTATAAAAACAGAATATCACATCTGGAAGGATCCTTCAACTCCAGCTCTGTCATTATACAAATGGGGAAACTGAGGCCCAGAGAATTGGGGGAAAAACTAGGACTCAAAGTCATAATGTCTGGGCTGAAGTCTAGGCCCTGCCACTGGCTTGGTTTGTGATCTGCTCAGCGCCTGTTTCCTCACCTATAAAATCTGAACTCAGTCTTTACTGATGCCAAGTCCAGCACTTTTTCCACTGTGCCACCCAGCTGCCTCTATAACAAGGAACCCTGGGCAACGAAAGTGAAACAATTAAAATACAGAATGGATCAGATCCACCACCTCTCGAATTATACATTTGGGGAAACTGAAGGCCAAAGAGTTAGTGGAAAGGGATGACTCAAGGTCATAACACCTGAGGTTAATACCAGGTCCTGCCACTAATTTATTCTGTGACCCTGGGCAAGCTACTTTCCTTCTCAATGATGATAAAAATCCCCACAGGGTTGCTGTGGGGGAAACGTTTCATAAACCCTAAAGCAATATATAAATATGAGTTGCTTTTGATATAATCTGTAAAATGGAAACAATGATCTTTGTGCAGTCTACCTTTCAGGGTTATTGTGAGAAAAAAAAATTCCTTTGGAGAGAAATAGTGTGGTTTAGTGGGAAAAGCACCACCACTGAGTCAGGAAAAACTTTAGTTGGAATCTCAGCTCCAGTATTTTTGTGAAGAGCAGCAACTGACTTAACCTTTCATAGCCTCAGTTGACTTAAGTACAAGAAGGGAATAGTGATGCTTGCGCTATCTATATCCCAGGTTTGTGAGGAAAGTGCTTTGTGAGCCTCTGCGCAGTTCTTTCCCCCAGGGTCCAGCACAAAGCTAATTGCACGTGCACCAGGTAGAGGGTTTTATGGACCACTGCTAAAGATAGGAACCTACCTGGCCCTGCAGTCAACCTTGAAAAGAGCCCCTTTGAATTTAGCTCAGCTGGTCCTCAAACGACAGATCTTCAAATGTCTCTGCCATACTCAAAGCCTGCCCAGCTTGGTAGAACCTTCCTGAGTTTGTTGGCATGGCCTTGCATCCTTACCACCCCCCTGTACCTCCACATCACAATGAGACACTTCAGTGAAGCATTTGATGTGTTCTGATCATAGTAGGCACTAAATAAATAAGGAACAAATGAATGAATGAATGTGGTTCAGTGTCAGCTGTTCACAGCTTCCCAACAAAGCCACGAACCCCCGCTCCTTTCTGCTGTACACTAATGCCTTTCGGTTCAGTAACCCTTCACAAATGGACTTTTCTCTCCAAGCTCCACTATGGTCAACAACAGAGAACTCAGTGATTGAATCCTCTGAGGCGTGAAAAAGACAACCCAGGCCAGATCAAAGAGTGTCTGGTGCCTACGGAAATACAAGTGCTTCACAATCTCGCTGCCCTTTCCTCATTCCTGGCTTGGCAAAGTGAGTCCTTGCCCTTAGAACACAGAGTGGTCCCTGCTAATGAACAGTTCAGGAAGGAGGAGTGGGGCCAACCATGGAGGACAAGGACAGCTTAGGACTTAATTGCTAGAGAGCAAATCCGGTGATAAGGAGGGGGAGGCCAAACCGCAAAATGAGGTCTAGCAGGGAACACACTGACTACAGCCTGGGCATGAGATAGTTGCAATATGAGTAGATTCCACACAAGCTCTCTGATAACAGGGACTGACTGGGTCACAATCCAAGATTATCCTGCTGTCCGTCAAGCAGAATGAGTCACCAGTGAAGCGTTCTGGACCTGGAACCAAGAATCCCTAGTTCAAATCCCAGTGTTGATGCTTACTGGCTGTGTGACTGTGGGCAAATCCCTTCAACTATCTGGGCCCCAGTCTCCTTCTGTGTAAAATGTAGATAGGAATATTTGTCCTTGTTGCCTTATATGATGGTTGTGCTTTATAAAGCTTAAGGGGCTGCCACAGCTCAATGGGAATTGCTATAGTCATTAATCAACTAAGATTATTAACTAGTAAGCACCTCTATACCTCTATATATTAATTCCAGCCATAAGTTTGTAATCAGACATAACAATGAAAAGAGCTCATATTTTGTGGTACTTTGCAGTTGATAGGGAACTTTTCTGCACAATAGCCCTGTGAGGTAGGTAGAAAAAGGATTAGTACCCCCATTTAAAGATGAGGCATCAGGGGAACACAGAGAGGCTGGTTCTCATCCACGGACATGCAGCTAGTAAGGGCCAAGTGTTTGGTGTGAGTCCAGATTTGAACTCAGGTCCTCCTGACTTTAGGGCTGGTGTACTATTCACTGCACCACCTAGCTGCCCCAAGGAGGCTAGCTCTTATCCATGACATGCAGCTAGTAAATGCAGAGCCAGAAGTCAAACACAGGGATTCTGTTAACTTGTTTTGGTCTAATTTGCTTGGATTTTTTAAGTAGATAATCAATTCATTATTGCTATCTTTTTCTAATTTGTTAATGTGTCTTATTAGAGATGCCATTTTTCCTCTGAGGACTGCTTTAGCTGCATCCTCAAAAATTCTATCTTGTTTCAACAATGACCCTGAGATATCATACCACAAGCTGTTAATTGTTTCTGTGATTTGTTCTTTCGTGGCCTCACTATTTTGAGTATCATCCTTAGTCTCCACTTAGACCTGTATCTTTGCTCTGTACAGTCTTCTGCCTCCCCAGTCAAGGGCTCCTTCCATCCCCTATACTGCCTTTCAAGGAAATTCTGATTCACTGGCTCCCAAATGCTCTTTCCCCTGCTTGGTTTAATAGCAGAATGTGCAAAGACTATTCAATTGTAGTGGAGGGACACCTGATCTGGAGAACTGAGTTCAGATCCCAGCTCTGACATGTACTAGCTATGTGCCTCTATTTCTCAGGTTATTTTCCTGAAAAAAAGATAATAATAATAATTATATGTGCACTACCTACCTGAAAGGCATGTTGGGAGGGAAGCACTTCATAAACTACAGAGCGCTAGAGAAATGGGAGCAATTATTTTTTTTTACTAGCTTTAAGCCCTAAATTAGATTTTTCCTGTTCTCCTTCCATCTGACCATGATGTTCTGGCCAACACATTTAGCACCTGTATTTCAACACACATTAAAGTGTTCTGCTGGTGTGTAAAACAGTTCAGTGACACTTCAGACTCGAGCCAACCGCAAGAAATGTTTACAGTCTCCTACAGTCAATCAAATCCCACAAGTGCTATCTCTGACCCCAACACTACCCACCTGGGCCCCCAGCAGGATTTACTGCAGAGAGGAAATCTCACTTATTTCAAATGCTTTCAGGTGTACTGACTCTTTCTGGCTGCTGTACTGAATGGCAGCATCACATTATGACAGTTGCCAGGCATTGGAAATAGGCCTTGATCTTTTACCAGAAGACCTAGGTTCAAGTTCAGGTTCCATTACTTAATAGATGTATGAAGCTAGGCATTTCTCAGCTCCTTTGAACCTCAATGTTCCTCTCTGCAAAGCAGAGATAATCATTGTACCAACCTCATACTGTTGCTAGGAGAACCAAATAAAGTAATATATTTAAAGCACTATGCAAACTTTAAAGTGTTATGTAAATATCTATTACTACTATTAGTACCATTACAATCATTATCTCATGCTTTTCTATTAGCGTTCATATAGAAATGTTCCTGGGATAAGGTGCTATCCCATTACGATTCTTTTATATTTCATGTTCTGCAGTCAGTTGCACAAGTGGATAAAATAGCTGCTTTTTATTAGTTAATAAAAGTATTAGGATATAAGCTCATCTTCTGTAGGTGCACTGAAAGCATCCTTGGAACAACTTCAGCAGCAGTTAGTACGAGAAGGGGTAATACACACGTCATCATAGTCCCATGTGATTTTAACTTGTTAGGTTTCTATATTTTGAAATATTTTTATTCTATATTTGGAATGGACTCTATTCTTGGAAGTTTTATAAATTCCATTTGAAGATAACTCTCTTTTGATTACATTTTAGAAATCCAATGATGGGACTTTGTTATCAGTCTTTACAGTTGTTCAGAAAAGTGATGTCTGCTTGTTCCAGAAGTTTCTCTGCAAGTTTTTTTAAACTGATTATGTGTTCTAAGAATTTGTATCAACCTTATAATCACTATTATTATTATTAGGGAAGGAGAAAGGGAATAAGCATTTATGAACTGCCTACTATGCGCCAGGCAGTCAGCTAGGTAGGTACCAAGTGGGTAGAGAGCCAGACCTGGAGTCAGGAAGACATGAGTTTAAAACCTGCCTCATATACTTACTAGCTGTGTGACCCTGGGCAAGTCACTTACCCTGTTTGCCTCAGTTTCCTTATCTGTCAAAAGAGCTAGAGAAGGAAATGGCAAACCACTCCAATATCTTTTTCAAGATAACCCCAAATAGGGTCATGAACAAGAACAAAAATATAAGCCAGGCAGCGTGCTAAGTGCTTAACAAATATCATCTCATGTGATCCCCCTCAAAGACCCCCCCCCCAGAGGGAGATAACATTCAAATTATGGACCAACAGGCTATATATAAGATAAATGGTGAATAATCAACAGAGAAAAGGCACTAGAATTAAGAGGGAATGGAAAAGGCTTCCTGTAGAAGCTCAAAGCATACAGTGAAGGACTTTAGATATCAAGCTAAAGAATTTGTATTTGATCCTAGAGGCAATGGAGACCACTTAAGGTTCTTGAGCATGTGAGTGACATTCAGACTTGTGCTTTAAGAAAAAGATTTTAGCAGACATGTAGAGGATGGACTAGAATTGAGAGTGACTAGAAGCCAGGATTCCAATTAGGAAGCCATTGCAACAGTTCAGGAGAAAGGGGATGAGGGTCTAAACTCCAGTGCTGGCCATTTTTAGTGAAGAGAAGGGAGCTAAATACAAGATATGTTGTAGAAGAGAAACAAAACTTATCAACTGAATCAGAAAACCTGGGTTCAAGTTCTGACACTGAACCTAATTAGTTGAATGGCCTTAGGCAAGTCACATAATCTCTTTCAGCCTTGGTTTTCTTAATCTGTAAAATGGGCACAAGACTCCTTGTACTACCCTTTTCAAAGGGTTGTTGTGAGGAAAGTATTTTGTTCACCTTAAAACACTACAGAAATGGGAGTTATCATAATCAGCAGAGAGGCAGCATGGTATACTATATACAATACTAGACAAGTAAGCTGGAAAACCTGGGTTCAAATTGTACCACGAAATTTACTAGCTATGTGACCTTAGGCAAGTCACAACCTCTCTGAGCCTCAGGCAACTCTCTAAGACTATAAGCTCTAGACAGGTCACAATCTCTGTTGTGAGAAAGGTCTTCCCATAATGGGAGCTCCCCATTCCACTGAAATCATAGGTCCTTGCCATACTGATAGATACATCATCGTCATTGACTGTAGTAGCGTCACAGATATCTGGATACATCACAGAACTTCCCAAATACCTGATATGGCAGGATGACACTTGATTCAATAATAATTATTAAGTGCCAACTTTGTGTAAGGTAGTGTGCTTGGCCATGAGAATCCCAGAGTGAAAAATGACATAATCCCTGACCTTAAGGAGCTTACGCTTTCCTAGAGGGTTACAACATGAACCTAAGTAAGTATAAGACACAGAAGGAAAGATGGAGGTAAAGGACATATGCAGACAAAGTACTCCAGGGGGGAAAATGAGGAAGGAGAGAATACTTTCAATGGCAAAGAATCCAAAAAAAGTTACGCGGAGGACATAGCACCTGAGCTCAGCCATGAACGGAAGAAGGACCCCCATTGAAATATTAAGGTTAGACTTAGCATATTTCTGAATACAATTAATTTTTTCCCTGCCTCTGGCCATGCTGTTTCTTTTGCCTTGAGTGGCCTACCTGGCTTCTTCTCCATCTCTGCCTGTTGAAATCCTAATCATTCTTCACCAGCTCCAATGCCATATCCCTGGGGAAACCTCTCCTGAACCACCACCACCACTGTTATCCCCCACCTGGGGGAATCTTCCCTCCAACTTCACATGATGCTGTACTAGAGCCTTCCCCTTTCAGATGACCTTCATCTACTCTGTATATGTCTTCTGTGCCTCTTCCATTAGCTTGTGAGCTCTTTGAGGAGCAGGAACCATGCTCCTGGCTTTCTTTGTATCCTCAGTGGTCAGCACAGGGCCTAGTGCATATTTAATAAATGCTTATTGACTGGTATCTCTCTTAAGCTCTTTTGTTCTAGTCTTCATTATAATTATTAAATAACTGAGAGGTAGTTTAGTGTGGTAAAAAGAGCCTTCCTTTGGAGTCTATGAATCATAGAAGAGAATAAAAAACCCTAGGATTCAGGAGTGGAAAGAGTCATAGAGATCATCTGTTGTCCAATCCCCTGATCTCACAGATGAGAAAACAGAGCCCAGAGATGTCAAGTGACTTACCCTCCCCAAGTATCCAGGCTTTATGCCTGCCACCCTCCTCATGGTTCTAGCAAGGGTTAGAACTCCCAGATTCCCCTAGTCCCTCCTCCAGGAAGCCTTCCCTGAAGGAGTTGGGCCTATTAGAGTAAAGAATAAATGGACAGCCTGAGTGATGCACTGGATTTGTTTTGTTTGTTGGTTTTTCAGAGTGGTGGAGGAGGAAGGGAAAGAGCTTGGTCCAGATCTGTGATTTCATTGATAAAAGGGACTCACTCGCAGTGAGGGAAGCAACTTGGCATAATAGTGGATAAGGCACTGGATTTGGCGTCAGGAAGACCTGAATTCATCCTAATCTTGCCTCAGACATTTAACAGTTGTATGACCCTGGGCAAATCACTTGACCTCTTTCATTTCAGCTTCCTCATCTATAAAATGGGGGTAATAACAGCACCTACCTCACGGGGTTGCTGTGAAATCAAACCATAGAGTACACTGTGTCTTAGGGCAGTTTTAAACCGTAATAAGGACATCCTTAGATCTATTATATAGCTATCTAAATGCCAGCTATTACTGCCAATGAAGATCAGCAACTGTTCTGAAACTTACAGTCTAGGAGAGTTACCTGAAGCACTAAATGAAGTGACTTAACAAGGGTCACAGACCCAGTCTCCTGTCAGAGGCCTGGGGGTCCTCTTCCTGACTCGCAGGCAGAGCTTTCTACCCATGATGCCATGGCACCTCTCCCTGCCCTGACACCCACTAAATTTTACAAGAATCAGAAGAGAGTGTCTGAGGGAGTGGGCAGGATCTTCTATTTAGAAGGACAGGGACAAAAATCACCAAGGACAAAAATGAGATGACAGGATTTGGAACTGGAAGCCACCTTAGAGATCATCTGGTCCAACCCTCTCATCTTATAGATGAGGACACTGAGCCCCAGAGAAGAGAATATGACTCACTACTAGTCACACAAACAGCAAAAACAAGATTTGAATCCAGTTCTGACTCCAAACAAGGACCTTTCTACTGCACCCCACCACTGACAGTAGACTGACTCCCCAACCTAATGAGATCATACATCCTCAGTTGAAATAGAAACCAGAGTACCTTTCACAGGGCATTCCAAGTATACAGTTGGTCCTTACTAATTGTTTGTTGAACCGAATTTGTTGAGAGGCAGTTTCTGTTATGAAGAGTACTGGACCTGGAGTAGAAGTTCTGAGTTCAAATCCCACCTCAGATACTTACTGACTTGTGTGAAGCTGAGCACATCACTTACCTCTCTGGGCCACAGTTTCCTCATCTGCAAAATGAAGAGGTTGGACTCAACAACTTCCACTGTCACTTCTAATTCTAAATCTAAGACCCTTTGAATTGTAATGAGAAAACGAAACAGACAAGTACAACTGAGAACGAGATGTATCAAAGCTGCTGGTGCCATATTTAGCAGGAGAATGTTTATATTACCCACATCTGTTCACCCAATTGCATTTCCCAGTTATACAAAACACACGAAAGCTGGAGCACGATTCCTCCAGCAGCCACACTCACCAGTCCCATGCATGTCGACAGTGCCACCGAGGAGGCGCTGTCATTCCAGATGAATCCCTGATAGAAACACCGCTCCATTGCGAGCTTCCCAGACTCTAGGACTCCATCTTTTCCGAGCACCTGGACGATAAGATCTTGGCCAAGGATGGCAGAAGGTTCAAGTTCTAGGTGCAGTTCTTGCCCAAATGCCACAAAACTATAGTGCAAGGAGCCCCCGGGTTTCTGGGGTGACCGCTTCTGTCGTCTGCTGTGCAAAATGTCGTGTGAAATGTAGGCCCCTCCAGGATCCACTTCAATAGGTGTCACAAAGACATAATCTGCAGTGGGAGAAAAAGTGGCCATCAATACCTCTTGGCCAAAGCTGAATACCATTTGATTCACAATCGTTCCCATAGGGCACAGAGGTAGAAAGAATCACCAGAGATGATTATTTGCACCTATCTGTCTCTCTCTTTTTCTGTCACTATCTTTCTTTCCCTTGCTATCTCAGACTCTCTCTTTCTTTCTCCTGTCTCACTATGTCTTTCTCTGTCCCTATCACTCTTTTTCTGTCTCTATCTCTTTCTCTGTCCCTGCCTGGGTCTCTGGGTCCATTTGTCCATCTGTCTGTCTGTCTCCCAATCTCCCTCTGAGTCTCTGTCTCTATGTGTGTCTCTCTCTGTCTATGTCTCTGTCTCTCTCTCTCTCTGTGTGTCTCTCTCTCTGTCTTTCACTATCTCTGTTTCTCTGTCTGTCTTTCTGTCTCTGTCCGTCTCTCCGTCTCTGTCTCCTTATGTCTGTCTCTCTGTCTCTATGTCTCTGTGTGTCTTTATATCTCTCTGTCTATATCTGTCTCTGTCTCTCTGTGTGTCTCTCTGTCTCTGTCTCCTTATGTCTGTCTCTCTGTCTCTATCTCTTTGTGTCCTTCTCTCTCTCCTGAATGTACCATGTAATATCATGGACTATAATTATCTGTATTGGTATCTTACCCCATGTAAGTTCCCTGAGAGTAGGAACTATGCCTTATCTACATTTTGTATTTTCCCCAGCACTTATCACCATCTCTCTCATGTGGAATAGGCATTTACTAAATGCTTGTTGTAGTATAGTATTGTGTCTAGTCCAATGCCTAGAAAATTGTAAATAATTATGACAATAACTAGCATTTACATAGTTCTTTAGGTTTGCAAAGTACTTTTTATATAGTATGTCATTTGATCCTCATAACAACCCTAAGAGGTAGGTATTATTAATATTCCCATTTTACAGATGAGAAAACTGAGTGAGGCACAGACAGGTTTATTGACTTGCTTATAGTCACACAACTATAGCTAGTGTCCAACGAAGAAGTAGAACTCAGATCTTTCTGACTCGGTTCAGAAAGTCACTCCAAGTTCTATGTTCTAACCACTAAGCCACATGGCTGATTTATACTACCCAGCTACCTCAACTAAGGGCAAAAGATACAAAATGACTTTCCCAAGATCATCTAGCTAGTTACATATCAAGTCAACAAATGAACCCGGGTCTTCTAATTGCAGATAATCTGCCTCCAAAATGCTCATCAGCACATGTCAGCTCAACATAAGGACCCGCCTCGAGACACAAACAGTCCAATAAGAGCTGCTTCAGGATGTCCCAGTCACTACAGATATCCAAGAAGAGACTGGAAGGCTGTCTTCCAAGGATACTGCAGAGAGGACCCAAGGTCCAGGTGGGAGTTGGACTAGATGCCCTCTGAGATCTCTTTCAGTTCTGAGAATCTATGAATGATAAAGGTCATGAAATTACTGATTTAAAATCAAAGACCGTCAGAGCTGGATGGGTCATAGAACATAGAATATCAGCAAAATGTGCCTTGGACTATAGAAGAACTGAGCTGGGTGGGGAGATATTAGTCCAACTCCCTTATTTTTTAATAGATGAGAAAAGGAAAGTCAAGAGAAGATGAGTGATTTTCCCAAGGCTGCACAGCTAGTAAAGGAAGGAAAGAAGGAAACAAGCATTTATTAAGCGCCTGCTATTGTGGCAAGAACTATGCCAATTACTTTACAGATATTCTCTCATTTGATCTTCACAACAACCCTGGGAGGTAAGTGCAAATATAATACCCATTTTACAGATAATAAAACTGAGGCAGACTGAGGGAAGTGACTTGCCTGGCTAGTAAGCATCTGAAGCCAGATTTGAACTCAAGTCTTCCTGACTTCAGGCCCAGTATTCTAACCACTGCGCCACCTCTAGTAAAAAAGCAGAAGCATGATTTGATTTATGTATAAAACATTTCCTACAAATAAAATATCTCCTATTTGGAGCCATAGAGAGCTCATGGAAAGGCAGACAGATGTACGAAACTGCTCTAAAGATGTCAATGGGGAAGCATCAGGAGGAGGCGATAACCTAGTACAATCTGTCTCAAAATGCCCTCGGCCTTGTCCTCTGAAGAAGTACTAATTGTTTCTTCCTAGCAAGGACTTGTGGAAAAAAATGAAGGAGGGAAGGAAAAAAGGAAGGAAAGAAGGAAGAAAGAAGGAAGAAAGGAAGGAAAGAAGGAAGGAAAGAAGGAAGAAAGGAAGGAAAGAAGGAAGGAAAGAAGGAAGAAAGGAAGGAAAGAAGGAAGAAAGGAAGGAAAGAAGGAAGGAAGAAACAAAGAAAGCTCTAGTCAGGAGAACTAGGTATAAATTCTGGCTCTGCAACCTACTACAAAGGTGACCTAGAGCAAGTCATTTGTTCTTTCTTTGGGCAAATAATTTCACCTTGGTGGGTCTCAGTTATCTCTTCTCTAAGGCTAGATAAATGTTCCTTAAGGTCTCCTTTGACCTTTGAACCCTATTTTCTTATGATTGTCATTAGTCACATACAAATATTATTACCTTCATTTTATAGATGAAGAAACTAAATGTGAGCAAGGGTAAGTGATTTGATTATGGTGGCACAGCTAGAAAGCAAGGTGTCTGGGAATGGATTCCAAGACTTCCCAAGACCTAAGTTCATTTCATTATATAATGGAGTTTCACAATACATGCATTTAGCATAAATTCACTCATTTGCCTCCCTATCAACTCCCTCCTCCCCCAAATAAAAGGAGAAAAAAAGAAACAATTTAAATAGTGCAGTCCATCATTCCACTAAATCAGAGGGTTTTAATTTTTTTGTGTGTCAGGGGTTCTTTGGCTGTATGGGCAACTTAAGAAATTTTCAAGGGTAATTTCACATATAGATCAGCAATCCCTATCTCCTTTAGTAGTCAAAAATGGAAGCCTGAAATATATTTTACCTGTATTTTTATGGCAATTGGGGTTAAGTGACTTGCCCAGGGTCACACAACTACTAAGTGACAAGTGTTTGATCTGAGGCTGGATGTGAACTCAGGTCCTCCTAACTTCAGGGCTGGTGCTCTATCCATTGCGCCACCTAGCTGCCCCACCTGTATGGTTTTTTTAATTGACTGGTTTCATACTCCCTGTTCATGTAAAAAGCAGATGATTGAACCATATTATATATCTCTTTTAAAATAACACTAAATTAAGTAACTTTTTACTTAGATGGCTCTTGGTTATTTTTTTCTTTTTGGCTCTTAGGAAAAGGGCTCCTATCTCCAATGTAAAAAACATCTGATTGACTCTAAAAAATTTTCCTTGGCCTATAGAATCAGAGAATGTTAGAGAATTCCAGAATTCCAGAAGCAATCTTAGAAATAAGAAATGAGAACACAGAGCACAATGTTAAAGGAAAAGAAAATGTTGGAACACAAAAAGTTAGGATAGAATATAGGATGTTAAAGCAGAAGGGTGTTTTAGAATAGATAGCCCATTGGAGCAGCTAGGAAGGTGGTACAGTGGATAGAGCACCAGCCTTGAAGTCAGGAGGACCTGAGTTCAAATTTGGCCTCAGACACTTACTAACTGTGTGACCCTGGACAAGTCACTTAACCCCAATTGCATGTGTGTATGTATATATATATATATGTGTGTGTGTGTGTGTGTATATATATATATATACTTACATGCATATATACTCACATGCATATATATCATATGTATATATATATATATATATATATATATATATGTATACTCACACACATACATATGCACCTCCTTCCCAGTGCCTCCAAATATGTGCACTCCATCCTGGGGTATGTTGGAGCTGATTCATCTCATTTTTAAATTTTCAGTGTGAGCATTTACACTTCAGAAATCAGCAAATGCTACAAATCAGGGCTTAATTTGTCATTTTGTTTGCTGTCTAGACTTAAGAAAATGAGGGACAAAGTGTTAATAAAGTAGATTAAATTTTAAAATGTGTCAAGTCTACAGTTTTTTTTTTTCAGGGAGCTGGTTATTAAACATTTACCAGCACACCCCTGACTCTATCCCAAAGGAGTAGAGGGTAAGACTTTAAGGATGGAAATTCTAGACTTTCCAAGGTCTCCAGATTTGGCTCTCTCTCTCACTAGGTACACAGAGACAGAGCTATGTTGTTCTCTCCAAACTGCCTGAAACAATGCATCAAAGATTTTCCTTCTTCCCCAGGGGGGTTAATAAATGACAGAAGTGAAGGATGCTTAAAGAGCTGGTAGTCAGGTCAGCGAATCTCCAAGCTCAGACAAAGAGTCTATGCTTATGGCAGAATCTCAGAGAGCCAAAGTCAGAACCTTCTATTGGGGTGGGGGGAGGAACTGGCTAACTTTATCTTCAGGATATAGAATCACAGAATTTTAGAACTAGAAGGGTCTTTAGTACATGGAATGTCAGCAAGGGACTGGATCTTAAACTATGGAACATAGTATGCCAAAGCAGAGCTTAGAGACCATTAAGTTATCCCCCAATATCTTACATTCACTATATCATGCTGCCTTAATAAAAGATACTGGAAATACTATCTCTAAGATCCTTTAAATTTGTGATTCCTATGATACAGTCAGATGCCTTCTACGTAACTAACCACACTGGAAAATCCAAGTAGATGAAGAATATATATTGCAGATTACAACGTTCAAATGGATGGACAGCCTATTGAGTTAATTGCCCAGTATATATCTACAGGTGTGCAGCTAGGTGAATCAACGGATAGAGTGCTAGGCCTAGAGTCAGGAAGACTTGAGTTCAAATTCAGCCTCACCTACTTGTTAGCTTTGTGACCCTGGGTAAGTCACTTAACCCTGTTTGCTTCAGTTTCCTCATCTGTCAAATGAACTAGAGAAGGAAAGGGCAAACCACCCTACTATCTCTGCCAAGAAAATCCCAAAAGGGGCATGAAGAGTTGGACACAACTAAAAATGACTAAATAGATATATACACTAGAAAGCCACCTTACAAATGGATTGGACACAGAATTCAGTAAGAAGAAGGAATCAGACAATAGCCTGATTACATTCAGGAAATTATACAACTTTTCAATATCCCAAATACCTCCTTCCTGCTTAAGTCCATCTCTTTTAACAACCACATTCTCCCAGTCTTTCAAAATTGTAGTATTTTAAGGAACACTATAATCTCAAGAGAATCTGAATTACAAGCAACCCAATGAGCAATTGAAAAAGTCTGAGTAGGCATAAGCAATTGACAAAGAAGTCTTGAGTTCTAGAAGTGTCAAGGTATGATCAAGCATACAAATACTGAGCAAAGGTTATTTATGTATCAGGACAGCCCTCGGGGTTCACTGATACACTGGAGATACTAAAAGAACCAAGATATAGCCTCATTGCATGGCTTTCCTAAAGCATAGGTCTTGCCATGTCACCCCTCTGTCTACTCAATAAACTTCAGGGGCTATTCTACTACCTCCAGGATTAAATATAAAGTTCTCTGTCAGGCATTTAAATTCTTAAAAAAAAAAAAAAAAAGTGGCCCATTCCTACCTTTTCAGTCTTCTTCCACTTTACTTCCCTTCACTGTACTGTGCACAATTCCTCAAACAGGACACTCTACCTCTAGTCTAAGGCATAGGTAGACTGACTGTCCCCATGCCTGGAATGCTCTCCCCTCCTCACCTTTCTTTCTTAATTTCCCCATCTTCCTTCAGGTCTCAGCTTAAATCCCACCTTCTGCGGGCCTCTTCCCATCTACTCTGTTATTGCTCTTGTATGTACCTAGTCATTTACTAGATTCTAAGGAGTAAGTTATTTACTCCATTAGAAGGGAGGAACCGGTTTTTGTTTTGTTTTGTTTTGTTTTACCCTTTCTTTGTATCTCCAGCACTTAGCACAGCGCTTGGTACTCGCTAAGTTCTTAAAGGCTTTCAGATTTGAGACGTGAACAGGAATCGCACAGCCTGGGAAGGCAGGGGTGTGTGTGTACCAGCGGAGAGCGCACCCACAATGCTGAAATACTACTTTTTTACAGGTTGAGATACCCCTACGCAGCAGTAGATCACATTTCTATGGTATTTCTCAGGTTACAAAGACTCATTGGATTCACAGCGGTCAGGGGCTTACACACAACGTTACAACTGAAAGGGACCTTAGAGATCGATCACCTAGTCACGCTGCCCCCACGCTTCCCCCTCAGAGGAGCGAAGAAGTTAAGATTGCATTCACACACATTGGTAGTGCGTAGCAAAGTCATTCTAGTTCCATCCAAGTTTCAAGTAAGCGGAAAAGCCCCTTAGAGGCAGGGCTGAACACCAACCTTGATTCAAACCGCCGCCGCTGCCGCTGCCACTGGTCCACGCGGCTGCCCAAGCCACGGAGCAGAGGTTGCACATCTGGAGCGTCTGAAAGAGAAATCAGACAATCGGAGCTGAAATTGTTTGGGAGGTACACGGGGAGTGGTGTATCCTCCTCATTCCTTGCAGCCCTCACCCTCCCGCCCGTACCGCCAAACGAATGAACCTGCCTTAGCTCCACTCCCGAGCCCCCAAAGGCTCCACAGCTGCCCGGGGCCGCCACCGCCGCCCAAGGTCGCCGCCGCCGCTGCCTCGGAGAGCGTCCGGAGGAGGAAGAGGAGGAGGAGGAAGAAGAGGTGGGGGTGGGGGTGATCCATTGTGGCCCTGCAGTCGGGGGGAGGGGGAGAAGGGGGGTTACCTGCCCCTCTTGGGATTCGGGCGTGGCGCCAGCATTCTTCCCCTGGGGTGGGGGGGGAACAGCTCCAGGGGTGGGCAGCCAGGCCAGGTGTGTTAGGTAAGCCCCCTCCCCTTCACTCCCCCCACTCCCCACTCAGCTGCAGCCTCTGGGTCTACTGCAGTCTGGGGGAGACTGACAGCAGCCCCGCCCCGCGCAGGGACAGACCCCCCCCCCCCAACCTAAAGGGTGAGAGGCGAGCAACCAATCAGGAGGCCGCGCGGCGGGCTGGCGCTCCCTCTCCAAAGCGCTACCCCAAGAAGTAGGTCTTGTAGACCTACTGCTAGTGGGACAAGTCCTGCTTGCCTGTTTGGTGACTGAACAGATCTGAACCCCAGTACCCCCCTTCCCCCAGCCAAGGAAGAAATGCCAGCTGGATCACACACATCCCCCCTCCCCCAGCTCTCAGGGGCCACGCCGCTGCCTATTGGCTGCCGATGGGTGGGATTCCCGTTTTGAGCTCTAGGGAAGGAGAACGGGGGAGCAGGGACTGTGAGAGGTGGGGAGGATTCATCGGATGGTTGGGTTTAAATAGCCTGAAGAGTTTGTAAGGACTATCAGAAAACTGATGCGAGAGGTCCTGAGAGGTGAAGGTCACACAGGTAGACATCGACAGAACTGGGATTCAAACACAGGCCGACTCCAAATACACTGTGGACAAAGCAAACGTTGGGTCTGGCCTGGGAAAGAGGGGAGGTGGCAGGACAGGGAGAAGAGGAATAAATTTCAGAATCGCTTAGAACTGGGACAATCTTGACCCTCATTTTACTAGGAAAGAAACGGAGTCTCAGAGAGGTGAAGCAACTTGCCTGGGTCAAACTCCTTATAGGTAGCAGAGTCAGAACTCAAAGCCAGGTTGCCAGATTCCCAGCCTTGGGCTCTTTCCACCACAACACAAGGACAGTGTGGAAAGAGCTCTGTCCCTAGAGTCAGAGAACTTGGGTTCAGAGCCTACCTAGAATCTTACCCTGTGTGAACTTGAACAATTAGGTCGCTTGACATCCCTGGGCCTCAGTTTTCTCATCTGTAAAATGAGGAGGTTGAATTAGATGGCATTCAAAGTCCTTTCCATGGGGCAGCTAGGTGGCGCAGTGGATAGAACACCGGACCTGGAGTCAGGAGGACCTGAGTTCAAATGTGGCCTCAGACACATAACGCTCACTAGTTGTGTGACCCTGGGCAAGTCACTTAACCCCAATTGCCTCGTCAAAAAAAAGGCAAAAAAAAAAAAGTCCTTTGCCTTTCTAGAGTTCTGATCCTATGAACTGTTTCAGCTCAGAATGAATAGTTGGCGGAAAGGGAAGAAAACAGGAAGATCACTGACAGGAGAACCCTAAAATGCAGAGTGTGACCTCAATAATAGAACTCCCTACTGTCTGCTCTTAGCATTGCTAGGTGAACTAGTGAGAACTTAGAGAATTAGGGCGAAAGACAAAGTATAAGAGGTGATTCCATGCTGGTCACTGTTAACAAAGCACTTTCACACATCCATTTCTTCTTACAAGCTCTCCCAGTTTGTCCTCAGAACAATCCTGTCTAGTACAGTATCTGGCACATAGTAGGTGCTTAATAAATGATTGCTGGTTGATCCATTGCCTTTTTCTCTCCCTCAGATGCTAGTTAGGTCTAAGGATAAGAAATCTCACCTACTCTCTGCCTACCCAAACTCCCTTCCCTCAGGAAAGGAGAGAAAGTATTTGCACTTACCTGCTTAATAGGAACATAAATTTAGAACCTGGAGAGAACTTTGAGGTGATCTAGTCAAAACTCCTCTTTTTAAAGAAGCTAGCTGAGATCCAGAATGGTTAAAGGTCAAGGTCTCACAGATACTAAGTAGCAGAACCAGAATTTGAACCCAGGTACTCTAATTACAAATGCAGTGCTCTTTCTACCTTGCCTTTCCACCTTCAGTGTAGCATTTTAATAATCACCTACTCATTCACATCACTTGATGGAGATACAAAGAAGCATAAGATGTAGCCTCCAAAAATTTATTGGAGTTGGGGAGACAAGACATAAATACATGATTTTTTTTTTCTTTAGACTGAGTCTGTCACCCAGACTAGAAATACGGCATCTACTCTCTGGCCTGATCTCAGTACTGATCTTCTTGGCACCTTTGACTTGATCCATTTTCCAACCCCTTCTTAAGTCAATTTGCCCCTTCTTAGGAATACAGGTGTTCCCTCAGCTACAGGAAGGACTTACCATATAGATCTGGGACTTAGCACGGACA
The DNA here is from genome assembly GCF_900497805.2 of Vombatus ursinus. Classification (NCBI taxonomy): domain Eukaryota; kingdom Metazoa; phylum Chordata; class Mammalia; order Diprotodontia; family Vombatidae; genus Vombatus; species Vombatus ursinus. The sequence goes on from NW_020954556.1 coordinate 63,274,572, forward strand.
CCCAATGGATTTAGCCCACTGCAGTTCAGATAGAACATCTGAACTCAAGAGATGTTCCAGCTTCAGCCTCCCCCATAACAGGTATTACAGACATTTGCTAACAGGTCAGGTAGTATCTACATGATTTTTTTAAAAAAAATCTCAATTGATGTCACAAAGCAGCACATAAATAATTGACAGATTTGCAGGGATGGGAGTGGGGCGAGGGAAGTTCCTTTCTGAGTTCAGGATTTCTATCTGAGCTGCAGTAGGCTAGGCCCAAGTGTCCACACTAAGTTCAATTCAAGTCAGTTAACATTTACGAAAGGGTTAGACAAGATGATGTCTGAAGTTCTTTCCACCACTATATTCTGTGAATCATGAATTCATTTTAACAGACCTGTTTATTGAGAAAATATTTAAAGGTGTGTTCTAGTCCAGGTACAGGATAGACTAGTTACTTTTCTCAGGTCTCTCCTATCTCTGAGATTATGAAATGCAATACCATCCCCAATTTTGGGGGGGTCACGGCCTAAAGGGTGAATTTGACACCTATGCAGGCACACGATAAGCACAAAATGCTGAGTAAGGTCTAAAGTAGGGAAGGTTATTAAATTGCAGCAGGAAATGGCCTGCTTGGCCCAAATCAACAAGGTATCTGGAAATATCAGTTATATCAAATCCTTTAAAATTCTTTTAGGAAGAGTTTTATGAAGCAGAGAGAATTCTTAAAGAATCTTGGATTTATAACAGGACAAAGTAGGTGTTAACTTATTTGATTATAACAAAGAAAACTGATTTGAATTCCTGAAGACTTGAGGTTGTCTCTTCTCTGTTAGGAAAGATAGCCAATGAAAGAGTTTTTATGCTTCTGTTTTTGAGGTGTGTTGATTTATTTTTTAGTAAGCTTTTTATTAAATGCTTTCATTAGAATCATCTGCCCTTCACAGAGTCAGGAAAGGTTCTTCCAACCTTCCATGAAGGATACCCTAGTCCTAGGATCACCTACAGGAGCTCAGGGAGGGGAAGTAACTTTCCCAACATGACACAACTGATAATAAGGAATGCTGGGGACCTGAACCCAAGTGTTCTGACTCCAAGCTTAATGATTATTCCACTATGCCACTTCAAAAGGTTATTTCAGTTCAGCCTCCTGGCATAAAGTTCAAGACTGAAGTTCAAACATGAAAGGCCAAATTTTCTCTTTTGTTAGTAGCTCTGATGCATGACTGTCATCCATTATAAAAAGACACATGTGTTTACACAAAAGGAAGTGGCAAACACGTGGTGAGACTAAGACAACAGAAGCATTAGACGAGCGATCCCTTGGTGCTCTCAGATAACGAAAGAAGAAGGTAGGTATCTCCTACACTGGGCAGATTTCTTCCGGATGATTTCTGGAAGAGCATGGATGAGAATCCCAAAGGATGAAAAGGAAAGAAGACGATGTGATCTATACTGGCAAAAAGAGGACCCACACCAAGGAGAGCAACAATCATTCTGAGTGTTGTAAGGAGGTATGATTTGTTAGGGTGAAAACAGCAAAATAGTATGTCAAACAAACATTATACTAAATATTTCCAATTGTTGTTCACTAGTTTATACCTTGCCTAATACCCTGGTTTTCAGCCCAGTATATCAACTCCTTAATTCAATTCAATAAACATTTATTAAGTGCTAACCATGTACCAGGCACTGAGCTAAGTGATATAACTATTGACTGTAATTGAACAAACCTCAAAAGGCATGTGGTCCAACCCCCTCTATAATATTTATTCCTGACTAATGCTTATCTAGGCTGTACTCACGGATTGTCTCTATTTAGCTTTTATTCCTGTGACCAAACAAGCATTACGTGGAGATAGGGAACTTAATACTTCCTAAGGTAACCCATGTCATTTTTGTACAGCTCTAAGTAAAAGAAGGGTGTTATTCACCCTTATATCAAGCCTAAATCTGTCTCCTTGCAACTTCTCCCTTTTACAGATGGTTCTGCCTTCCAGGATCAAAGAAAATAAGTTAGTTCTTCTTCCATAGGGCAGCCCTTCAAGAAGGACTGCTATCATCTCCCCTCCACCTTCACCCCTACCCCCCCAACGAGGCTTCTCTTTTCAAGGCAAAACACCATCATTTCTCTAACTGATAGTCCTATGTCATGGTCTCCAGTACTTTCACCTTCCTGTGTGTGCTCTCTTGTATTCACTCTTGTCTTTCAAAGTCCTTCACAACATGCAATGCCCAGAATTGAGTAGAATCATAGTTCCTTTTACTGGGGCACTTTAAGGTTTGTAAAATAAACATTTTACAAACATACCTGCATTATCTCATTTGACTCTCACAACAGTACAGTTCAGGTAGGTGCAAACAAGTATTATTCCCATTTTAAGATGATCAAGAAGAGGTTAAGTGATGGTCCCACAGCTAGTAGCAGAATTCTAACTCCCATCATTGCTGATACTAGGTCTAGTGCCCTTTTCTCTAGGCTCCACTGGGCAGAGGGCAAAGGAACTCTCTTTCCCCTTCTGCCCACTGTGCCCTTCTAATGCAGCCTAGGATTGCCTTACCTTTTTACTTGCCATGTCACCATGGTGACATGTGGAGTTTGCAGTTTAAGACTCTACTCCATCCTACACTTGCAGAGTTGAGTTTTTGAACCTGATTGAAGAACTTTACATTTGTCCCTTTAAAATTTTATCTTATGAGGCAACTAGGTGGTACAGTAGAGAGAATACTAAGCTCAGAGTAAGGAAGATCTGAGTTCAAATTCAGCCTCAGACAGTTACCAGCTGCATGACCCTACTCTCTGCCTCAGTTTCCTCAACTGGGGATAATAATAGCATTTATTTCCCAAGGTGGTTGTGCCAATCAAATGAGATAATACTTATAAAACACTTAGTGCAATGCCTGACACATAGTAAGTATTTAATAGATGCTTATTCTCTTCCTTTATTTGATTTAGCCCATCCTTGCCTACAGATACCTTTTTTAATCTGGACTTTACTGCCAGAGTTAGCTAGACCCTCAGAGCTCAGTTTCGTCTACACATTTGATAAACGTGTTTTCTTTGTCTTTCCCTTCCTCTCTGCCATCCATGCAATGGCTTACAGTTTTAAAACATCAATTTCAGTCTTCCTCCATTTATCCGACTTCTTGGACTGGTTTCATATATTTGCTTTATTTTACTTTCTTTAGCCAAGCTATTTATAGCCCTTTCCCAAGGCCTACTATTATATGGGACATTTTGCCTAAGAAGTGGTATTAGTATTGTACTGTAATTATTTCAACAAATGAACTCAAGGCTGAAATTTTGGTTTATTCTCTCTCTACATTGGAAAAGTCAACTGTATTCTTTCCAAAAGTTCTTAAAAATACCCTGCTTTCTACAGAGGGAGCTTTGGTTATTTTTTTCAAGAGGAAGTTCTTCCTCATTTTTCTACTTTTCTGATATCTGGAAGGAAAAACCAATTACTATCCTATGAATATGGAGAGAGGCAGGGAATCCAGAACAAGAAAGGTGATAGCTTGATTAAACCCTGCCTTTACATCATAGCTGGAGAATTGTTTTCAGTTCTGGGTGTAACATTTTAGGAAGGACTTTGACAAACTGAAAATGTAGAAAGGATGGCCAGGATCAAGCTTACGCCATCCTAACAGGCTCAGTCTAAGGCACTGGGATTGTTTAGCTTGAAAAGAAGTCTCATGCCTGAAGAACTCTCATGTAAAAGAAGAACCCGTCAGCTTATTTTGGGCCCTACAAGAAAACTAGAGGCAATAAGGATGAGTGGGAGGGAACTGCAGGAAGCCAGACTTGGATTCAATATACAGAAATATTTTCAAACAATTAGTGTTGTTCAAGTGTAGGATGAGCTGCTTTGAGAAGGCAGTCAAACTCCTTGTGACCGGAGGGATTCAAACAGAAGCTACTGACCATGTGTCAGTCACATCATAAAAGAGAGTCATATCATGCTCACATATACATAATCGATAACAACTCACATTCCTACAAATTTTGATGAAGTGGGTAACTGATTAGGAACACTTTAGTTCAAATCCAGCTACAGACACTTACTATCTGTGTCAGTTTAAGCAAACTACTTAACCTCTGTCTGCCTCAGTTTCCTCAACTGTAAAACGGGAAATAATAATAGCACTTACACAACAAGCCATGGTTTTTGTGAGGCTCAAATGAGAAAATATTTGTAAAGTACTTAGCACGGTGCCTGGCACATAGTAAGTGCTTAATAAGTGGTTGTTTCGTTCTTTGTTTTTTCCTTCCTTTTTCACTTCTTTCCTCCTTTCCTCCCTTCCTCCCTTCCTTCCTTCTTTTCTATAGTATTTCATGATTTACAAAGGACTTTCCTCACAGTAGCTCCACAAGGTAGGTAAAGCAAGCAGTGCAGATGGGGAAACTGAGACTTAGAGAGCTGATGTAACTTGAAAAAGTAAAAAGGGTTGCTTTTCAGTCATGTCCTACTCTTCGTGACCCCATTTGGGGTGTTCTTGGCAAAGACACTGGAGTGGTTTGCCATAGCTTATTTTACAGATGAGGAAACCAAAGCAAACAGGATTAAGTGACTTGCCCAGGGTCACACAACAAGTAAGTGTCTGAGGCTGAGTTTGAACTCAGGTCTTCCTGACCCCAGGCCCAGAGCTCTATCTACTGTGGCAACTAACCATCCAAGTGAATATCAATATGGGGATTCACTCAGATATTTTGACTCTAAATTTAGAGCTCCTTCTACTGCTACCGTGCTAACTTCTGAGATCCCCATAAAACACTAACAGTCTATAATATTACGACTCTGCATTCTCTTCCGCAGGGATCTCATCTTATACCCTAAACTACCAACTCTATGAAAGCCACTGGTTCCCAAATCCTTATCTCTAACCCTACTGTCAGCATATGACACTATAACTTCTGATATAGACAGCTGTCAATTTGATAGACAGTAAATGCAACCTTATTAATGCACTTGAGGATGCCAAGGAGAGCCCAGGAAGGGAGCTATCAAACGGCAAGGTGAAGAAAGTGAAAATAAATAGCAATAAGGGCAAATAAAGGGAAACAGTAGCAATGTTATCTGGTTGTCCTTTTTTCTCAAAGAGGACCAAAATGACATTCGTACTTTGGGGTCAAGTTACGGTGTGTCTGACTGTGGCTAATCAGACCAATATAAGCTTGGAAGGGTCTACCAGTGGTTGGACACAATTAATCCATATGAACGCTTGGGATGGAGAGGTCTCTAAATTTTCACATCTCACATTTCCTTTGAGCTGCAGCAATTCTGCTTTGCTCACAGAGTACAGCACCTTCCATCATGCAGGCACACCATGCTGGACAATCCTGTGCCAGTGTCTCCCACGGCTCACAATTGATTCCAAAGTTCTTCTGAAAGACCTTAAGAGTATCCTTGACTCACTTCTTCTGACCTTCATGAGAGCACTTGCCTTGTGGGAGTTCTCTATAAAATAGTGTTTTAAGCAAATGTACTTTTGGCCTTCAAACAACGTGGCCAGCCCATCAGAGTTTCACTCTCTGTAGTTGAGTTTAAATGCTTGGCAGTTCAGCTCAAGAAAGAACCTCAGTGTCCAGTACCTTATCTTGCCAAGTGATTTTCAGGATCTTCCTAAGACAGTTCAAGTGGAAGTGATTAATTTTCCTTGCATAGTGCTGGTAGACGGTCCAGGTTTCATAGACATACAACAATGAGATCAGCACAATGGCTCTGTAGACCTTCAGTTTGGTAGGCAGCCTAATACCTCTTCTCTTCCACACTTTCCTTCAGAGCCTCCCAAACACTGAGCTAGCTCTTGCAATGTATGTGGCAATCTCATCAACTGTATGCACATCCCTGGAAAGTATACTGCCAAGGTGAGTGAACTTATTCACAGCATTCAAAATTTCTCCATTTGCTATAACTATCAGTTCCATGTATGGTGAAGAACCTCTGTTTTCTTGATGTTAATTGTTAGGCCAAAATTAGCACAAGCAGCAGAGAATTGATCCATACTCTGGAAAAGGGAAGGTGAAAGTACTGGAGACCATGACATAGGACTATCAGTTAGAGAAATGATGGTGTTTTGCCTTGAAAAGAGAAGCCTCGTTGGGGGGGTAGGGGTGAAGGTGGAGGGGAGATGATAGCAGTCCTTCTTGAAGGGCTGCCCTATGGAAGAAGAACTAACTTATTTTCTTTGATCCTGGAAGGCAGAACCATCTGTAAAAGGGAGAAGTTGCAAGGAGACAGATTTAGGCTTGATATAAGGGTGAATAACACCCTTACTTAGGGGGTCCACTGCTCATACAAAAGCTGATGGAAATTTTTCAGTTCTTATGGCAAGAGAAGATTATCCCCCAAGAGTTCAAGGATGTGTCTACTGTCCAACTCTATAAAGGGAAAAGAAAAAGGTTGTCCTATGACAATCAAAGAGAGGTAGGTCTCTCTTTTGTTCATCTGTGAACAAAAAGTCATGCACCAACTCTCCCTCTGCTTTAGTCTTGGCTTATAGCCTTTTCAAGTTAAATAATATTCTGTGTGTGGTAGCTGACCTTGATGCCATTTTCATCCTCACTGAAGGTGTCCAATAACATCTCTGAAAACATCATTCTAAAAAACATGGGAGCAGGGCAGCTAGGTGGCACAGTGGATAAAGCACCAGCCCTGAAGTCAGGAGGACCTGAATTCAAATCCAGCCTCAGACCAAACACTTGACACTTACTAACTGTGTGACCCTGGGCAAGTCATTAACCCCAACTGCCAAAAACAAAAACAAAAACAAAAACAAACAAACAAACAAAAAAGCATGGGAGCAAACACATAGCCCTGCTTCACTCCACTGGTGACTAGGAAAGCATAAGAGCACTGTCCATTTTCCAGAACTCATGTAAGCATGCCATCATGAAACTGATATACAATACTGATGAACTTGTCCAGGCTACCAAATTTTGCCACGATCTTCCACAAGCAATTGACAGTGTCTAAAGCCTTGGTCAGATCAACGAACACTGTGCACAGACCTTTGTTCTGCTCCTTACATTTCTCCTGGACTTGTCAGGCAGCCAACAAAGTGAGGCTTAGAGAGTTGCAGGATTCTTGGCTCCGTAAGAAGGTAGATAAAATTCAGTTTTATGCTGATAGTAACAATCCAGAACAGGTTTATGTTGCCCTGGAGGCTATTTATAGGCCAAAGGCCTATGGTCTATCTCAACTACTCAATGGGGATGGAGCCACGTTGTTTAGTGATAAGGACAAGATCCTGGAGAGATGAGCTGAATGGTTCCATAGTGTTCTCAACAGACCATCATCAACCAATGTTGAAGTCATTGACCATACACTTCAGGTTAAAGTCAGTCCCTCTCAAGCCAAACTTCCAATTGAAGAAGAGGTTTTGAATGCTGTTATGCTCCTCTCATGTGGCAAAGCACCTAGTGCTGATTCTATTCCAGCTGAAATCTGCAAAGCAGGGGGTCCACTGCTCATACAAAAGCTGATGGAAATTTTTCAGTTCTTATGGCAAGAGAAGATTATCCCCCAAGAGTTCAAGGATGTGTCTACTGTCCAACTCTATAAAGGGAAAAGAAAAAGGTTGTCCTATGACAATCAAAGAGAGGTAGGTCTCTCAGTCATTGCTGTCAAGATTCTTGCCAGAGCCTTCCTTAATAGGCTGATATTTCACCTGGAAGATGGTCATCTACCCAAGAGCCAGTGTGCTTCAGAAAGAGCTAAGAAACAATTGATACAGTTATGTATTTGAAACTTAATCTTATCAATTGGCATTTGTCCCTCCCTACATAAAGACAATAGCTTAAGAAAATCAGGGTCTAGCATTGTATGATGCTGGTGCCTTTCATTTCTCCATCTAGGCAGATCATTCTTGAATGTGTACCCAGAGTTGTGCTGGTAAATGTTTAACAACTAGTTCTCTCTGTCTCTGTCTCTGTCTCTGTCTCTCTCTCTCTCTCTCTCTCTCTCTCTCCTCTCTCTCTCCTCTCTCTGTGTCACTCTCTGTCTCCTCTCCTCTTCTCTTCATTTCTCTCTCTCTCTCCTCTCTCCTTTCCTTTCCTCTCCTCTCCTCTCTCTTCTTCTCCTCCTCCCTCTCCCCACACACATATGTGTATAAAATACATGTATAACAATTTTAACTTTAATCTGCATTATTAACATTTTCTCTATCACTTTATTAAGTCTAAACAACCAACAAAACAATAAATCAAGTCCTGATTTTTTAGCATTTGTTAATTTCCAAGGCATAGATGCTCACTCTCAAAATTTAACAATTGGCACTTGAGCCAAACTGGAACTGACTCCAGTATATCCTCAGTAAAAACGGATTCCAGGACTATGGAAATCAAGGCTTTCCTCCCTTGCAGGATTGGAATATCCTACTATCCCCACCCCACAGGAAGTTAGAGTGGCTCTTTCAGAACTTGTTCATTCAAGCCTGTTCCCAGGGCACTTTGTCTTGACTGTATAGTCTTAGAATAATTAGGATCCCTTGGAAAGAAAATCATTCATTTATGTCTATTAATGGGCAATATAAGGGATCCAGGGAGCCATCCTGAGATTATTCAGTCACAAGGGTCAACCGTCACTGATGAAACTTCATTTTAGGCTAGTCCCTCTCAATTTAGTCTGAAAGAGTAGTTGTGAGATACCCCCTCCTCACTACTACCACTTTCTCTACTCTTTTCCTATGACATGCAAAACAGGAGGAAAAAGTCTCAGGCTTGGCCTTTCACTCAATAACATCTCGTCACTTGAATTTTGCAATCATCATTTCAAACTCAACACATTACAAACCAAATTCATCATCTTCTCTTCCAAACCAGATCTGCCTTCTAATTCTCCTTTCCCCTCAATGGCATCTAAAAACTAATTAGGCTTAGAACCTTAGTCATCTTTGACTCTTCCCTCTTCTTTATGACTATCCCTATTAATTCTTCATTCACATATTTAATAATCATTTATAAAGTACCTGCTGTATGCAGAGCATTGTGCCAGGTTTTGAGGGAGACACAAAGTCTAGGTAAGACAAAATGTTGGAGGGGCTGTGGGAAAAATCTCATTGATGGACTGTTGATTGGTTACTGTGAAATGGTCAAATCATTCTGGAAAGCAATTGTGAGCTATGCCTCCAAAATTATTAAACTGTGCATACCTTTTGGCCCGGCAATACTATTACTAGGTCTATATTCCCAAGGAGATCAAAGAGAAGAAAGGTCCTAAATGCACCAAAAAATATTCATAGCAACTCTTTTTGTGGTGGTAAAGAACTGGAAACTCAGATTGCCCACGTGGGATGCTCCATCAAATGGGTAATGAATAAACAAATTATAATGGAATACCATTGTGATGTAATGATGGCAGTTTCAAAGAAACCAGGGAACACTCATACAATCTGACGCAGAGTGAAGTGAGCAGAAGCAAAAGAACAATTTATTCTATAACATCAATGTTGTAAAAATAAACAATTTTGAAAGACAAGAACTTTGAGTGCAATGATTGATGATGGTGAAAAACACTATTCACCTCCTGACAGAAGTGATGGACTAATATATGCAGAATGACATATGTTTTTTGGACATGGCCAGTAGGGAAGTTTGTTTTGCTTCATCATTCTTATTTGTTAACAAGGGTTTTGGTTTGGTTTTCTCCAGCAGGAGGCAGAAAAAAATAAATGTTTGATCATTGGGGGAAAGTTTTAATTTAAAAAATAAAACCAATGTTTAGGTAAGACAGAGACATGAGCTGCCCTGGACATGCATGTGCCCCAAGTTCACGGATTCCCACGTGTGTGCTCTCTATACTTTTGCCCTGAACATGTGAGTTCCTGATATGTTTGCCATCTATAATTATGCCCTGGCTGCACAGATTTCTGGCATATGTTCCTTCACACATGTTGCCCAGTCCTATACGTTTATGTGTTTGTCTTTCTTGTGAGCTTCCTGATTACCCCCTAACCAGCTCATCACAAGCTTTAGGAGAGCATCCTCCTTTTGTGAACAAGGGGAATCTTTGCTTGTTTTGTTGATTACGTTGTTTGGTATGTTGCTTTTTGCTTTACTCTTGCCCAAATGGTGCTTCAGTCTAGTCTATGAAAGTGAGAAATATATGAATGGAGAGTGTCCCAAAAGTCCTAGTGCAATTTTAAGATATTCTTTAATAGTTTAAAAACACACTAAGACTTTGGGGACCTGCTGTTACTATAATAAACACATCAATGCATGAAAAGCATATTTGAGAGATGCAAATCAAAGTGCTATAAGGCTAAGGGGAGTGAGGGAAAGGTTGATCTCAACAGCAGGGATTGAGGAAGGCTTCCCAAAGGAATGGTAGGAATTCTACAGGTGAGGAAGCAGAAGACCGGGATAATGCATAGAGGAAACAACAAAATTACAGAGGCAGGAGAGTGTAAAGGATTTTGCAGAGACAGAGAATAGGACTGTAGGACTTAGAACCAGAAGAGATCTCAATGGTCATTTAATCCAATCTTTTACTTTTACAGGTAAGAAAACTGAGGTAGAAAGGAAGCAACAAGAGATTTACCGGGGCAGCTAGATGGCACAGTAGGGGCAGCGAGGTGGCGCAGTGGATAGAGCACCAGCCCTGGATTCAGGAGGACCTGAGTTCAAATCCGACCTCAGACACATAACACTTACTAGCTGTGTGACCCTGGGCAAGTCATTTAACCCCATTGCCTAACCGCCCCCCCCCAAAAAAGAGATTTACCAAAGGTTCACCACCCAATATGTAGCAGCACCAGAATTTGAATTCAAGGTTTCTAACTTTAAATCCAAAATTCTTTCTCCTATTCCAGATTGCTTATAGTTTGGCTGAAGTGTATTATCCATGGAGGGCAATAACATGAGATGGAGTTGACAAGATAGTGTAAGAACAGATTGTGGAAAGCCTTGAATGCCAGGAAAAGGAAGTTGAACCTCAGTAGGAGGCAATAGTAAGTGACTGAAGTCTTTAGAGCAGAAAATTGACATCCCCAAATCTCTCAGTAAGAAAGGTTATTCTGGGGGTGTTATGAAGTATGAATTCAAGATTCTTCCTTAGAAATAAATGTGTCTCAAAGCTAGTCTCTCCTCTCCAATCCTACTGCAACAATCCTATTATTGTAATAACCTCTTCACTGGTCTGTCTGGCTTGGTCACTCCCCTCTCCTTCCTATCCATTGGCACTAGATTATTCTTTCTAAAAACCACTTCTACCATGTCACCCTCCTGCTTAGAAACCTCCCCTGAAGCCTCACTACCCATCAAATTAAGTCCATGTTCACCCTGGCATTCAAGCCTATCCATAATCTGGCCCCTCCTTACCTATCCAAACTTTTCCCTATGGTAAAAACATTGCCAGGTAGGGGAGTTGCCTCAGTCTTTCATAAACACACTATGCCTATGCTTTTCTCTCAGTGTGGATGTTCTGTTTGGCCTCTCTCCTATTCAAACCCTACCCATCCTTCAGAGCCTAGATGAAATCCTGCCTCCTCCATGAAACCTCCTTGACAATCTAATTCACAATGTTCTCTCTTCTCTGAGCTAGTGAGTGTTTGATGTCAGTCTCACTCTACCTGACACTTAATCATATGTCGTGTGACCTCATATGACCTGAAACATCTGGGAGGATGTATGCCCAGATTCATATGTTAGGTGCCAAAAAAATAATAGTCACGTAAATGAAGGAAAGAGTAAATAAATGGATGCATGACAAACTGAAGCCAGACAACAGAACGTGACTAAGGGGACTTAAGAATAATTTTTTTAAAGGACAATCATGTTAAGACAAGATCAATAATGGAGAGTGTGTAACTTACGTATTGCATACCAAGCTTCAACATTCTTTAGAACCATTTTCTTCCCTATTTGTTGGCTTGGAATCATCACATATTATATAGCATTCATGATCATGAATAGTACCGTAGGTTTCTTTTGCAGAGAGTTCATTTGCATTTAACAAAGAAACCATGGTTTATTGTATCCTAAACCTAACACAGAATTATAGGCTGCTTTAGAAGCAGCTAGGTAGCATAGTAGAGAGATCACTGAAGTCAGGAAGCCCTGAGTTCAAATCCCACCTCACCCACTTACTAGCTATGTGACTCTGGGTAAGTCACTTAACCACTGTTTGGCTAAGTTTCCTCAATTGTAAAATGAGGATCATAGTAGCACTTACCTTGCCAGGTTGTTGTGAGGACCAAATGAGATGACAGTGCCTGGCACATACCAGGTACTTAATACATGATTATTCTTTTCCCTTTCCTTGATGAAAAAGGTTTCTTGATTTCCATGGCTCCTAGATTCTTTGAAAGGCAGTATGGTACTATATGCTACTAATGCAAATCGAGAATAAGGTCATCTGGAGAGCTAAGGCTCTCTCATTTAGGAGTGGTGTGGTCTTGGGCAATTCACTTAACCATTCAGAGTCTTAGTTTTCTAATCTGTAAAATTAGAAGAATTATAATAGCATTTATATAGTGCCTTAAGGTTTACAAAATACTTTACAGATATCTCACTTTAGCCTCACAACAACCCTGGGAAGTAGGCGCTATTACTATTTCCATTTTTATATATGAGGAAACTGAGGCAGACAGAGGTTTAAGGACTTGCTCATAGTCACACAGTTAATATCTGAGGCTGGATTCAAACTCAGGTCTTCCTGACTCCAGGCCCAGTGCTCCACTGTTCCACCTTGTTGTCTCTACGAATACTCATACTGTTCCTACCTACTTCATAGGAGTGCCATAAGGAAAGTACTTTACAAACCTTAGAGTGCTATAGAAAGGGGAAGAATTGCTCAATATTTAAGGAGGAACTATGGAATCATTTCATACTGCTGCAGGGACAAAGAACTATGCACTGACTGACTCAAAAGAAAGCCTAAATGGGCAATGAAGGAAAGATGAAGAAGAGAGCAGTAAAAGAATGTAAAGAACAGAGGTTCTAAAGAATGTATAATAGAAAAGGAACATGAATATAAGAGAGAAGAGACCCAGGCTGCAGTCCAAGGTACATCACTAATTCACTGGGCTACATTACCAAGATGCTTTGTTTCCTCCTATGTATAATAACATGTTGAATTTGATGATTTCTATGGGTCTTTCTAGCTGTAGCATGGAAAGAGAGCATTATCTCTGTTCTGAACAGAGAACAATGAAAGAGGATGGAGGTCAGGGTGTTGCTGCTGACATAATACACATATTATATATATAATACATATAACATATATAATAAAGGAAGGAATGGGGCCCAGGTGCTCCATCTGATATTTTTATTTTTGCTTTAAATTCATTCACATCCCAAAGAGGATCTAGGGAATAAGGCTCCTCCTGTGGAGGTTTTTTGGAAGAGACTCAGATATGGGTTTTGGGTATATGACATTCCAATCAGGGATGTACAAGTTAAAAGGAACCTCCTAACTCTGAGTTAGTCTGTTGTCTGGGAGTGTGGCCTTTCAATCAACACAGAGTCAGTGAGAGACTAGAATAGACAGCCTTAGCCTGAGGGTCTTCTGCTGGCTTTCACTGGCTGATGTTTGGCTGTGTTTCATGATTCACAGGTCTCAGATATATATTAAAAAAGGGATATCACTGCTTGTCAAGAAGACTTTCTAGCTATTGCAACCCCAGCAGATGGTAGTAGTGAGCAACAGTTGATGAGATTACAAGACTAGCAGAAATACCCAGGAGAAATGATATGATGGAGGGCAGACATTCAATGTCCAGAAAAAAACACCTTATATAGCAGAGAACAGAGATATAGTTATTGTTGCGTAGGTTGTCCTTCATTTTAGAAAAGGACCAGTGACATCATGGGTGATGTCCTGACTTGTGCATGGAATGGAGTTCAGTGAGGCAGAGTTCTTCAAAGTTGTTAGCCTTACTCTCTCTTTCTGAGTCATCACAATCCAGTGGCAAGACAAAAAGTCAGGACAACTGACAATGGTCCAGGATGCAATGGATGACCTTGGTGTCTATGATGCCCTCCTCTCTTCCTGATTTCCATGTTATGTTCATAATAACAGCTAACATTATACAGCACTTATTATGTGCCAGGCACTGTGCTAAACATTTTACAATTATTATCTCATTTTGTCCTCACAACAACCCTGGGAAGCAGGTACTGTTATTATCCCCATTTTGCAGATGACAAAACTGAGACAAAGCAGGGTTAAGTGACTTGATTAAGGTCACACAGCTAGTGAGTGTCTGAGGCTATATTTGAACTCTGGTCTTCCCAGCTCCAGGCCTGGCACTCTATCCACACCATCTAGCTGACCCTGATATCAAGCACATCCCCACCCTCAGTCACCCAGGCTCTCAACCTAGATGTCATCCTCTACTTCTAACTCTCTCTGGCTTCCTGCTCTCACCCTCCATATCCAAACTGTTTCCAAGTCCTGTCAACTCTACCTTTTCTTGGGGGGGGGGGTAATTGGGGTTAAGGGACTTGCCCAGGGTCACACAGCTAGTAAGTATCAAGTGTTTGGTCTGAAGCCGGATTTGAACTCAGGTCCTCCTGACTTCAGGGCCAGTGCTCTATCCACTGCATCACCTAGCTGCCCCAACTCTACCTTTCAAACATTTCTAGGATAAGCCTCCTTCTCTCTTCTGACGTTGCCACCACCCTGGTAAAGGCCCTTATCAACTCACACCAGGACTATTCCAATAGCCTCCTAGTACATCTCCCAGTCTCAAGACTCTGTCAACTCCAATCCATCCTCCACTCATTGATCAGTGTTCCTCCTAAATCACAGGTCTGACCATGTCACCTCCTATTCAGTTAACTCCAGTGGTTCACTATTACCTCCAGGATCAAATATAAACTCTTTTGGTTTTTAAAGCACTTTATGAACTGGCCTCTGCATACACCTTACTTTCTCCACATATTCTACAATCCAGTGACTGGCTTCCTTGCTATTTCCTGCACACATTCCACTTCCCTAGTTTGGGCATTTTCACTGTCAGTTGCCCATGCCTGGAATTTTCTCCCTCCTTTGTCTCTTGATTCATGACTTCCTTACTTCCTTCAAGTCTCAGCTAAAATCCTACCTTCTGCAAGAAGACTTTTCCAGTCTTCTTTAACATTTTATGTCTTCCCTCTGAGATTACTTCCAACTTATGCTGTCTATATCTTGCTTGGATGTTGTTTTTTTTTTTGCATGTCGTGTTCCCCACCCCTTTAGATTCTAAGCCCCTTGAGGGCACAGATTTTTGCCTTTGTATGCCTAGCACTTAGCACAGTGTCCTGCAAATAGTAGGTGATTTATAAATGCTTGTTGACTTGATTTGATATGTAGCTATTAACCAGTGTGCAGGGATAGCTGGAAATTCCTTTCCCAGCTAATGAGAATTCATGCCAAGCTGGAGAGCTCTGTCACACAGGGTTAATTTTAAAGCTTTCCTCACCCATTGGGCCAGTAAGTAAGACTAATTGAGATGATGCTATCCAAGGTTGTACCAGATCCAGCTGGTGAAAGTCAATTGTTAAACCTTTCAAGGTGAGCATTTTATATGTCAGCAAGCACTACAAATCAGGGCTTGATTTATTATTTCTTTCTAGACTTCAAAAAGTGATAGAGAAAATGTTAATAATGCAGAGTTAACTTAAAAGTGTGCCATGGGTACATTTTTTTTCCAGAGAGCTGGTTGTTAAACATTTACTAACACATCTATCAAGGGAACAAGATAGTTCATGTGACTTTCCCAGGACCAAACCTGTACCAGAACGTCAGACTCCACATCTTGCTAGAGTCATAACTAGGAATAGTTGAGCCTGGGATAAGCACTACAAATCAATCAGTCTGATCATGTCAGGAGAAAGCCCTAAAAAGCTCAATCAGTTAAAGGGGGACAGGTGGTGAGAGATTCCAGGTGAGCAAGGCAAGGCTGCTACACTGAAATTGCTCTGGGGCATACAGAAGAGGAAGATAGGGAAGGAGAAGTGCTTGCTCCAGCCTCCTTACTAACTAGACATTCCTATTTAAATTTACTAAGTGCTAAGCTCTATTGTTTCTGTGCTGCTAAGGGACTGGTCAAAAACCTGGAGTAAAGCCCACCAACATTACAGCCCTGACTCTCCCTTAAGCCCTTTTAAAACCTTGTTACAAATCTGATTTTGGTCTTGTTTCCAATGGTGGCCACTCATCTGTGGTTCTTCAAACTTCACATCTTGTTTTCCTTGTTCTTAGTCTTAGCCCATTTGCATTGCATTTCTGAACACCCTACACACACACACACACACACACACACACACACACACACTTCCCAGCTGCCCCTTTCTGGGTTTAAATAGTCCCACAGAGCTGTCTCAATTATAGTCCCAGCTATGCCAAGACCCTGCTAAAAAAAAAGCAAAATAGTATCCTATTCTAGGCAAATCCACCCCCCACCCCACCAGCAACAAGGGCCTTGTTGAGTGCCAACAGCTGGCCATCAGAACTATAGATCCAGAATCTGACATTGGACCATTTGTGATTTTTTGAAAAAATAAATAATTCATTTTTATAGTACTTTCCTCTTTACAAAACATTTTCCTCCGTCAACTCTCTGAAACAGAGCTGGAATTTGAACCCAGGTCTCCTGATTCTCAATTCAGTGCCCTTTCCCTATATCACAACTGCTCCTCATTTGCGGAGAGTTTGTTTGTTTGTTTCCTATTTCCGAAGACCATTCAATTACAAAAGAATTCCCAAACGCTGGGTCAAAGCACCGAGATGAGCCAGGAAACAATTGAGAACATTCAACTTCTCTGCAGGAAAAGAAATTCTCCTTGACTTAAAGCCAATCTGGACACTGCTGTAGGTGGGTCAAGCAGCTGTGCAAGTGTTCCTGAAAAGTTTTCTGGCTGGGCTGTGGAACTTTGATAACTCCCAATGTAATTCAACAAACACTTATTTAGCAGTACAATTGCCATGACACCCCTGTGTGGTATTGAGTGTAGACATTAAATTATCTCCATTTAACAGAGGAAAAATTAGGTTCAGACATGTGAACTGATTTTCCCAGGGACACAAAACTGGTAAGAGACAACAGTTGATCCTAGGTCTCTTGATTAGAAATCTACCAATCCTTGCACTGTTAAACATTTCCTGAGGTCATTGTCCCAAGGTAGTCTTTGATTTCATTCTCTTGGAGATCCATCCTGAGCAGAAACAAGTAGACTCCCTAGCATTCTGCTGGATGGATATAGGAAGAAAGAAAGAAAGAAAGAAAGAAAGAAAGAAAGAAAGAAAGAAAGAAAGAAAGAAAGAAAGAAAAGGAGGAGAAGAGGCTGAATATGGGAGGAGTCTGGAATAGAAGGCACAGGAGGCAATGAGAAAAACTTCAAGCAGATGAGGCAGAGCTGGAATCTCATTGGAAAAGAGCTGAATCCTGCTCTTGTGTGAGCTTGTTGGTTTCTCATATCATATACAGCCAGAGGAAAGGAAAACCTCTCACTGGTGTCTTGTCCCCCACTCCTGCCCTCTCTATTTTGAAAGAAAGAGGTATAGGGGAAAAGATAGACTTTGCAATATAAAGAGGTGTGGAGTTGATTGAACAAAGAAGAATCTTCTGCTATTTAAAGTACTGCCTGGGGAAAATCAGCATGACCTTCTCACTATCTGCAGCTTGAGAGCAAGGACCTTGTTAACTCCATAAATCTTTCCTTCAGGGCATCCTATGAGAGATCATGTGGGAAGGGGGAAGACCTTAAGGTCTTCTTCCCCCTCTGCAGCCATATAGACCCCCAAGAAATAGACATAGGTCCTTGGCCTTCTCATTGATTCTTTTCCATTCTAGATGCAGAAAGGGAGCCACAAGAATTAGGGATTTGGAATGCAGGCCAGATTTTGCCACCCCAGGGAGCAAGGAGACCTCTTCTGGGGGTGACATTCAGGACCACCGCCCAGATGAAGGATTTATTCAGCAGTTATGTCACACTATGTGGGACTGAGCTAAGTTTTGAGCCTAATCATAGAACCATCCCCCACCCCCACCCCAGACCGAGGTGGTATAGGAGAGATTATTCCCCCTGTGAGAAAGGATTAGAAGTTAGGCTTCCACAACAGAACAAGGGGATTCTGAGGACTTCCAAGATCCTGTGGATAGTCCCTCAACCAATGAGAAAGTGCCCCAAACATTCTGCAAACAACTAGTTCCTTTAGAAAGAGCCCTGGAGGCTAAACTGGTTGCAACCCATCGGGGTCAAGGATAGGGCCTTAACAGGGCAAAGGCTTTTCTCCACTGGGCTTGCAGTAATAAGCTTATTGAATATAATGGACATACCCTGAGGTGGGAGATGGTTGCCATTTTTGAACATGGGACACATGAAGTGGGAGGAGTTAGTAGAACTGAAGGAACATGGGACGGGCTGTCCAGGAAAAGCGTGACTCAGATAAACTAGACCAATCCCAGCTCTGGTGGGTGGAGTATGGATCTTACTATTTAAAAGTTGACTGTACCACTGAACAAGTGCCCACACGCTAATAGAGTGCGATATGCCCGCTTCTCTCTCGAGAAGTGCAATAACGGCTTTCCTTCACTCACTCCTGGAGTAGAGTTTTGTTTCAGATTTTTCTAACACCCCCAAGGTTCTGGGGAAAAGGTTTATATGCTTTGATATGTCTTTGAAGTAAATACCCTTTTTAAAAGTTGCTAATGTTAAGTTACTAAATGGAACTGGGGTGCTACTTATAGCTCCTAAAATGCAGTGAACGCAGCCTGTAGGGGCTCTGGCTAGTAGCAATGGAGAAAAGAGATACCTCCCAACCTCTTAGAGTACCCTAGAATCTTGAGAGAAAACTACAGTAGACTAGCCCAAAGAGAGTGGGAGCAGAGCATATGCCATTCTAATTATTCCTGTTCTTGTCTTCTTTTCAGCAAATATTATGACTATTCTTGCTTATGCTTTATTGGTAAGTAAATGTTTCCTCTTTAAGAGTCAATAGTGTCATGGTGATTGGTTTTGTATAAATGGAAAGCACCCCAGTGGTAGCCACCCCCTGCAGACAGACTTCATGGACTTTCTTCCCCGTGACTGTTTTGTATCTTCCTCTCCCATAGTACTACATTGCCAAAACATGAGAATATAAGACCACAAACATACTAATCAGACCTAAAGCAGTGGCATCCCCAATGTAGATTTATTAGCTTTATTCCCTCTTTTCATTGACTATTAAGTCATGGGAATGCAAGATCAAGGAGCATGTGTTTGCTGAATACATCTAGGATGGCCACCATGGAAAAGCCCTCCACCCACCAGGGAAAGGGGCACCCTGTTCGCTTTCCTTCCTCCTTCAAGTCATTCCCTAGCCAGGGCTACCTTGAACCCATTCAGGCTGCTTGACCACTCACACAGCTTGGATGAGATAAATCTGTGCTTCTATGAGATGAGTCATCAATTCTATTCCTAAGATGAAAGACCACCAGGCTTTCCCATCTGCCCTGTCTCTATGCCTTGCAGACTCCCAGCACTGTCACCTAACTAACCCTTAGGACTTCTGGAACTTTCTAGCTACCCAGCATCTGAATTTTCTTTAATGTCTTGTCTCCCACAATTAAAGTATAGCTCTGAGAGAACAGGGGCTGTTTCACTTTCTTTTATTTGTATCCTCAGTGTTTCATACAGTGTTTGGCACATAGCAAATGCTTAATATTTCATTCATTCAGCAAGAAGCCAGAAAATAACAGCGGAATAGCTGGAGAAACCCTGAGTTTGAAGATAGTAAACCTAGGTTTGAATTCTTACTATGAGAATTGAGTGTCTGTGTGAGTTGAATAAATCATTTAACTCTTCTGACCTTCACTCAGCTATGGTGAGGAAAGTACTTTGTAAATCTGCTATTGTTAGTATTCAGGCCTTACTCTAGATATTTATTTGATATCCTTTATTTCCAATGGTCCTCATGGATTAGTAGGTCTCATCACAATGATGAGGAATTTCTGGTTCATTAATTAGTTAGCTAGTTAGTCTCTGTTCAACCTATTGTCAGTTGAATCATGTAGAAAGCCTGCTGGAAGCCATATGCCAAAGTCCCTCTCAATGTTACCCAAATATCAGTAGTACATATATGTTTATAGCATCAAGATAGATATTCCCTTGCCCCTCCCAAAACACAACCTGGAATTTTTATCAATGTGGTTCCCCAACATCCTAATCTCCTCAAGTCACATTTATTCATTGTCTAGGTAAAGAAGAGGTGGAAATGGAGGAAGAGGAGGAAGAGAAGGAAAAGAGGAAGAGAAAAAATGGAGGAGGAGGAAGAGGAGGACAAAAGAAGAAGAAAAAGAAGTGCTAACATTTATATAGCACTTTAAGCTTTGCAAAACCCTTCATGTTGCTAGAGAAAACCCGTGAAATAAAGGTTCTTTCATTCCTCTACCTCCTCCAATGGATCCTTTTGTTCTGTTCATGGGGAAAAAAAGATGAGGGAGAGAAGGTTTTTCAGCATAGTTGGGACCCAGTAGCAATATGTTATGGAGTCAGAATATTCTGCCCTTTCTCACCTACCTATTGGTCCAACAGCATGAGGAGGTCTTGTTCATTAAGCTGGACGTGCCACAGTTGGGGAGGGATGTTATAATTTTAATTGCAATTTGGTAGGGAAGTGAATGGGAGAAGGCTTTTCATATCCATCAAGGAAAATCTCAACAAGGATCATACTGTCTGGGCTGATGACACATTTGCTACTTTTTTGTATTTCATGGATTCAGTGTTTTAGGGCAAGCTGGTTTGGGAAGGCAGAACTATAATCTCACAGACATTGTGATCTACTTATGGGACCCTGACTTGTATAATGCCTGTGTTAGAGAAGCACGTTCAAAAAACTGGAGCAAGAAGAACTGGAGTTCCTGCGACTTTGGGATCACGACGGGGATAGAGTTACGAATGGATTTATGAAAAGTAAAGACATTGCTGCAGTGGGGGAAACCTATAACCATGAAGAATTGCAGACAATTTCTGAGGTTTGTAGTATTAAATTCTGCCTTTTTCTGTCCTGACTGCACACAATCACAGATCTGCTCTAGCACCCAATGACTTTTGGTCGAACCCCTATGTCAAAAAATGATTTTAAGGAATGAAAAATGTGATCCACCACAGACTGGTCCTAGCGGGTTTTAAAGCTTTGGTGGCTCTATGATGTATGTCTTCACTGATCATATTCTTTCTACCAGTACATTCTGTTGCTCCTACTCACCTTACCAATCCATGTGGCTCATGTCTGTCCTACTGCAAATCCTCCTTAGAGAATCCACCCAATTCTCCAAAGACTTTCCTCTGATTCTCTTAACATTTTGTGAATCCCAGTGCAGGATTTATGCTGTTTATCTCTCACAGCGTGACTGGCCTGTCTCCTTCTCCTGCCATCCACATCCTCAAAGATAGCTTTTAAACCACATCTTGCATGCATTCCATCATTAGTAACGTGTAATTACCTACTTACATCTACCATGTGTCATACTGCCTTTTGGGGATAATTTTGATTCTCCTGAGATAATCAAGTTCCATAGTTTGAAGTCATATGGGGTCCACCACCCTCACTGGAAGTGAGAGTCAGGAGAAGGCACAGTGGATCTGACCTGTCAGAACAAGGTGGAAATGGAATGAACGCTCCTGGCAAAGCCAAGCATCATGGACGCAAATTCCATCAGTCATTTCACTGACACTGTCTGTTGTTATGTCTCCTAATCTAGTGCAGACCTCTCTGGCTTGCTATCTCTGTCCCAGTCCCTGAAGTGACTACTTTCACATCACTCCTTTGGATTATAGCATTCTGAGAAACGCTGGCTCCTGAGCCAGCCTGGCATTGCTCGATCGTTGCTGGGACCCTAGTTTGGACCCTCTCCCTCTTTCCATAACAGGGCCTTGCTCCCCTTCCCTTTGCTCTGATTGCTCTTATTACTCTAATCCTTGGTACATGTCAGACCCCTGTGGAAGACAGGGTGTTGTGAACATCACCAAGAGAAGGTTGGTGTCACAGATGCACTTTCACCACGGTGAGAAGGTTGAGATCATTGAAAGGTTTGAGCAATTTCCCAATTGCAATCCAGACCACTCTAGTCCTGTTCAACTCTGCGTGAAGCTCACTTCCCCTTTGCAATGCCTGCCTGAGATACACTTGCCGTTGAGGGGCAATGTGGAAAGACCACTGGACTCAGAGTCAGGAGCCCGGGGTTCAAGTCCCAGCTCTGACATTTGTTAGCAATGGGATCTTATGTGAGTTTGTTCACCTCATTGAGATAGTTTCCTCATTTATAAAATAGACAATGATACTTGTTCTGCCTACCTCACGGAGATGTTATAAGTATACAAGAGGGGGTCACCCAGAATTCTCAATTTAATCACTCAATCAAAGGCATGAACGGATGACCTGGCCATTTCTACTGAAACAATCACCTCACCCCACTTGGAGTAACTCACTTAACCAAGTGAGAACACCTCCCAACTTGGAACCCAGGCAATATTCCGGTGTCTATTCAGCGAGTGGTAGAAATAGTCTCAAGCCAAATCTGAGAAGGAATTGCTCAGAGTGGAGGAGAACACTTCTGTCTCCTCCCACACTTGGCCAGAGGAAGACTGTGTGACCTTCATGGGGTCAAGTGATTTGGACTTCTTCTTAGTGTCCTAGCATTGTCCCTAGAATAACCAACCATAGTGTCTACATTGAAAGCAAAGGATAAATGAGATACTCTGAGGAAAGGCAACTGCTGAAATCTATAAGGAGTCCAAAGTAAAACTACACTATACCTAATGAGAACTTCTTGAGGGCCCCACAAAGGGGCAAAAAGGACACATGTGGGGGCAACTAGGTGGTGCAGTGGATAGATCATTGCCTCTGGAGTCAGGAGGACCTGAATTCAAATCTGGCCTCAGACACATAACACTTACTAGCCGTGTGACCCTGGGCAAGTCACTTAACCCCAGTTGCCTCACCACAAAAAAAAAAAAAAAAAAAGACACATGCTCTAGGCCCAACTCTGGCTTCCCCTGGCCCCTATATATACTTGGGAGAATCATATGCCTCAACCTTTTTTTATGGAGGGGAGAACGTTTTATACCAACTATACCTACTGTTCCTAGGGCAGCTAATGTGGCACAGTGGATAGGGTGCCAGGCCTCTAGTCTTAGTAGCTTTGAGGCCATCTCTGTGTCGACTACACCATGATACTATCACACTATCTACAAAAAGGACCATTTGAAGAAGCTTACCACAAATACAAAACCATGCTTCTAATTGGATTATGTATGGAACTTACTCTATGACATTCTAGGTAGTAAACACTTTATGCCTTGGGCTATCACAGAGAGAGAAACAGATAGACAGATTGAGAGAGACAGAGAGAGATGGTAAATGGATAGATGGAAGATGGAAGATGGATAGATGCAGAAATCCTTTTATTAAGGGGATTTGTTCTGTGAAGTTTGGATTCAGTCAAAGGGCCACACTACAGGACCTAGAGGGCCACATGTGGCCTTGAGGCCTCAGGTTCCCCACCCCCGGCCATAAGGGAACTGCAACATTTCCTACTGACCTGAATACTGCCTAAAAGCCAGAGATTTTTTTGGTTGTTATTGACAGATATACATAATAAAGAAAGGAATGTCTACCAGGAGAGTAGAAGGCAATGAACGCATACCTCTTCACTTAACTTTTGTTCTTTCTCAATTTTATTTGTATACCAGTCTGGAAAGGTCTGGGGAAAAAGGTGAGATACATAGCTTTAGCCTTCACAAAGCTTCTGTGGGCTTGCTTGTTTTTTGACAAAGTTACCCAAATGGAGATCCGCTGTATCAGGCTGATTAAGAATTAGTCCCCAGTGCAAAGATAGAACAAGTCAAGTCAACAAGCATTTATTAAGCACTTACTATTTGTCAGGAACTATGTTGGGCACTGGGGATTAAAAAAAAAATCGAAACAGTCTCTGTCTTCAAAGGGCTCCCAGTCAAATGCAGGAGACAACATACAAATAACTATGTATAAGTAAGATAGAATAGACTGGAGGGAATCTCAGAGGGAAGACATTAGCATTAAGGAAGATCAGGCACTTATTAGCCGTGTGACCTTGGGCAAGTCACTTAACCCCAATTGCCTCACCACCCCCCCAAAAAAGGAAGATCAGGAAAGTCTTCTTGCAAAAGGTGAGATTTTAGCTGATACTTGCAGAAAACCAAGGAAGCCAGGAGGTGGAGACAAAGAGGAAGAGAATTCCAGGCATGAAGGATAGCTAGTGAAGGGTAGGGAGATGGAGTGTTGTGTACCAGGAACAGCAAGGAAGCCATTATCACTGGATCCTGTGTAGAGTATGTGGAGGAGAGAAACATGAAAGAAGACTGGAAAGGAGGAAGGGTTCAGGTAAGTAATCTTCCGTCTTCCAATCTTTTCCAGTATGCCCCTAGCTGGGGCACCTAGGTGGTGCAGTGGATAAAGTACCAGGCTTGGAATCAGGAAGACCTGAGTTCGAAATAGGCCTTAGTTACTAGTAGTGTGACCCTGGGCAAGCCCCTTGACCCTGTTAGCCCCAGTTCTTCATCCATAAAATAAATTGGAGAAGGAAACAGCAAACCCCTCTGGTATCTTTGCCATCAAAGTTGAATAGGAAAAGAGTGGTCTAGATTGTGATTGGAAAACTGCTCAACCTTTTCAATGATCTCAACTTTCTTACTGCTGTAAAAGTGCATCTGTAACACCAATATGTATCATTTGCCCCAAATTGGGTCATTAAGAGTCTGAAATGACTAAACAACACCACCACAACATGACTTTTTATATTTAGATAAATTATCCATTTGTAATTTGCTGTGCCATATAGTATAAGATTCTAGTCTAAACTTGTTTTCTCACTCAAACTGCTATCCTTTCTTTCCTAGCTGTTTTTGTTGAACAATGAGGCCCTTAATCAGTAAATTAAATTCTTAGGTTCATCAAAAACTAGTCTTCTGTACACATTTTCTTTCAAATTTTACTTGTTTGATCAAGTAGCTTTGACAATTACTTCTTTATAATGCAGTTTTAGAACTGATAATGCTATTCCACCTTATATTCTACTTTTTTCATTGTTTACCCTATATTTTTTACATTTTCTTCCTTCATATAAACTATTATTGTTTGGTTTAAATCTAAAAAAAAGCACATTGCTATTTTAATTTGTATAGCCTTAAATCTGTAGATTAATTGTACTAGCATTGCCATCTTATTATATTAGCCCAGCCCAGCTACACACACTGAAAAACTATTCATTTAGATCTTACTTTATTTCTATAAAAGATATTTTGTAATTAGATTTATGTAAATCTTTTCTGTATACCTTGGTAGGTTAACTCCCAACTATTCAATACATTTTATTGCATTTTTAAGTATTTTCTATTTCTATCCATTTTTCATGGTTTTTGTAATAAAATATAAAAATGCTAATGATTTCTGTGGATTTATTTAGTATCCTAATATTTCAATGAAGCTATTTATAATTTTAATTAATTTTAGTTGATTCTCTGCAATTTTCTAAGTAAACTATCATATAGTCCATAAACAGAAATTTTTTGCCAAAAAAAACTTAGCCCATTAATTTTTCTTGTCAGTGTATAGCTAGCATCAATAATACATAGGAACAGTGCTACACGAGCAATCTTTTTTTATTTTATTAGGATAGCTTCTAGCATTTCTCTGTTACAAGCAAGATTTGTTAGTGGTTTCATAAAGATGATTTTTTATCACAATAAGCAAAAATCATTTCATTCCTATATTTCTAATGTTTTTAACATAAGTGAATATTGTATTTTTTCTGTACCTATTGATATAATCATATGGTTTTTATTATTCTTATTGTTAATATGATTTATTATCCTCATTTTTTAAATGTGCAACCAGCCTTGCATTCCTGGTATGTATCCAACTTGGTCCTAATATGTAGATTTTGTATATATTGTTGCAGTCTCTGCTAATGTTTTATGTAATATTTTACATCAATATTTATTATCAAAACTGGTCTAAATTTCTCTTTCCTTGCTATAGCTTTTTCTGATTTAAATATCTGGGGATCCTATTTGCTTTATAGATGAAGTCTGATAGAGTATTTTCTTCCTCTTTTTTTTTAAAAGAACTTAATTAGCAATTTAAAATGGCTTGAAACTGTTTGAAAATAGCTTAAGAGAATTAGATCTCTTATTTTTTCTCAGTAGAACAAAATATAAATTTATTTTTATTGTATCTTATTTTTTTCAATCAGCAAATTCTGCCTATTCACCCTACTTCTTCAATCCTCCTCCATTTGAAAACTAAAGAAAAACAAACCCAATTATAAATATGTACAGTCAATCAAAACAAATCTTCACATTGGCTGTGTGTGTGTGTGTGTGTGTGTGTGTGTGTGTGTGTCTCATTCTTTCCTCTGAGTCCTTCACCTCTCTATCAGGAGATGGATATTATATTTCATCATTTTTGCTCTGGAATCATGGTTAGTCATTATACTGATTAGAGTTCCTAATTCTTTCAAAGTTGTTTGCCTTTACCATATGATCGTCATCTAAATTGCTCTCATTCTTTCAGTCCACTCTGCATCAGATCATACAAGTCTTCTCAAGTTTCTCTGAAATCATCCCCTTCATCATTTCTTATAACACAATAGTATTCCATCATGTTTATCTACCATAACTTGTTCATCCATTTTCCAATTTATGGGCACTCTCTCAGATTTCCCATTTTTGCAACATAAATATTTTTGTACATTCTTACAGTTTGTTTTGCTTAGGATTGATCCCTCCCTTAATATACCCTCTCTCTAATTCCTCCTCCCTTCTCTTCTTGTCCTCCTGTTTCCCTGTTGAATGAAATGTATTTCTGTACCCAAATGTGTGAACACATATTCTTCTTTCCTTTATCTAGTTCAGATGAGAGTAAGGTTGAAGTGTCAACTGCTCCTCTTTACCCTCTCTTCCCTGTTATATAGATAACTCTTGAGCATCCTGACTATGTGAAATAATTTTCTCTAACCTTCCTTTCCTTCCTTCCCACCCCCAGTGGGTTAAGATCATTAGAATATAACAGAAATACTCCCAGGTCTTATCTAATTAGAGTCCCTCTAGGACCACTGATGATAATAGGGCTAGGAGGGGACACATATGCCATCTCCCTACATTAGAATGTAAGCAGTTTATGCATGTTTAGTCCCTTATCATTCTTCTTTCACATTCAGCTTTTTATGTTTCTCCTAACTCCTGTGTTTGAACTTCAAAATTTCTCCACAGCTCTGGTCTTTTTATCAGGAATCCTTGGAAGGCCTCTATTTCATTAAAGGTTCATTTTTCCCCAGTAGTATTATACTCAGTTTTTCTGGGTAATCCCATATTCTTTGCCTTCTGGAATATCATCTGCCAAGTCCTTTGCTCCTTTTATGTTGATGGCTACTAAATCATGTGTGATCCTGACTGAGGCTCCTCAATACCCTTCTGAATGCTTGCAATATTTTTTCTTTGACCTGGAAACTCTGGATTTTGACAACGCTGTTCTTGGGAGTTTTCATTTGGGGGTTTGTTTCAGAAAGTAACCAATATTTTCTATTTCCATTTTGCTCTCTAGTTCTAAGAGATCTGGGCAGTTTTCTTTTAAGATTTCTTGAAATAAGATATCTTATAGTAGTGCCCCAGTGTGAGTCTGGGGTGCCCTATATGGTTTTGAGACCTCCTCTTACACTGGTACACAGCCTCTCCCTGGGCATTGGAGTGCTCCACATGGCTGCTCCTGTCCCTAACCAGTCCCATGTCAGAAGACCCCTGTCTGTCTCTTTATGCCTACCTAGATTTGACAACTTGCTGTGACTTTTTCTGAATTTCCCCATCAGCATTCCATCTCATTCATTTTCTAAGTCTGTTAGAGGAGTTTTATGGATTGAAGCTCAGATGCATTGCTCCCTGCTACTCCACCACCTTGGTCCACCTAGAGTTGTTCTTCAGCATCAAAAGACCTTATATAGGGTCACAACATACAGTTTAAGAAATCCTGAAGAGATACCAAGTGGAGAAGTTTAAGAAGCCCTACTTTAGAAGTTTGACAAAATTCACTTATGCACTGGTAATTTCATTTAAATTGGTTGGGATTTTTCTTCTGTGGGAATTCTTTTGCGGTTTGCTCAGTTTCTTTTGTTTAAATAATAGGGTTGTTTTGTTCAGTTAACTTCCTTATACTTGTGCAGATATTTGTTCCTTACGTGTAAATTTTCAGTTTTCCTGGCACAGAACTGAGTATAATAGTTTCTGAGAATTTTTCTTCTCCATTTGAAGGAATTTTCCCATTTTTTCATTTTTAAAAAATTTGGTTTTCTTTCTTTTTGAGAGACAAATTCAGTAATACTTAACCAATTTTATTGGTGTTTTCAAAAATAGCTCTTTGTTTTATTAATTCAGTTGTTCTCTTTTCATTTTTAATTCTATTTAAAATTTTCCTTCTGTGTGCTTGGTTTAAGATCATTTTTTGTTGCTTTTTATTTTAACTATATTACCATTATCCTTATCATTAACCCTTTTTTCTCTTTTGTTCTAGCATAGAAATGTTCTTTCATGTTATATATGTACAAATAGAGCTATAGCTATATCCCATAACTTTCAGTACTTTGGATTATTCTTCTAATGATCTATGAAATTCTGTGGCTGAAGCTCTAGAGTTTGAGGACTACATTTGTGAGTGAGTTAAATTTGAAATTCCCCTGTAATGGCAATCAGTGGATTCTGTAAATTAGCTCCTTACTCTTGCTAGGACATTTTCTTGTACAGTTTCCCAGAATATGGAATTCTGAATCTTTAGTTCATCTTATTTTTCTGGAGACCAATAATTCTCAGATTATTTCCTTGATCTCTGTCCTCTGTTATTGTCACATGTGTGAACCTCAAATCTTCCAGTCATGCTACTTATTTTATTTTGTATCTGCATTTTTATTTGGATCATTCTTTTCCTTAGAGAATCCATCAACTTGTTAAAAAAAATTTCCACCAACTGGCCCAAGCTGTCAAGTTTTATGTTTGTCTTTTACTATTCTTATTTCATTAATTTTATATCCATCTTGAAAAACTTACTGAGCTCAACTATTTTTGAGGCTCTTGCAATGGATCCAGTCAAGCTCTTGAGTGTCCTCTTGCTGTTGTATTGTTCTTTCCTTCTGAAGCTTGGTCCTCAATTTCTTTTGCCACATAATATTTCTTCCATTTAAGCTTTTTTTCACATTGTTTCTTCATTTTTTTCTGAGAAACAATTTTTCCCTAAGAGGATTTCATTCTGTCCTGTACTTTTTGTTGATGTTGCTGGACTCTTACTTTATTAGGTATATTTGTTACTTTTGTGGCATGGGAGAAGCTGGGCTTACTCAAGACCACTTACCTCAGTCATCTTTCTAAATTTCTATAGCATATACATATATATATATGTATACACATATATATCCTTAATTGTAGAATCTTTGCAATTAAATTTTCAGAAATATTTAAATACCTACTGTGCAGAAGGCTTTGTGCCACAGGTACAAGCCACAACTCAACCTTGCAGAAAGAAAGGTACCACACAGACATTGCCATCAAATAACTTACACTCTAATGAGGGGGTGGGTGGGGAAGACAAATATATCAATAAATATGAGAAGTTTCATGGTGTAGTGGAAAGAATACTGAATTTGGAATCAAAAGACCTGAATTCAAATATGAGCTCTGAGGTGCAGCTAGATGGTACAATGGATAGAGCACCTGCTCTGGAGTCAGGAGGACCTGAGTTCAAATCTGGTCTCAACACACTTGACACCTACAAGCTGTGTGATCTTGGGCAAGTCACTTAACCATGATTGCCTCGCCCTGCCAAAAAAGAAATGAATAAACAAATATGAGCTCTGTCACTTACTGCTTGTATGATTTGGGGCAATTTAATTTAATTCAAAAAATAATTAAGTGCCCACAATATGTAAAGAATTGTATTCTACACTGGGGATACAAAAACTTTAAAAAAAAATAGGCCCTTCTCTCAAGGAGTATATATTCCACTGAGGGGGGCAAATCATGTATACAGATAAGTATAATGCAAAATAGAGACTGGTGAGGGAAAGAGACCGATTCATACGAAATACTCCTATAGGCAATTCAGAGCTGCTGAAAATTTTTGAGAAGACAGAGGCATGATCATACCTGTGCCTTAGAAAGATCTTTTTTGATAGTTACACAAAGGATGGAATGGAGACAGGTATAGACTAGAGGCAGAGGTACCACCAGACAGGAAGCTATTATAATAGTATTGATGAGCAACTTAACTAAAGTGGTGGTGGTGTGAGTGGACAGAAGGGGATGGGTTTGAGAGATGTTGCAGAAATAGAATAGATAGAAGATGACAACTGGTTGAATTTGAGTTGAAAGGGAGAGGGAGGACTCTAAAATTTTTAGTCTGAATGATTGAGGTCTTATCTGAACATCTGAGTGTGAATGACTGATGGTGTCTTTATCAGAAATTGGGAAAATGGGAGGATGGTAGATTTAGGGGAAAATAATGGAACCTTCAAATCTAAAAGGTCTAACGGATCTCAGAAGCCATCTAATCCAACCATACTGGCCTGCAATTTCCTTCTATGATGTTAATGATAAGTGGTCATTTAGTATCACTTGAAGATTTCCAAAGCCATCCCTTCAAACTTTTTCATGTAATAGGGGACTAGCTAAAGAGGGCCCTGTCCTGAGATCATGGTTAGGGGACCCCCATGGATGTTTGATGAAACTCCTTCTAGAAGCGTGTGATGACATGAAATGAACTAACTTGGTTCTCCACTTTAGCGCATGCAAAGGTATTCTCTGACTCTTTCTTGCCTAAGTGTTTTGTGCTAAACAAAGAAACTTTTAGTTGGCTGCTGAGACAGTAGAGTTCATACAAAAGGTACTGACCAGATAGTTTGATCTCTCTCCTGGTAGTGACCAAAACAAGAACTACTTTAAGGTAGTTCGAGGTAGAGAGAGAGTTGTCACCAGTGACTTATTCTTCTCACCAATTCTAACACTTGGCCCTGAGCATGGTGTGGCTATCTTTTTCTACCTCGGGTATTTATTCTTTCCTTATTTTAGGTGCAGGTATATCGGAGACAGCTAAAACCTTGCAAGTTTCAAAAGGTTGGAGCAACAGATGTCTATGACAGGATTCCAAACCATTTGGCCAGGAGCTGACCCCAATACACCTAGACAATCCTAAGGAGTGACATGCTTGACCCAATAGATTGGCTTCAAGATATTGAGTCCTGCTTTACCAAGGGAACAACTAACCCAGAGGCTACACTGCATTCAGAAGTGAACTCAGTAAGACAAATGCCTTAACAACCACTCTACATTTGAGCCCATTTTCCCCAAAGGTAGAGATGATAAAAATTGGATTGTACCTACCCCTTGTTTTGTACTTCTTTTCTTGTTATATCTTCTCAATAAATATGCCTTTGTAAAAGTTAATTGATGTTACCTGGTCAAAATGATGGTAGTATGCTAATCAATGGGTTTTATAGAGGTCATCCTAACTATAAATGGCAAGTGATGTTGGAGAGAATACACCAGATTGGGGCTTGAGCTGATAGTATTAGAACCCCATTACTTCTCAAGGATACCCCTAGAAACCTGAGGGGAGATAACCATAGTGTTGTAGGGACCTGACTTGCCAGTGTGAGGGGGGAGTTGAGATAAGGACCCCCAGAGATAAAGGTTACTTAACACTTTTTAAAAAGTTTATCCTTAACCACAAGCCTAAATTAGCCTCTCCACAGCTTCCATCCATTACACCTAGTTCTATCATCTTGGACTAAACAAAACAATTCCTCTTCCAAGTGAAAACCCTTCAAATACTTGAAGACTTCTATTGTGTCCCCTATAAATTTTCTGTTCTCCAGGCTAAACATTCCCTCAACTGATTTTAGTATTGTATTGTCCCCAGTGGACCTTTGGTGGACCTGCTCTGGTAGTTTATAGCCTTAAAATGTGATACCTAGAACCATATTTCACTGTACTTAACACAGTGTCTAGCACATAGTAGGTGCTTAATAAATGTTTATTGAATGGATGAATGAATATAGATATTCTGATTACAGAATAGTCTGAAAACTGAGGAAGTGTACTTCCCTTATCCTCAGTTGAAGTTTCACCTTCTGTAAGAACCCTTTCTCAGTTCTTAATCTTAATGCCTTCCCTCTGAGACTATCCCCCAGTTTATCCTGTACATATCTCATTTATACTCCTACAGGTAGATACGTGCCATAGTAGATAGAGCACTGGACCTAAAGTCAGTAAGACAAGTTCAAATCCAGGACACTTCCTAGCTGTGTGACCCTAGGCAAGTCACTTAACCTCTTTTTTGCCTCAGTTTCTTCAACTGTAGAATAATAATAGCACCTACTTCCCAAGGTTGTTGGAGAATCAAATAAGATAATATTTCCAGAGTGCTTAGCACAGTTCTTACACATAGCAGGTTCTCAATAAATGTTTGTTCCCATTTAGTTATCTGCCCGTTGTCTCTACCATTTCACTGTGAGTTCCTTGAGATCAGGGACTGTTTTTTGTATCCTCAGAGGTGCCTGGCACATAGGAGACACTTAAGAAATGTTAGTTGGCTGACTGATTGACCATCCCTCTCTCAAAATGGTATAGTATACATTGGCTTATATTGGCCTTTTTTGGCTGCCAATGTCCTACTGCTGACTCATATTGTGCTTAAAGTCCACTAAAATTGCCTTATTGTTTTCTCAGGACCTGCTATTGACACAACTCACCCATTCTACACTTATGAAGTTGGTTTTGGGTTTAGTTTTATTTTGTTTTTATCATACTGAGTACAATTTGGCATATGTTAAGTTTGAGGTACCAGTGGGACAACTAAGTGGAGTTGTCAAGCTTTCACAAGGGAAAAAAGGTAAATAAAGTTGCTGGGGGAAAGGGGTGCTCCTCATGTCCTAATCCCAACCTGAGGTCCCATGTTCAGCCTTTATTGAATTGGATCCTGCTAAGTCAAAGCTAGTTCCTTGAATTCCATTTTGTTGGTTAGTATTGGTTAGTAGTGGGGATGGAAGGAGATGAGTCAAAAGACTGATGAGGAAATACATCAACATACCTCACACTTCTTGGCAGAAAGACAGATGATAGACAAGAGGTACAGAATGAGAGATGCATTCTCAGACATGACCTATGCATATTTTTAGGGCTACTATTTGGAGGCTGGGTGGGTGTGTGAAGAGGTTCATGAGTAATGGTAGATATGAAAAAAAAGCATCAATAAAATGTCTTTAAAATGCACTGAAGAAAACAAAAAGTAGTGTAGAAGGGGACAGAATTAGAGCAGGAGACACAACTGGGGCAATTTTGTACTACCTTTTAAAATCTCATATATATACCTATGATTCTTTTTTTAAAACTGCATATACCAGAAGTTATGTTTTATACAATCTTCTTTCTAGTTCTTTGTATCTTGAAATGATTATATTTATTGATGATTGTTAGGTTCACAGTAATTCATTTTAATGGAAATGAAGGTGATATAAAGACCAAAGAAATCAATAAATAATTTTAGGGAGAAAAAAGATATCTCAGCTCTCCAGACAAATCATTTAATCTCTTTGGGTCTCAGTTTCCTCATCTATAAAATGACAGAATAAATAAACTCTATTATCCATTTGTGTATCACTGTGACCCCACCCCCACCCCCAGTGCCCACCCATTGGTGTTTAGCTATAGGGAGTTCTGTTGTATCTTTATATTCAATCTAGAAGACCAGGGATACCTCAGAAGGGGAAGGAGCCATTATACTGATCAATGTAGGAAGCAGGAAAATACCAGGGCTGATGAGATAATAATGGGAAGCCAGCACTAATGAAACTTGGAACCACACCATCCCTAGTCAGGCCTCAGCTGAAGGAATAACTCGGAGGCACCCCTTACTATTTCTTCTTACTCATAAGACTCACAGAGAAGGCAAGACCCCTCATACTACTTAATGGTTCTAGATGCTACATACCATCCAATCTAAGGGCAGTAACAAGTAAATGTGTGATAATAAAGACAATGTGTACAATCATGGAAAAATCAGGCTGCTTATGTATAAGTGTTCCGTTGTTTACCATACAATTAACTTCCTGTAAGAATCAATATTTATGCAATTTCTAAAGCGAGATTTTTTTTTTTTTTTTTGCCTGTTCAGTTGTAATGATTTTCTCCTCTTTCACTGAGTTACCAATTTCAGCTGCCCTGGTACATTTTCATTACCGGAGTTCTGTGTGTTTTGAGGTTCCTACTTTTTAATTAAGTTTGGCTGACATCCAAAAAAGCTTTGTTGAAGCTCTCTACTTGCAAAGCTTAATTAGGGCCACCCACCACGGCAGTGGTTATATTTCTCTTTGTACAGAGAGATGAACATTGTAACATGAATTACAGCAAGAGCATTAACTGTCCTGGTGGAAGTACAGGTGCAGACTGGTCATTCCATCATCATGGACCCTCTGCTGAGTGTCATGATCAAATGAGATAATATACGTAAAGCTCTTTATAAACCTTAAAGTGCTATTTAAATGTTATCTATGTTAGTGTTTCAAATAATCCTCTGGAGTAACTTAGTTTAATCAGAGATCACAGAATACCTAAGTTTAAACAGAACACAGGTCTTTAGAAAAGAGACTATTACCTATAACACAGCATCTCAAAGCTGAACATAGACTGTTAAAGCTGGAAGTGACATAGAATTTTCATTTAACAGAATCACAGAAGTAAAGGTTATACTTTAGAACATACATCAAATGTGGAAGGGACATTAGGGGTTACATCGTCTACATTCTTCATTTTACAAATAAAGAAACTAAGTCTCAGGAGGGAAGAGGGATTTGCCCAAGGCCACAACATGACTAGCATTCGAAGCCTATGATTCCTCATATAAGTAGATCTTCTGGGCCTAAATGTTTGAGGGTTAACAGCATGATAGTGTTATCATCAGGTGTCACTATATAGCAAGGCTTAGAGCAGACCTGCACAACTTGGCAGTAGGTGGGGGCCAAAATTAAAATAGGCTAAACTTCTTCAGGGGCAGATAGCTTTTTAGCGACTCACTTTCCAAGTAAAGATATAATTAATGATTAAATTATTTTGCAAATAAACTATATTTTTTTAAAAAGGGAAATTTCAAGTAATATCAATTAATTATACTTATTACTTAAGATTTTTATTTATCATGAAATCCCATTAATGTTTAAAAAAATTACTTTGCTAAGCAGTACAACTTGTAATACATTTTTCAGGTGTTGGTTGCTACAGGTCACGTGGCAAACAGGAGAGAGTGTGCAGTGGTAATGCACCCTCCAAGTTATATGACGGGTACAATAGTCACTGGTTAAGGCAGGTTAAGCGGGGGCCAGATAAAGCACTCATTACATCTTTCTTTTACATCCTCTACATTTTTGGTGGGCTGTATGTCGTGCAGGTCTGATTTGGAGGTTTAGGGAGGAAAGTGAAAGAAAGCAAAAGGAGGAAGCCCTCCCTCTTCCAATTTCCCCTCCCTTCTCAGGAATGTGGGCAGCGCAGATTCTTTCCAGACCAAACCTTGTTTCCTCCCACGTGGAGGCCTAGGAAGCTTGGTCCATGTCTCTAGACCTCACTGAGCTTCCTACACACTAGGCCATCTGAATGTGTCTCACCGGTGACTACAGTGGCCTAGAGATACATGATCCTAAGTCACGTGATTCATCTATGTATTTTTGCTATTTAGTAGTTTATGAGAATTTTATTAATAAAATCAAAATGACAAGATTCTCTCACAATCACTTTATCCCTGGGGAAAGAGAACTCTAGCATAAACCTCTGACCTGTTCAGTTCTCTACATCCCAAGCTAGTCACTGATATCCTCCATCGCATACCAACACACAGAAGGGATGAGTCACTTATGAAGAGTTATAGTCTATAGGAGACCAAAATATCAGGAAATAGAAACAGCTAAAAGAAATAGAGAAAAGCATGTAGAAAGAACTTGTCCTCTATAGGCAACAGGAAAGGGAGTTAAATCTTTTGCTATCCTTGCACGGATTCCAAGCAGTGACTACCATTTGTAGCATCGGTACATTCTAGCCACCTCCATAAAAGTCCTTTGTTGTAGGCAGCAGAGGCTTATCCACTGAAGCCAAGTCTGAAATGCTCAAAGTCAAATCACTGAAACCAAACGACAGCTATTATGTTACCACCACCACTGCAACCACTTTGCTATTATTTCCACTCCAACCTAAGCCTTAGTCAAGTGTCTTTTCCCTGCCATAGTTGACTTTAAAAACTTCCCACATGGCAGAAGTCCACCTCTGCCTGCTTCAGGGCTCACAATCATCTCAGTACCTCCCAAGATAACAAGACAATCCTTTCTGTCTAGAACTACAACTCCCATAATGCATAGTTGGGTTTCAAAACTTTCCCCTGCCCACAGGGAACTCTATGTAGATATTTACTTAAAATAGAAATAAAGAAATATAAGATATTAGGCGAAGATTGTAATAGTGGAGAGCTTTCAAATAAAGAAGACTTAAGTTCACATTCTATCTCATACACATTTTAGCTGAGTAATTCTAGGACCAGTCACTTAACCCCCTAGTGTCCACATGTAATTCTCTAAGACTATTATAGATTCTGCCCATCTGCAGAGGTGAAAGGAGTTTCTATATCCAGAGTTCCCTTCACTGGGAGCTCTTTATACCAATGAAATCATAGGTCTAGACCAAACAACCAAAAAAAAAACCACACAAACACACACAGAGAAA
The DNA here is from genome assembly GCF_900497805.2 of Vombatus ursinus. Classification (NCBI taxonomy): domain Eukaryota; kingdom Metazoa; phylum Chordata; class Mammalia; order Diprotodontia; family Vombatidae; genus Vombatus; species Vombatus ursinus. The sequence continues at coordinate 63,311,299 of NW_020954556.1, forward strand.
ATTGATACTGGAAGTGATTGTGTTAAAAACATAAAATGCCAGAGTAATCTTCCTAATGCTTAGTCTTATTCTAATGCTTAGTCTTATTCTTATGCTGACTTTGGGGAAAATATTTAAAAGGCAGTAATTTTGAAAAAAAATGAAGTTTGTATTTTTTTCCTTAAATTTCCATTTTGAGAAGTTGTTTATTTAATAATCAGAATCAAACATTGTCTTATAGGCTTGGCAAGTGGCTACTATTTTGGGGATTCATTTTGATTTGAATAATTAGACCACAGAAGAGACACTGGAATCAAATTGACTAGTTTCTTTTCTTTTCCTGGGAAATAAACATTTGGTTTGTTCACCACATTCTTTCACTCTTATACAAGAAACCACAGTTTCACATGGGTTTGATTTCTAATGTCTTCTTTGAAGTGTGTAGGGATGCCCTTCTCTGCTACCTTCCCAGTCCACATTACTAAATCTGGTCTCAGTAGACACTAAATATTCCAAATCACAATTATAGGCATAAGCTAGATTGCTGTTGTAAATAAGAGAGTGAAAGAATCCCATGCAGAGATTCTAAGACAGAGTGTTAGAACACAGAACAAAGAATGTCAGGACTGGTAAGAACCTTATAGCATCACATGCAGAATGTTATAGCTGGAAGGAATATTAATGTACTTAGTTCAACCCCTTCATTTTATGTAAAGGAAAAATGAGACCTGGAAAGGAGAATCACTTTTAAGATCATAGTCACAGAATTCCAAACCTGGAGAGGATGTCGAAGGCCATCTTCTCTAATCCCTATCTGATACAGGAATCCCACTGACAACATGCCCCACAAGTACCAATACAGAAATGTTGTATGTTTGGTTCCAGACCACCACAATAAATCTAATATCATAATAAAGCGAATCATACACATGTTTTGGTTTCCCAATACATATAAAAGTTATGTTTACACTACATTGTAGTCTATTAAGTATGTAATAGTATTATACCTTTAAAAAATAATGTACATACCTTAATTTTAAAATACTTCATTACTAAAAAAAAAAAATGCTAACCATCATCTGAGCCTTTAGCGAGTTGTAATGTTTTTGCTGGTGGACGGTCTTGCCTCAGTGTTGATGGCTGCTGACTGACCAGGCTGGCAGTTGCTAAAGGCCAAGGTGGCTGTGGCAATTCCTTGCCAAAAAATGAAGTTTTCCACATTGATTGACTTTTCCTTTCACTTGAACACATAGAGGCCATTGCAGGGTTATCAACTGGCCTAATTTCAATATCACTGTGTCTCATGGAACAGAAAGGAGGAGGGGGTCAGGGGAAGTAATGGCTGGTTGGTGCAGTGGTCAGAACACAGACATTTGTTGATTAAGTTCACTGTCTTACATGGATGTGGTTAGTTCTTTCATGCGTTCTTGTTTTTGTTTTTGGAGCCAATAGGGTTAAGTGACTTGCCCAGGGTCACACAGCTAGTAGGTGTCAAGTGTCTGAGGCCAGTTTGAACTCAGGTCCTCCTGATTCCAGGGTCAGTGCTCTATCCACTAAGCACCAGCTGTCCCTCTTTTGTGTATTTTTGCCACTTCTTCTTAATCTCTTCTGCTTCTGTTAAATTGCTACCATTTTTGTCTTTTATCATGCCCATTTCTGCATGAAACTTTCCCTTGATATCTCTAATTTTTTTTTTTTAGGCAATTGGGGTTAAGTGACTTGCCCAGGGTCATACAGCTAGTAAGTGTCAAGTGTTTGGTCTGAGGCCAGATTTGAACTCAGGTCCTCCTGACTTCAGGGCTGGTGCTCTATCCACTGCGCCACCTAGCTGCCCCATATCTCTAACTTTCCTGAAGAGATCTTTCCCATGCTGTTGTTTTCTTCTATTTCTTTGCATTGCTCATTTTAAAAAAAAAATGTTCTTATATCTCTCTGCTATTCTCTGGAATTCTTCATTCAGTTGGATGTATCTTTCCCTTTCTCCTTTCCCTTTCACTTTCTTTCTTCAGCTAAATTTGCAAAACCTCATCAAACAGCCATTTTGCTTTCTTGTTCATCTTTTTCTTTGGAATGTTTTTCGTTACTGCCTTCTGTACAATATTTTGAACCTCTGTCCATAGTTTTTCAAGCACTCTATCTACCAAATCTAATCCCTTAAATCTATTCATCACCTCTACTTCATATTCATACGAGATGTTATTTAGGTCACGCCTATGTGATGTGATCGCTTTCCCTATTTTGTTTAACTTTTCCCTATTGCATGTAAAGGCAGGGAGGGGAAGCGTTGGCAGCCTGCCTTCTGATATTGGGTATGACCATGAGTTTAAATAAATAACCTCCAAATAGGTTCTAATTGAATGGCTGTGGGCAGGTGCTTAGCCCAGAGCTAAACTACAGCTCTAGGTGGGTATTGAGAAACAAAGTGAGTGTATGAGAAACAATTCTTCATAGGTAGTTCAGGCCTTCTCTGAGACTGCTGATCTCCTGCAAGGAGACCTTTGCTTGTGTGGCTGAGGACAACCCTAGGTCTTATACATTGAAAGGTTTGCAAAAGGAATTATAAAATATGAGGGAAGTACAGGCTATGAAGAGGCAAAGTAATGTAGTAGGAAAAGCACTGGAGTCAAAAAACACGGGTCTAGCTCCAACACTTACTAGCCATGGGACAAGTCACTCAACTTTTCTATGACTCGGGTTCTCTATCTATAAAATAAGGATAATAATACCTTTACTATTACCCTACTTCACTGGGTGTAAACCACCACCACCACCACCACCACGCCTACTATTAATAATAAAAATAATAATAATAACATTTATTATTATAATCTATCCTATCTCCTATAGACTAAGATCCCTACCATTTCTAACACTCTCTGTTTTAAGAGCCCTTACAACTCTGTTAGTCTATCTTCTGTTATTGCTATATTATTTTAATTTCATAAGAATATAACATAAAACAGTGCTATGTCAGTAATACTAAAAAAGAGATTTGCTTCTATAGAAATCCAATCAAACTTTAGGAGCCTGGAGAGAGTGAAGGCATCTTATTCCACCTCTTTTGGGATTCTTTTTTCTTTCATCCTGAGTATCTTGATGTGACATCTCTAGACTAAGGAGTGTAAGTAATTTTCATCTTTGCCCATCAGCTAAGGATAAATGGAGTCAGAAGTAGGTGAAGCTACAAGCTGGTATAAGCAATGAACAGAATATAAAGCTGCAGAGTTGATGTGGGGCTTTTTCTCTGTGTGTCACTGAGAGCTTTCAGGTGTCATAGGCCTTGGAACTAGCTAGGGGCTGTGGGCTTCTAGGACACCAGGCAATATGATTCAAAATCCAGGACTCTTTGAAAGTATAACCCAGGGGCTGATAAATTTTAAAGGGAGAGGAGCTATTTTAAAAATAATATTATTAAATATTCTTAAAATAATATTCTTAGAATACAACCTTTTGAAGAGTTGTATCATATATTATATACTTTGTAGAATGAGTAAGATGAAATGGATTCAAATTTATACCAGTGAAAAATTGAAAAATAGATGAGAATCATTCATTTAAAAAATTAGATACATGAATCACAGTATTATAATGGAAAGCAGCTTCTTTTCCATAAATCAAACAAATGAACTAATTTCTTAATATCTTTAAAATGAAAACTTAGTAGAAAAGAAAGACATGTAACGGTCTGTTAGCCAATGATATGAAAGCATGTCCATTGGCCTCAAGGTATAATGGAAAGAACAATGGACTTCAGCTCATGAGAAATGAGAGATTCAAATCTCATCTCAAACCCTTACCAGTTGTATAACCAAAGAACTTTCTCTCAAAGTCACAATTTCCTCATCTGTAAAATGGAGACCACCAGAACCTTAGTTTTTGTCTCATAGGAGTGTTGTAAGGAAGGCATTATGGAAATGTGAACTTTCATCATTATCCATTCATATTTACTAATTTCTCAGAATCATTTATGGGAGAGAGTGATGGTAGGTTGGATTCAAATGTCTGACAAACACATGATCTCTACTTTAGGGTCACTCCACAGCTCAAAAATCTTTGGAAACTCCTCATTGCCTATTGAGTAAAGTTCAAATTACTTTGACATTTCAGGCCCTCCAAAATTTGTTGCCACCCTACCTTTCCAAATTCATCTCATGTTAATCCTTCCCACACATTCTACTTATCTACTTTCCCCTCCCAACCCTGATCCTTCAGTATAGACTTCAAATCTGTATCTGCTGCTGTCTCGTCCTGGATCTTCCCTCAGTACTTGGGACCTTCTCCCCCTGAAACATCCAAACACTCCTGTGGCCTTCCCAACCTAGAATATCCCTCCATAAGGACCAGCTCCTTCTCTAATCATAAGTTCCTCCTTGGACCTCCACTTTGTGGAGGGGTCCAGGCTATCCTTCATTCCCCTCCTGACCCCATTCATGATGTCAAGACTTCAAAAACATGTTCCCAGCCTGGGAACATCTCCCAACCCCACCTCTCACCCCTCACCCCTACTCCATCCCACCTCTATTTTGTAAGTTGCCTTCCCCCATTTAGAGTGTAAGCTCCTTGAGGGAAGAGACTGTCTCTCTTTTTATTTGTATTTTTATCCCCAGTGCTTAGCACAGTCCCTGGCACATAGCAAGCACTTAATAAATGTTTCTTTCCTTCCTTCCTTCTTACCAAACTGAATTATTCTCTGCCCCCTGAACATACTTTTACATCTTCCTGACTTTATTCACACTGTTTTCTATACAAAAACTCCTCTATTCCCTTATTCAGTGGTTAAATTTCTACCCAATCATTGTAGCCCAGATTAAATGCCTCTAACAGGCTTCCTCCTGTTTAGTAATTAGCTTCCCCCCACACCCTCAAAGGTCACACAACATTTTGCTGCACCTTTCTAAAACACTTAGCACTTTAATGTTATTTATTATAGTTATCTGTGTTTGCAGTTTATTTTATCCCTCTACTAGACTATAAGTTTTGCACATAAAATTTAATAAATGACTATTGGTTGAATGAATGAATGAATGAATGGAGAGGCAGTGTAGTATAATTAAAAGGGCACTATAATTGGGGTCAGAGGACCTGGGTTTAATTCTGTTCAATTCTGCTACATAATACCTGTATAATTTGGGTTAATTTGTTTAACCTCTGTGGGCCTCAATTTCCTCCTCTGTTAAAAAAAAAACAGATTAGATAAAACAATCTCTAAGGTCCCTTTCCAACTCTAAGTCCTATAAATAAACATTCCTTATGTGGATAAACATACTGAATCTGTCAGGGCTCATTCTGAGGCAGGCAACATCTTCACTTGGTCGGGCTAAAGGGTTAAACTTCCTGAGGGACATTGTTTTCTTATAGGATGCTCCTAATTTCCACAGGGGCAAGTGCTTGCAGAGCTTGGGACAGAGAGGAAAAGCAAAGACAGCCCAAACATCTTTCACTGAGGACTCACTTGAAAACAGCACAGCCCATTAGCCCCAAGCTGAGTCCTGACACCATCATTCAGAGAGAGATTAAGCTCCCCAACTGGCAGGGGGCCAGCCATGAGCCAGGTGCCTCTGCTACCTAATGCCCCGGGGCCACCTAGGGAGCTCCCCTTAGACTTCTGGAAGAGCCTCACCTCAGGCTGGCCCTCTCTTGTTCTATTTCAGGCCCTACTTAAGGTTTCCAGCTGGCTGGCCCAGCTCCAAGGAGACAGGCCTTCACTTAAAATTATCCTGACTCTGATGAGGCAGGTTATGAAAAGGAATGTACAAGAGGAAGAAGAAAATACTTAGTGCCCTGCTCTCCTACTTTGGCTAAGGGAAAAGTATTATTTACACATTATAGCTCATTATTCCAGTGCACTCAGACTGGGTGGGTACACAGAGAAACAGGAGAACAGAGCAGTGAAAACATCATTCTGATTTTAAAAGGGGACAGAGATGTTTGTCTGTTTTAGTGCCACGGAAGGGAGTAATAATATGAGACTGGATAGGTGTTATTTATAAGAGCTTTGAATGCGTGTGAAAGGAGTTTGAATTTTGCTTGGTGGTCAGTAACATGCAACTTGAGATTTTTGAGCAGAGGGGCAACATGACAGCTAGTCACTGACCCTTTCTCCTTCATGACTTTCCAAAGATGCCTCTTTTTGTATCCCCAGCACTTAGTTCGGTTCCTGGCACACAGTAGGTGCTTAATAAATGTATATTGATTGATTGAGACTACATCTCTCCAGCTATAATCTAAATAGATTGGATTTGTGTGTGGGCATAGTTCAAATTCTCCTTTATATATGAATACAGGACGTTGTATACAATAAGCCACATTCTATTCTTGTCCTACCTGTACGGTCCTCACAGGAGTGTCTCTCCCCCATACTCCCTTCCAAATATCACTCAATCATCAGTTGTGGCTATGCTATTGTTTTGTGGAACACAAAACAGTTGTGGCTATTCTAATCAACTGTAATCGACATGCATCAACATAGCCCCTGTCCTGTTTCTTAACAATGGCTAACTTCACATAGGAGATGCTCAAATTTGGAATTCAAAGTCAGGACCTGCTATTCTTTATCTCTTGGTTATAACTATAATTCTTCTTCAACATTTTCTCTTTCTTCCTCCCCATCTCTAATTTCTCTTATCACTAAGATAGTCATTATTAATTCAGTCACATACCTTGATAATTGAAGGTTAGAGAATGTTTTTGGTAGATCCACTAGGGCAAGTTTATGGAAGGATGTGGATAAGAGCAGCATGATAGAAGAGCATGTTTGGGCTATAATCTTCACCTGAGGTGGACCTTGTAGTAATTGAGGGCCTTCAATAGGCAAAGATCATAGCATCATAGATTTAAAGCCAAGGGGGTGTCCTAGAGATCATCTCTGCCAACCCTTTCGTGGATGCAAATGAGGACACTGAGGTCCAGAGCAATTAGTCAAAAATTAGATAAATGAAAACAGAAATATGTCAGCAAGGTATTTTGACTCAAAGCTTGAGATTTGGCTTAGAGCAGATTTTTTTTCTCTAAATTCTCTGCTATCTTATTGGGGTCTCTATTACCTTTAGCAGTCCCCTTTTCAAACATGGTTCCTTTTAGTTGGCAGATTGGGTTTGTATGACTATGTCTTAGCCTTCCAGTGGAAACTTAGAGTCAGGCTACTGGGGTTTGGTTCCTCATTCATGGGACTATTGTGAGGATATTGAGTATAAAGCACTTCACAAATCTAAAGACACCATAGGAATATAGAATTAGAGGTAACCTCAATATTTGAAAATATAGGAGACTAGGTGAATCATGATGCCACTGAGAGAAAAAATAAAGTTTTTAAAAAAAGGAATAAAATACAAAAGAGGCATAAAAGAGGTCAATTTGGGGCCAGAGTTTGGATTTGCAGTGGGACATCCATGTACAAAAGTCCTGAAGGAAGCCAAGGACCTCAATTCAGAGGTCAATGTTAGGGTTACTGATTTGAGATTCATTAAGTGGAATTAGCAATTGAAGCCATGAGAGTTTGAGTAGAGAGAATATAGTGAGACAAAAGAAGAGGGCTGAGGACAGAACTTTGGAGAACTCTGTCTTAAGACCTGCACTCCATATTCCTGTGGATTTAGGGTTTCCACAAAGCAGAAGCTACAGCTTTCTTTTTCTTAATCATTCTTGGGCCCACAAAAAGAACTTTCCATTTTCTATCCACTGACTAATATCTAGACAACCAATAGGATCAAATGCTTATAGAATCATAAGAGTTAGAGCTAGAAGAGACCTTACGGACAATTTGTCTAACCTCCTAATTTTACGGAGGAGAAACAAAGGCTCATAGCTGTGAGGTAATTAAGCAATGAGAGAGATTTAGGATGACCAAGGTCAAGCACACTCAATGCTGAGGTTGGGACATAGAAGACTGATTCATTTCCCACCTTTTGGCCTCCTTGGATCTCAGTAGCTACATATTCCCAGAATGATACTGTGTCCCCAGTGGGTCTGCACTAAGACATGGTATGATGTAATGAGAAATAACATTGGCATTAAAGTTGGAAGATTTGCATTTAAATCTCTACTCTTGATATTTACTATCTGTATCAACTTGGACAAGGCATTTAACTTCTCTTGCCATCTCTAAAATGGGAATAACACATCAACTGCCTGTCTCAAAGGGCTATTGTGAGAAAACTCTTTGTAAGAGGCTGCTGGTGGCACAGTGGATAGACTGTTTGACCTGGAATCAGGAAGACTTGAGTTAAAATCCAGTCTCAGATATTTACTAGCTGTGTGACCTTGGGCCAGTCACTTAATCGCTGTCTGCCTCAGTTTCCTCAACTGTAAAATGGGGATCATACTAATACCTTACCTTACAGGGCTATTATGCATATCAAATAAAATAATATTTGTAAAGTAATTAGCACCATATCTAGTACATAGTAGGTCCTTATACTTATCAGTCAACAGTCAATCAATAGACATTTAGACAGTCTCTCCCTTCAAAGAACTCATAATTTAATGCTGGAGACAACATGCAAACAAATACACACAAACAAATGATAAACAGATAAATGGGAAATAAGAGGGAAGGCACTAGAATTAAGAGGGGTTGGGAAAAGCTTCCTACAGAAGACGAGATTCTAACTGGGATTTAAAGGAAGCCAGAAGTCAATAGGCAGAAATGTGGAAGGAGAGCGTTCCAGGTATAAGGGGAAGACAAAGAAAATACCTGAAGCCAAGAGATGGAGTGTCTTGTTCTTGGAACAACTAGAAAGACATTGTCACCAGATAGAAGAGTGTGTGGCAGGAAGTGAGGAATAAGAAGACTGGAAAGATCAGAGGTAGCTAGGTTATAAAGAACTTTGGACATCAGAGGACTTTGGATCCTGAAGGAAACCACTCGAGCTTATTGCATAGTGGCTTGACATGATTGGAACTGTGCTTCAGGAAATCACTTTAGTAACTGAATGGAGGATGAATTGGAGTGAGGAGATGCTTGAAGCTGGCAGACCCACCAGCCGGTTATTGCAGTAATCCAGGGGCGAGGTGATGAGGGCCCACAAATAGAATGGTGTCCGCTCAGAGGAGAGAAGAAGGCATATTTGAGAGGTGAAATCATCAAGCCTTATTAATGGATTGGATATAGGGAGAGAAAGATAGAAGAAGTCAAGGATGATGCAAGATTGATGTTGTGAGCCTGAGGGGCTGGGAGGATGGTGTTGCCCTCAACAGCAACAAGGAAGACAGGAGAGGAGGAGGGCTTGGGGGAAGAAGAATTCCGTTTTGGATGCATTGAATTCAAGGTATTTGTTGGACATCCAGTTGGGTATCTGAAAGGCTGTTAAAGATGTGCTATTAGAGATCAGCACAGAGGTGGTGGCAGGATAGGTAGATTTGAGAATCCTCAGCATAGAGTAATTAAATCAATGGGAGCTAACAAGATCATGAAGTGAAGTAGAATAGAGGGAGAAGAGGAGAGGGCCCAAAACAGAACCCCAAAGTGCACCTAGAGTTAGAGGGTATGATCTGGAAGAAGATCCAGCAAAGGAGACAGAAGATAGGGTCTCATAAAAGGAGACACCGGAGAGAGTGACGTCTTGAAAACCTAAAGAAAAGAGAGTATCAAGGAGAAGAGGGTGAGCCACAATGTCATTCCCTTCTCTTCCCTTATTCTCTCCCCTATTCCTCAAGTCTAAAAATGCTACAGAAATGTTAGCTTTCATTGTCATTACTTTTAAGTGTCTAGTCTTCAAAGTGGGCTGCAACAAGTCTGCCTGGTAGCTCTGGTTGAGGAGTAGGAAAGGATGAGATCAACAGGCATGAATGGCAGGGATGTTGCATTCTCTTCAAAGTTAGAATCAATCACCTTCTACAGCTCCTTGAAACCACAAAGGCAGCCTTAGGAAAATCAGGAGCTTTTTCTTGTGTGGAGCAGAGAATTCTGAGGTTGAAAGGCTTTGATCCATCCTGCCCACCCTGCCAAAATCTCAAAATCACACAAACTCAGTTATAAGGGACCTCAGAGGTCATCCAGGACCTGTGCAAAATTCCAGACCCTGAGCTGCTTTCTCAAACTACACTGCCAAGCATTCAAACTCTATTGCAGAGTGCAACTCCAATGGACTGGCCACGTTGTTTGAATGCCAAAGGTACACTTGCCTGAAAGACTATTTCACAGAGAACTCACACAAGGCAAACACTCCAATGGTGGTCAGAAAAAGCAATACAAAGACATGCTCAAGGTCTCACTTAAGAACATTGGAATTGATTGTGACATGAAAGACATTGGCACAGGACCACCTAGCATGGTGTACCCTCATCAAAGAAGGTCCTGTGCTCTAGGAGCAAAGCAGAATTGAAGTAGCTCAAAAGAAATGCAAGATGCACAAATTGGAGAATTCACCCCAAATGTTCACATGAACTATTTGTGCCCGACCTGTGGTAGAGAATTCCTAGCTCGTATTGGTCTGATCAGTCACAGTCGGATATACTGCACCTTGATTCTAAAATAGTGATATCATTTTGATCCTCTTTGAAAATGAAGGACAACAACTATCTCCTCAACAAAATGTAAACTTCTTGAAGGCAGGGATTATTTCGCTTTTGTATTTATAGCCCCAGGACCTAACATGGTGCTTGGCACACAGTAGGTACTTAATAAATGCTTTTTTTAAATTCTTGATTAATCTTTTTAAAAACGTCTATACCTAAAGTAGCCTCTACTTGGAGATACCACTGACAGGGATTCCTTTCCAAGGATAGGAAATCATATTTCCTCCTGAGGCAGTTCATGTTGATGACATAGCTCAATTTTCTCTACCAATTATCTGGCTAGCCACGCCCTTCCACCAGACACTTACTGAGACTGCAAAATGTCATGTATGTTAAGAACCAACTTTTTTTTTTCTCTTAGAGATGGTTTCCAGTGGTGGTCACTAGAGTATCTACAATGCTAAATCCCACTCAATAACAACAGAATTTTGTTGAAGGAGGGTGCAGAGGTAGTATTTAATACTACCCATCAAGCACATGAATTTCTAGAGAGAATTCTTAGCTTTGTACTAACATGCAAATCTATTTTTAAAAATGCCTCCTAAGTAATTAAAATAGATTCCTTAATAATTATCCAACTGTATATAACCTCTGTCCCAAAGCTGGGGTATAGAATTCTCTCCTCACTGGTGCAGATGAATGCCCTGCCCTTCATGAGAAATGGGGTGGAGTTGGCGAGAGTAGGAGAGCTCTAGCTTTGGGAGTCCTCTTTGGGACTCATCAAGCTTCAGGTCTTCTTTGCTTAGGATGCTTCTGGCTTCCAGGGGGAAGATGGAAGAGGTCAATCCCACCTCTGGTTGCTGAAGGAAAAGACTGGGACAACATAAGAAAAGCCAGCAGGCTCCATCACATCCCTGTCCCCAGCTTCTTACTACAATAAAGACTGCAGGGAGTTTACCCTTGGGTGAGATCTAGTGCTCTCTCTCTCTCTCTCTTTCTCTGAGTTATGTTGTTCCCAATGGGAGACTTCCTTCATTCTGTATTATCTGGTGTGTGTGTGTGTGTGTGTGTGTGTGTGTGTATGTATGTATGTATATATATATACATATATATGGATATATAGATATCCATATATATCTATATGGATAGATATCTTCCTATGTATACCTTCTCTGATTTCTGCTTTGCTATGATTTGGATAAATGAGTTTCCTTTCTATTCATTATGTATGTTCACTGTAGAACTGGTATTTGGTAGGAAAGGAGTCAAGCTTTGGATGTAGAACTTAGGGTCCCCCTTCTCCCCAATAATGACAAAGTGATCAGAAATTAGATTGAACCCTATCATGTCTTCTTAACTAATTATAGTCAAGGGAATAGACAGATATAATTCTAGCCCAGTACCCCCTCTCTCTGAGGACAGCAGAGGGGCTAGCCTCCGGCCCCGACCTCCTGCTTCCTCTCCTGGCAGGAATTAAAGTCTCCCTTGAAGAAAAGGGAGAATAGACTAAAGATGTCTGTCTATTCTGCTTCCCTTTTAGCCACAGGTGGATCTCTTGACATGCAGGCCTCTATTCATACTAAAGTAAATTTTAATCATAATTATTTCTAGAGGATGCCAATGAATACTTCTTCTGACCCAGATTAGATCTTATTTGACACAAAGTAATGAGGATTTCTCAATTCCTACCATAGAAAGAGAAAGAAAAGGAGAAGAAATGATTGTCGATTGCTCCTTTGCCTGCCATAAGGGCATCTGTGGATCCACCAATGCTCACACTGAAGGTGAGGAGTCTCAAAACTTCCTACTGCTCCAACCTCTAGGAGAAAAATTTATATGTATATATATATATATATGTATGTATGTATATATACATATGTATACACATACATATATATATATATATATATATATATATATATATAAAACCCACAGTGGCATTACACTTCTAAATCTAAAAGTTCGTGAAGTGCTTCAAATAGCAATTTTACATATAAGGAAACTAAAGTTCTGACAATTTAAGTGAATTTCCTGTGGTCAGCAGCTTCTCTCTGAGGTGGGAGTCAAACACAAGTCTCCTGACACCAAGCCTAGTGGCATCCATTGTGCAATACTGCCCTCCAGTAGAGAAAAGAGGCTAGACAGAGAGAGCAGAGCCAAAAGATTTCTGCTTAGCCTTTGACCCATTAGAGTGAGCCAAAGTAATTTGGTCATCTGAAAACCTGATCACCTGTATCCTCAAATCCTGCCTCATAATGCTGGTCAAGTCAGGTCATATGTTAGGATCCAGGCTTACTCAGCTCTACCCTCTTAAGAGCTGTAAGTAATGTGTCTTCTATATTACAAGTCCTATAAGATATAGAGAAGCATCCTCTCTCTTTTTTTCCAAGGAAGGATTCCATTTTGAATCAAGGAAACCTTACTACTCATGAGAGAAAGCCACTTCTCCAATCCCATAAACATGAGTCACTGAGGAATCACAATTTTGAATCAAGGGGTCCTGACCTACTAATGAACAGAAAGATTGCTCTTCAGTCCAGTCTACCTGAAATGTTGGAGACAGTTCTTTCCTGAAGTATATTGTTGTTCTTGAAGATGGGGAAAGGAGAGTGTTATTATGTTCTCCATTCCAAACAGCTAGAAAGTAGTAGTGTCCTTTGTTAATTATAATATGGTTATGGACAGTTGAACTGAACGGCTCCTAATATGCTTCTACTTTTGAACAGTCCTAATTAGCAAGCAATTTTTCCTTACATCTAACCAAACTAAAATCTGTTTCTCTGCAATTACCTACCACTGTTCCTAGTTTTGTCTTCTGGGGATAATCAGAACAAATCTAATCTCTTTTCCATGTATGGAATGACACCACCCTCTCTATAAGGGAGAAAGCATATGCCAGGCAAGTCAAACCACTACCATCACCTTGACTACACTTCCCCTTACACTATGATGAAGATAACTAAGAATCCTGAACTCAAAAGCTTGAGAAAAATGGTGTCCCCAGATCATAGGTGCTGCTTCCAGCCCAACCCCCAAAACCATCAATCCAGGAAGAAATTCATGTGAAAAATGGGCACCACCAACCAACTGCTAAAGCTAGGCAGTTAAACCTAAGAGCCTCAGGACCCCCCAGACCATTGGTCCTGCTTCCAATCCAATCCCTACAGCCATCATTCTATGAAGAAACTCCTGTAGAGATACAAACTGGCCGGTGCTTCTGCAGATGCTACAGCCCAATCTCTTTGGCAGCCACAACTACTGAAGACCCAGAAAAGAAAGTTTCTAGCCCAAAGTCCTTGATAGTGCTAAATACTCAGCATCAGAGAAAGTTGTGAATTTATCAATAGAAATAACATTGGTTTGTGGGTCAAATGACCACTAAGATTAAGGACTAAATATTTTCTCTAATCCCGCAGACTTCTCCAAAATAGAAATTATACACCAGGTATGGAACAACTTAAGCTGTTTCCATGGTCTAGCACACTGGTGTCAAACTCAAATAGAAATGAGGGGCCACTAAACCATACATAGGGATCCCTGGGAGCCACAAATTGACTTAGAAAAGCACATATTAAAAGTATCTATATTTTATTTTGTTTTGTTAAATATTTCCCAATTACATTTTAAATCTAGTTCAGGCCACACTTGGGAGTGTTATTAGTTACGTGTTTGATACCTCTGATCTAGGACACTTGGAATACAAAAGAAGATTTAAAAAAATAAACTGACACCTTCCCTGAGGTCACCAACATATGCTTTCAATAAATCCCAAGGACCTGTCACATGAGATTGCAACAAAACCGAATCCCAGACCCCAGTTCCCCTTCCCACTCTCCAGCGCTATGGAGATCCCCACTCCAATCTGCAGAAGTTTACTTGTGGCAGCAGTCAGGACCATGGCAATACAATAAGATTGAAAACTTGCTGGGGCCAGGACAGACAGATAACACCACTGCAGCAGCATTCTGTGCTGCAAAATATCTCTGCAGGAAAGCAGAACAGAGGGGAAAGGACAGGACACGTGTCTGGGCTTGAAACAGAGCTCAGCCCCAAGAGGCATCCTCTTTACCTCCTGCAGGAATTGGCATTGTTCTGGAAGTGAGGCCCGATGGACTAGGGGAATTGACAGGCAAGATCTGCAAGGCCGTGGCAGGAACTGCTTACAGGGGAGAATAGAATTGATATTGACTGCATGAGGAATATAGGAAATAGAGAAAGACTAGAAAATTATAGAGGTCATGAACCTGAGAATGAGGATCTTGAGTAGACAGAAAGAGAGGATGGATAATGAAGATAGTAAGAAAAAAGAACCCTATCTGGAAAGCAGTACCAAAAAATGAAATTTTAAAAACTCACGAACAAGATTAGTTGAAGAGTCAGAGAAGAGAGAACATACTTGACTGAAAGGGGGAAAGAAGAAGATAATTGTATAACCAGATAAAAGAAGGAAAGAAAAAGGAACTAAAAAGGAAAACCCTAAAAGTAAAGAGGTAACAAATATAATCCTACTACCTAAACCAGGGAAAGATAAAACACAGAAGAAAAACTTTAGGTCAGTATCATTAATGAATATTAACTCAAAAAATTTAAACAAAATCCTATCTGATCCTATGATCTGTTGATCAAAGCAATTTATCCAAGAAATCATTCATTATGACCAAGTGGGATTTATATCAGAAACACAAGGATAATTCAACATTAGGAAAATAATCAGTATAACTAAACATATTAAAAATGAAAACATCCAAAACCTCATGATCAACTAGATGCAGAAAAAGCCTTGACAAAGTGCAGCACTCTTTTACACTAAAAAAAAACCAAACAAACAACCTACAAAGTATAGACATAGAGGAATCTTTTCTTAATATCATAAAAAGCATCTATCTCAAATCAAAAGCAAGCTTCATGTGCAATGGGGATATACCAGAACTTTTCCCAATTAATGCAGACATGAAGCATGCATGCCCGCTCTTTCCACTATTGCTTGATATAGTTCTGAAAATGATGGGACCTGGACCTCTAAAAGGAAAAGACCACGTCTTTAAATGCAACCCAGTCCCTGGATTTTCCCATACATTTCAGCAGTCCAGATCACTGGCACCTCCACCCAAGGCAACTGCCCACCATAACCTACCTAGATCACTTAATTAGCTTACTTGGCAGTCCTTTCATTTCATTCTTGGCCCACCCCAGACTACTTACCACTACTTAATCCCATCTAGATCCTTTCACTTTCCTTTTTGTATATAAGCATCAGTCTCACCCCCATTAAGTTGCATGTTCACTAGGAACCCTTCCCGCTACTATTAGTGTTACAATAAAACTTGTCATTTGACTGGAAGAAGGTTTGAGTGTGTGAATTCATTTCAGGCAGACATTGCCCTATACTCTGACATTTCAGGATTCCCAGCAACTCCAAACCATATTGCATCAGAAATGCTAGCAAAATTAATAAGATTAGAGCACAAAATTAAAGGTATAAAGGTAGGTAAAGAGGAGATAAAACTATCCCTCTTTGCTGATGATATCATAGCCTGTTGCAAAATCCTAGGGAATCTGAAAAAATACTAATTGAGACTTACTAGTTTCAGCAAAGTTGCAGGCTACAAAATAAACCCTCAAAAATCAACAGCATTCTATATTATAATAACAAAACCTAAGAAGCATCGATAGAAAAGGAAATCCCATTGCAAATAACTACAAAAAAAAAATCTGGGAATCCATCTACTAAAGCACACAAAAGACTTGTATAGATTCAGTTACAAAGTGCTCCTTAAAGAAATAAAGAATAGCTTAAATAGCTGGAAGACTATTCAGTGCTCATGACTAGGCCTTTCTAATATAATAAAAATAACAATACTTCAAGGTTAATTTACACTTTTAATGCTATATCAATCAAATTACCAAGGGGGAACTTTATATAATATGATAAAATAATAACAAAATCCATTTGGAAAAACAAAAAGATGTAGAATATCCATGGAAATAATGAAAACAAATAGGGATAAAGGAGGAATAGCACATCCAGACTTCAAACTATATTGTAAAGCAGCCGTCATCAAAACATTCTGATATTGGTTAAAAAAAAAAAAAACAGAAGACAAAAATAACCTAGGGAAGAAAAACTCTTTATCTGATAAAAATTGCTGAGGTAATTGAAAAGTAGTCTGGCAAAAATTTAGCTTAGACCACCTTACATCAACATTCCTCAAAATATTCTAAATGGATATGTGACTTTAGTATTAATGATTATACTACAAAAAACTTAGAAGAGGAATAGACTGTGTACCTCTCACAAACATGGGTACAAGATGTATCCTTAACCAAACAAAAGACAGAGGCAATTACAAAAGATAAAATAGATAACTTTGATTATTTGAAACTGAAAGGCTTCTATACAGACAAAATTAATATACCTAGGTCCTAGGAAAAGAAGGGAAGTGATCAAATGGGAAAAAAAATCTTTTTATTAAATTTCTCTGGTAAGGGTTGTTTTCTAAGCTATATAAATAATTCAAATACATATTACATATACATATATATGACTAAAAGCCATTCCCCAACAAATAGGTGGACAAAGGATACGAACAAACAGTTCTCGAATGAAGAATTGCAAAGAATTCACAACCACAAGAACTAATTATCTAAATGACTAATAATAAGACAAATGTCAACTAAAACAACTCTGAGATGTCACCTCACACCCTGCAAATTGGCAAAAGTCACAAAATATGTCAATAATCAATGTTGGAGGGACTATGGAATGACAGGCACACTAACACATTGTTGGTGGAGCTATAAAATAGCACAACAATTTTGGAAAGCAATTTGAAATTATGTAAATAAAGTGACTAAAACATCCATATGTTTGAACCACAGATTTCATTACTGGGCTTATACCCCAAGGACATCATAGATTAGAAAAACATTCCCACATATGCCAAAATATTTATAGCAGCACTTTTTGTGATCACAAAGAACTGGAAACAATGTAGATGCCCATTGATTGGGGAATGGCTAAACAAATCATAGTACACGAATGGAATATTACTATGCTATAAGAAATGATATGTGTGATGAATACAGAAAAACATGGAAAGATCTTTATAAACTGATGCAAAGTAAAGTAAGCAGAGTCAAGAAAACAATATACACAATAATAGTCAATAGTCAATAAACATTTCTTAAGCACCTACTATATGCCAGGCACTGTGCTAAATACAGACACCAAAAAAAGAATGACAATCCCCACTCTCAAAGAGCTTACAACCTAATGGAGGAATACAACACACTAAAGGAAACTGAAAAAGGAAGTGAAGAGAAAGTACTAACACAGGGGCATGGTGGAGAAGTCAGAGAGTCCCAAAGTAGTACAGTCAAGTGAGACATAAGGAGATACCTGAGGGAACTCAGTCCTTAAATGGAGATTTGGTGTTTATGGTCCCACCCTCCAATCAGAGATAATGGAGGGAGATGAGGTAGGGTCCCAAGGCCAATGAGCTTTTACAGGCTGATGAGGTTATCCCAATAATGCCTGGGGCATGGTAGAGTTAGCAGTCGGAGAAGAGCCAAGCGAGTGCAGCCAGAAAAGAAATGAGATGTCTAGGGAAGTAGCATTGGCTTTAGGTTCATAACACCCATAGAGTATCACTCATGATGGCCTCTTAGGGCATTTACTGCCTAGAGCAGTTCCTTTACTTCGATGCACCACCCCCAATAGGGGCTGCTAGGCTAAAGGGAAGAAATAATATATGGAGACAGCAGGATCCTGTACAGAGATGGTAACAACATATTTGTAATATATCCAGTGCAGCAGGAATTTCCCAAGCAGAAGCCAGTTTGGCCCTTATTTATTTAACCATGTCATTTCATAAAATCAAAACCCCTTTTCATACCTGAAAAATGTCACACCAAGTCAATGAGTATTTATTAAGTACTTGCTATGTGTCAGGTGAGAGCTGGGAATGAAACTTGTCATGTATTACTGGGTATCTTAATTGGAGGGAAATAGACCCTCATTCCCACTGGGGTTGGGGGAAAGGCATGTTCTGAGAGGGTGTTGCCACAGTGACCCTAGTGGGTAGGCAAGTGTTTCACAGTGGTATAGGTAGGTACTGGACTGTCAGGACCAAGGAGGGCACTTGCCACCAAAAGGAAGCAGCACCCTCTCCCACCCAAGGACAAACCATTCCCTTTCCCCCAGATGTTAGCTTAGCACCCCAGGGCAAAACCTTATTCTCCCTTTGCCAGGTATGATTCTGCATGATTATGTCTTATCTCCCCACTAAGCTAAAAACTCCTTGAAGGAAGAATGTGTGTCTAATATGAACATTTTATCTTCCCTAGAGGAAAACATAGTAATCTATACAAATAATCACTTAATGTTTGTTGAATTTAATTGAATCCTAGCCTAACTTTTCTAAGAGTCTCCTACTCTAGCACATGGGATACCATTTAATATTAAAGAATTTCAAGATGAAAAATCATATAATCATAGAAATCACAGGGTTGGAAAGGATGTCGGAGTCAGCATCATAACTAGGAATTTCTGCACCAGGAGAAGGCAAGCACTCAAAACTGTACTTTGAGCAAACTTCTGAGGCTGCCATTAGGAGGATTAGGATGGGGAGAAGGAGGACAGGGATGGGCTGAGGAAGAACCCCTCTAGGGTGCTAATGCCCAGAGGGAGCAAAGAAGGGCAATGGGGGGGTGGTAAGCAACCTTTGATAGGTCACTTTTTTAACTATTTATTCTTGCTGACTAGGGGCTATAACGTAGAAGCACTGTTACAGATGAACTAAACAAAAAAGATATTAACATCACTAATAACCACAATAGTGTGGTTACAGATCTAGAACCAGACATCCTGTAGAGTGAAGTCTAATGAGCCTTAGGAAGCATTTCTAACAATAAGGCTAGTGAAGGTGATAGAATTCCAACTGAGTTATTTAAAATCCTAAACAGATGATGCTGTTCTTAATATGCCAGCAAATTTGGAAAATTCAACAGTGGCCACTGGATTGGAAAAGATCAGTTTATGTCCCAATTCTAAAGAAGGGGAATGCCAAAGAATGCTCAAATTACTGAACAATTGCACTCATTTCACACACCAGCAAGGTTATGCTTAAGATTCTGTAAGCTAGGCTTCAGCAATATATCAACTGAGAATTACCAGAAGAATAGGCTGTTTTTTGAAGAAGAGGAACTAGAAACCAAATTGCCAACATTTGCTGGATTGTGGAGAAAACAAGAGAGTTCCAGAAAAACTTCTGCTTCATTGTCTACACTAAAGCCTTTGACTGTGTGAATCACAACAAAATGTGGCAAGTCCTCAAAGAGATGGGAGTAACAGATCATCTTACTTGTCTCCTGAGGAACCTGTATGCCAGCCAAGAAGCAACAGTTAGAACTGAAAATGGAACAACTGATTGGTTTAAGATTGGAAAAAAAAAAGTACAAGGCTGTATATTGTCTCCTTATTTATTTAACTTATATGAAGGGTACATCATGATAAATGCCAAGCTGGATGAATTAAAAGCTTGAATTAAGGGTGCCGGGAGAAATACCAACAATCTCAGAGATGCAGATGATACCACTCTCATGGCAGAAAGTGAAGATTTAAGAAGCCTCTCGATGACAGTGAAAGAGGAGAGTGTAAAAGCTAGCTTGAAGCTTAACATAAAAAAAAACTAGGATCTTGGCAACTGATCCCATAACTTCTGGCAAATAGAGAGAGAAGAAATGGAAGCAGTGTCAGATTTTATATTCTTGGACTTAGAGATCACTGCAGATGGCAACTATAGCCATGAAATTAAAAGACACTTGCTCCTTGAAAGGAAAGCTATGACAAATCTGGACAGAGTACTAAAAACCAGAGACATCATCTTATCAACAAATGTCTGTATAGTCAAAGCTATACTTTTTTCCAATAGCGATGTATGGGTGTGAGAGTTAGTCTGTAAGAAAAACTGATAAAATGAAAGAAAGAAAAGAAAAACTAAGCACCACAGAATTGACTCTTTCAAATTGTGGTTCTGGAGAAGACTTTTGAGAATCCCTTAGATAGCAAGGAGATCAAATCAGTCAGTACTTAGAGAGATCAATTCAGACTATTCACTTTTTTTTTTTTTTGAGAAGCAATTGGGGTTGAATGACTTGCCCAGGGTTACACAGCTAGTAAGCGTCAAGTGTCTGGTCTGAGACCAGATTTTTGAACTCAGGTCCTCCTGACTCCAGGGCCAGTGTTCTATCCACTGTGTCACCTAGCTGCCCCTAGTTTTTTACTTCTTTTTTTTATTAATTTATTTTGATTTATCAACAATCACTTCCATAAGCTTCTGAGTTTTAAATTTTTCTCCCCCTCCCTTCCCTCCTCCCTCCTCAAGATGGCACGTATTCTGATACAGGCTATACATATACATTCCTATTAAACATATTTTCACATTACTGATGTTGTAAGGAAGAGTTAGAACCAATAGGAGGAACCACCAGAAGGAGGAAACAAAACAAAACAGAAGAAAAAAATAGCAAATAGTATGCTTTGATCTGCATTCAAACTCCACAGTTCTTTCTTTGGATGCAGATAGCATTTTGCATCATGAGACCTTTGGAGATGCCTTAGATCCTTGCATTGCTGAGAAGTGCTAAGTCTATCAATTTTATAGACTATTCACTTTTAAGAAACACAAAAGAGTACAACAGCACCCATAAGAAATAAAAGCAAGCACTGAGTTTCTGACCCACAGCATCTGAGCATAAGGTTACAAATCATTCTGCCCAGGCTTGCTGTGTGTCAGATAATCCCTGAGCCTTTTCCATCAGCTCACCTCATGCTGGATCTCATGATGAAGGATCAGACGGGCTGGTCTTTCCTGACTGTTTCTCATTGGCTCCTGATTTAACCAATACAATCTCAGTTTCCTACAGAGCCCACAGCAAGTTGTGCAGGGATTCAGAACACACAGTAAAAGAATCATAGCTACATAACATGTGAAAAAGACCCAAGAGCCTTAGTAAACCACAAGCTCAACACGAGTCAGTAGTAGGTCATGACAGCCAAAAAAAAATCTTATGCAGTCTTGAACTGCATTAAGAGAGGCTTACTGTTCTGAATGAAGAAGGTAATACTTATACAGTCTTCAGCCCCAGTCAGATATCATCTAGAGTACTGTGTTCTGGTCTAAGTTGTTGCTGTTTTTCCTTCATTTTTAAAGAAGATCAGTGACATCACGGGTGATGTCTTAACTCATGTGTGAATTAGATTTAGGTGAGGCAGAGTTGCACAAAGTCATCAGCCTCACTCTCTCTTCCAGAGTCATTGAAATCCAGTGGCAAAACAAGAGTCAAGACAACTGACAACACTCCCCTAACTGATCAATGGGTTTGAGGTCCATCAGTTACCCTCAACCTGTTTAGCCTGTCTGCCAAGACAATTTACTGGGGTATTTGGGTTATTCAAAAAGGACTAGCACCTCTGACGTGAGGGCTTGCTGAACTCTTTTCAGGGTTACTCATTCACCTTTGGTGTCTACCAGGCACTCAAGTCTCACTTGTGGCTTCAAGAAGAGGTAGTATGCTCAGCAGCCACACCCTAATAAACCATCTCTGTTCTAAGTATCACATCTAAGAAAGAATATGGAGACTATGTCCATGAAGAACAACTAGAATGGAAAAAGAATTCAAAACTATGACACACAAGGACTAACTGAAGAAATTAGTAGGTGTTTTGCTTGAAAAAGAGAAGGCTTATTGAGGAAAGGGGAAAGGGAGAGATAGGGACTGGGTCTTGTTCTACTTGACCTTAAAGGGGAAAATGACCATATTGACATGATAACAGGAAAAGTTTACTTACAAGGACTCCTCCTTACAAGAACTACTTCCCCCATGGCATCTAACTACCACCACCAATTTGCAATATACCCATCTGGACTTAGCCAATCAGGGAGTCTCCTGATTTATTGGAGAGCTTTAGATGCTCTGTCCACATTCCATCCAGAATCACTTATTTTCATTCTTCTCCTATACCAATCCCCCAACCAAGAGAAAAAGAAGAAAATTCAAACAGATGATGTTTCTATCACTCTAAGAATGAGAGATTCACAGGCTCAGAACGGTAGAGTGGTAAGCAACCTTAGAACAAACCGTAACAGGTCTGAATTGGAAGGCACCTTAGAAGAGAGAATATAAAATGTTAGAACTGGAAGGGACTTTAAAGAACATGGGCCCTATACCCTCATTTTATAGGTAAAGTGCCAAAGGCCTGGAGAGGGGAAGTAACTTGCCTATGGTCACATATCCAGCAGGGTGTCAAGTCAAAATTCAAACTCAGATCTCTTCATTGCTAGTGCAGAATTCTTCCCACTCCATAGCACCACCTCCTTCCCATAGGTCTTTGCTTTGGGAAACTATGACCAAAGAATCAGTGGTACCTGTCCAACCTCATGCTACAAGTGGCAGAGTCAAGACTATATCCCGTGTCCTGCCCTAAGAAGTAATTTGTTTTCATGTTTCTTCCAAAAGGAGAAGAAATGCGGGGTAGGCATGCATTGGGAACTTGAGTACTTGAATTCAAATCATAGCTCTTCTCTTTTATTAATTTTTGAAGCAGGTCACTCCATCCCAGACCTCAGTTTCTTCTCTGTAAGATGAGAAAGTTGTTTTCAATGACCACTAAGGTCTTCCCTCTTTGCTTTAAATTATATGCTCTATAACTAAAGAATATTTTTGTTAACAGAAAGGATTTCTTTTGAAGACATTTATACCATTCTCAAAAATCAAATCCCATTGTTAATGATGGTAAGAGTCTGGGAAAACCCAGCTCACTTAGGGGACTCTGAATGGAACGTCAAATAAATTATGGCAGCTGGTTCTGCCCTACAGCTACTCAAACAAATGTATCCTTTGTATGCCTTTGAAAAGACCATTTTCAGCTGGGAAAAATTTCCCCTTCAGTTGAGAGCACTCATATATGATGAATGAAATGCCTATAGTCAGATGTGTTTCTGCAAATGAGGAAATTTAACTATTGAGGCTCTTTTTAAAGTTATGATAGTACCAAGGTCAGAGTGTCATGGAATTTGGAGTTGAAAGAAACCTTGGAGACTATTTAATCTAATCCACTCATCTTACAGATAAGGTAATTGAAATCCAAAGAATGGAGGGGATTTATCAAAGTCATTCTGTTTTTATGTGCTCTACAATCTGGCTTCAACCTAGCGGTCCAGATTTATTTTAAACTATACCCCATCATCCCTCCTCCATTTCTATCAAACTAGACTATTTTCTATCTTCCATTATTATTCTGCCCAATCTGTCTTCCATACCTTTTTCATCTTATCATCCTTATCTGTAGAACTCCCCTCCTTCAAGACTCAGTTTAGATGTCATCTCCTCTATGAAGATGTTATACTGCTTCTTGAATGTCATTGATAAGAAAGAAAACAAAAGGGTGACAGAAAACTATTTTAATATGTTATTAGAATCTTCCTCCACTAATGGCCTACTCCAAAGTCTAATCCTAACTCAGTGTTCTCCCTAGTCTCTCAAAGGCTATGCCAAGGCAACATAAGCTCTGGCAAGTGCTGCTAAGCTGGGAAAGCCACCATAGCCTCCCATGGCCTCTGAAGAGGAAAGCCCTTGCTGATGAGGAAGGTCAAGGAACACTTCCTGAAGGAGGCTGCCTTGGGATTTTCAAGGACAGCTAGGCTCAATTAACTCAAAGACAGGGCAAAACCAATTGAACTACAAAGCAGTTCCTTTATAGAGCTAGGTAAAGTGATAAAATTCATTTGGAGAGGGAGAAAGTCTAGAATCTTAAGCGAGATCATGAGAAAAGTAGGAATGAGAGAAAAATAGCTCTTCCAGACCTCGTTCTCTAGTAAAGCCGTGATTTGCAGAGGGTCACACAATGAGGTCTTTAAAGCTCTCACTCCATTACTTTTTGCACTACACCAAGATGCCTCTTTAAAGTTATCCATAGAGGATGGGTGTGGCACCCTCTCCTCTCTCCTCTTTGTTAGTTTCAGTGGCAGAGGAGCCGCCGCAGCAGTTCCGCCATCTCCGAGATTTCCGGCTCTTTTCTCTCTGCCTTAAATTTGGGGGTCTCTTATGAATAATCAAAAGCAGCAGAAACCAACACTATCAGGCCGGTGTTTTACAATTAGAAAAAGAGATGAGAAAGAGAGGTTTGATCCTACTCAGTTTCAGAACTGTATTATTCAAGGTTTAACTGAAACCGGCACTGATGTGCAAGCAGTAGCAAAATTTCCTGGTGCTTCTGGGGCAAAACTTGATTATCGCAGATATGCAGAAACACTCTGACATTCTGGTGGCTGGTGGCATGCTGGCCTCAGGTGGTACACTGGCAGATGACGTGATGCCTACCGACGTCTGTGTATTTGCAGGACAAGAAGACCTAGAGACCAGGCAAGCCTTTGCTCAGGTATTCAACAAGTTAATCAGGGAATACAAATAGTTTGAAAAGGGATTTAAGGATTAAGTTAAAAAGCTGATGCTATTCTTAAAGGGTTTTTCAGAGTTTGAGAGGAACAAACTCGCCATGTTGACTAGGGTTCTTCTGGCCAATGGGACACTTAATGCATCCATTCTTAACAGCCTTTATGATGAGAATTTGGTTAAAGAAGGCGTTTCAGCGGCCTTTGCTGTAAAGCTGTTTAAGAATAAATGAAAAAGGTATCAATGCAGTAGCTGCTAATCTTCCAAAAGTCAGTATGGACAATAGACTGATAGAATTTTTCCTGCTAACAAAGTGTTGAACACTTCACAAAATATTTTACCGAAGCAGGTCTAAAAGAACTTTCTGAATATGTTCAGAACCAGCAAACGAGAGGAGCTCGTAAAGAGCTACAGAAAGAACTTCAAGAACAAATGTCACGTGGTGATCCACTTAAGGATATAATTTTGTATGTCAAGGAGGAGATGAAGAAAAACAATATCCCAGAACAGATCATTACAGGCATAGTCTGGTCAAGGGTAATGAGCACTGTGGAATGGAACAAAAAGGAGGAGCTGGTAGCAGAGCCAGCCATCAAGCATTTGAAGCAGTATAGCTCTCTACTTGCTGCATTTGCTAATCAAGGTCAGTCCGAGCTGACTCCGTTACCAAAGACTCGGAGTACCGTTATGACAACATTCACTTCATGAAAGCCTTCCAGAAAATCGTGGTGCTTTTTTATAAAGCTGAAGTCCTGACTGAAGAGCCCATTTTGAAGTAGTATAAAGACGCACATGTTGCAAAAGGGAAAAGTGTCTCTTGAGCAAATGAAAAAACTTGTAGAGTGGCTCTAGAACGTAGAAGAATCTGAGTCTAAGGGGAAGAAGGCAACTGAACTGTGAAACTACAAGCTCATTAAAGCAAATAGGAGTTGTAGATAAAATGTCATGTCTCATGTGTCCTTCTGGTTCTTACATCTTCCTACTTCTCTATATCAAGTATGATATAAGGCTTTTATGGCAACTTTATTTTAACTGTTTTCTGTGGTTACTGAAAATTGTTGGGTTTAGTTTTTAAAATCATGTTTTAAGTAGCTACAGGAGCTATAGATTTGAATCCAATGTCGCATTAGTCTTTTCAGTTATCTTCTACCTCCTATATTTTCTACTGTAATAATGTAATTTAAGGCCTTCCACAATGAACAGTTCATTTTATCCCTGGGTTTTCCATAAACAGTTTACAAGACATGATTTGGTTAAAAACAGTTTGTTATGGAAATTCTGTTTGCAAATTAAACTGTACAAGCATCCAAAGTAAAAAAAAAAATAAAGTTATTGACAGGTATGAATATTGATAGAAAACCATTTTGATATTTTATCAGAGTTATCCTCTCCCCAAATTCTCATGGCTTAGAGTTCACACCGGGACAGGGAGACATAAGCTCTGACAGGTACTGCTTAGATAGGAAGGTTTCAGGTTCAGGCCCAATGATGAACTATGTATCTTACAGCAAGGAACCACCTTAGCTTGCTGTAGAGAAGTTTATTAGCAGGTTGGCTGCTGGGGGAGCACATTTTTCAGTTAAAGCAGCATGCTCTGGTTATCTACTATGTCATGAAGGGTTTTTGATGTACATTAATGGTGGTAGAACCTATACAAATGAAATCAGGAAAACTGAGTAAAGTTTGAGAGATAAAGTGATAGCTGCTAAGTGTTAGATGGGATATGAAGCCAAGTGTTTTCTGAATCCAATATCCACACATCAGCACAGAGGTTTCTGTTAACTGCTTTGTGGTTGTTCAGTCATTCAGTTGTGTCTAGCTCTTCATTACCCCATGGACCATAGCATACCAATACTGTCCATGGGGTTTTCTTGGCTAAGATACTAGAGCGGTTTGCCATTTGCTTCTCCAGTGGTTAACTGCCTACTAGATGCTAAAAAAAAAAATCCCACAAAGCCAGGGGCCAAGAGAATTGTGCCATTGGGAGAAATTTTCTAGATTACACTTCCCAGAAAGCTGCCCTCTTGGAGACATTGCCTGTTGTGTACTTGAATTGAGTGATGATGTTTGTGAACATGGGGTATTAAAAAAAAAAAAACTCTACCCCAAGGGTCTTGTGAAAGAAACTAATATGATTGGCAGAGATGAGAAGATAAAGCTATGGAAAGAAACATGGAAAGCACATGGAAGATGATATCCTGAAATCCAAGCATCCCATTTGGACCCTGATAATGGCTGCAAGAACTGTGGCAAGATTCATATGATGGATGAAAAGTCAGCATTCTTTACACTGCTATACTGAAATTGAAAGAGAAGGGACTTTGCAGATAAGCTTTTGTCTCTAATCCTCAATATCAGTGTCATGAGTGGTCCAACTGACCTGTTCCTACTGAGCTGGGGAAGCAAAAAGATTAATATGGGAGGTTTACCTAGTGCACCCCCAGAGACATGAAAGGTAGCAACCATTTGGTCTGGGTGCAGAGAATTTCTTTACAGCATTCAATTCTTTGCTATATACCTTGATCCTCTGTTTCATTAAATGCCTTTTTGCTCTAAATTCATGTGCCATCTGGCATGTTCTAGCATTGAGATGGTAGAGGCACAGAGCCATGATTTCAAATAAGTGATGACCTAAACAATACGTGGAGTCTGAGTATAACCAAGAAGTGTACTGTGGTAATAACATAATCTCAGATTTAGAAGAAAACTCAAAGGTTACCTAGTCTGACTCAGACTTGAAGCATGACTATTCTCTACAAAATCCTAATAAATAGAAGCCTAGTTGCTTAGGCTCTGTTTAAATATCTCCAGTGACAAAGAACTTCTGACCTACACCATAAATACTTTAATATCATTTTTCTTTGTTTTATGAAGTAGTAACATAAAAAAAACTGACCAATCACAAAATCAATGTTATTTTATCTCCAAAAAACATGAGTTGAATTCTACAGAAGTCTAAGAGGGTAGATTTGGGGACGTCTTTCTTTGCTGGCTTAAAGTGTGAAAGGCAGGATAGGACACCAGAAATGACATTAGGAGTCAGAAGACTAAAATTCTAGATCTATTTTTTCCACAAATCAAGTGCAACCTCAGAAAATAATAATTGATGATATCTTGATGTTTCTTTACACATACTATCTTATTTTATCCTTATAACAAGCCTATAAAAACAGTGCAGGTATTATTATCTCCATTTTATTGATGAAGAAACTAAAGCCCCAAGGTTAAATAACTTGCCAATGGTCACACACCTACTAAGTGTCAAAGGCAGATTCAAACCTATATCCCTCTCGCCTACAAGATCACCACTGTCTCGACTATACTCCCCTGCTTTCTAAGATAGCATCTTTCTTAGATACTCAGGTTTTCTGACACCAGGCTAGCCTCTTTCTTTGGGACTCAGGTAGTCTCTTCATTTTTCTACCATAACAGGTTATCTACCTTTTCCTCAAATGTGTTCCACGGTGTGCTTTCTCTTCTTTCTCAGAGGATCATATTCCTAGAAAAGGACAGCTGTATACTTAGAGCTAAAATGAAAATAAATTTGAGGCTCTTCCTGAAGAGAAGGAAACTAGATAACCAGGAGACTTTGTCCACCAAAGAATGATAAAGCAAAGACATAGAAGCTATCAGGTCAGAGATCACTAAGTATAAAAGTAAAAGGGAAGAGTACTCGTGGTTAGTGATTCCTGTTCAGGGATCCTGAGACAAGCTATATGTCAACCTGATAACAATAGGAGAGGCCTGTTGTTTTCCAGGGTACATTTCCAAGACATAAAAGAGAACCTCCCGGAAAGCCAAAACGTATGACTCCTAGCCTCTTCTGAAAGGCAAAATAATATTGCCAGAAGCAACCTACAAAACACTGCCAGAGATTATCACAATTTAGGGGAAAACTGAAGACCCCAGGGAGCATAATTTCTGTTTTCCTCACTGTTGCCCATTTAAGGAAAAGGATTCAGAACATTAAAATGGATTTGGGAACTGCTGGCTGAGAAGGTGGTATCTGAGAGGGCGGGATTTGGATTTCTGTACCTTGGCTTAAACTACAGGGATGAAAAACTCCTGGTGAGGGACAGAGTATATCTAACAAAGGCTGGAAAGAATGGAATGGATTTGCTGTCTTACAAGTCTTATCAAAAGCACTTCAAACTAAAAATAATGAGAGAGGGAGAAAACTGCCTGTGTATATGCTAGCTAGATACCACCAAAGAGTAGCTTCAGTGACAGAACATGAAAAATAATTGAGATACTCATAAATGCACAGAACATAAAATCCATGAAAGGAGCCTTTAACAAAACCTGTGGCTCAAATGTCCAGACACAACAACCAAGAGGAACTAAAAGTCCTAATGCAAGCGGCCAAATTTGACCTCATAGGTATCAGTGAGACTCGGTAGGATGAAACCTGTGACTGAAATGTGTCTCTATCTCTCTAAATGGGTAAGCCTTATTTAAAAGAAATAGATAAAGAAATAGATGGGTGACCATTGCATATTAAGAAGGTTTACTTATATGAGAAAATCCAGCAACCAGAATGGTGAAATATCACAAAACATTTGGCAGGGAGTGAATTAGTGGACAGTGAGAGATGAAACAGTAACAATGACAAAAAGAGAACATCAATAAATATACACAAAAGAAAACAAAGAATTTTTGAAGAAGACATAAACAGGACCATTTTGTTACTACTTTGTTAAATTTAATATACTTTTTAAAAAACTATTGTGTAGATGTATGTGCTCATGCAAGATAACATATATCTACATGGGTTGTGAGCTCATGAGAAGCATGGATAGATATTTCTAGAATCTTGCCCACCCCCCTCCAAGGACATTTCAGTTTCTGCCTCGAGCGGAGCAAAAGAAGGACTCCGGCTGGGCACTCTCTTATTTAGTTTCTGAGAGGATATTGCACTAGAATGACATCTATCTGCCACAATATTGCTGGTTTGATGGGATCAATTATTTTTAGAGATTCAAAACAAAAGCTGCTTCTCTAGTACTCTCAGGATGGAAGGAATTACCCCAAGCACATGCACAGTCTTGTTTGGTTCCTTCCCACCAAACAATGTCTGCACAAATGAAGATCACAAATAGTGAATAGTGTTAGTAAACCCATTTGTCCAAGCAAAACAGGAAAAATAAATTTTGAGAATCCTACAGATTAGAATATAACAGAAAATGCACCAGAGTGAATGAACTCTGCTGGAAGCAAGATGGACTCTTGGCTCAAAGCAAGAGAGAGGTCCCAACCCCACCCAAGAGGAAATTCCCTGAAGTAACTGGGGTAGGAGACAAGATGGACTTCAGGGAAACGTTGAGAAGCTGGATTGCCCTATATGTCTGTGTCTTTCAAAGTCTTTCTCTCTTCCATGGAGTTAGTACTGAAAAGAGCCTGGAACCAAGCAAGTCTTCTGAAATTCTGCCTCACAAAATATCTAGAACCAACTTCACCCCTTACACAGGTTCATCAGCGTTCTCTCCACCAGATGGGAGTCATGTCACATAAACAGCAGCACACAAAGCACCCCAGGCTGGGATGGAAACTTGTTTTACGTTCATAACGGAAATTCACTGGTTCACATATAATCTTCTGTTGTTGTTGTTCTTATGCAAGGGTGTGGTAGATCAATTTACTCAATCAAGGCACCTCACCCTATTTAAAAATACTCTGGTACCTTAACTAGGTGAAAACAATCAACAATAGGCATCAGACTAGAATTTTAAAATACTTGGAATCAGAGTAACTTTACACAAGAAGAAGGGTTCCAGTAGATTGAGGATACTAGATCACACAATAGGGATCATCTATAAATTAGCAAATTAATTGAGAAAGTATTCTTTCCAGAAACTGGAGAGAGTATATTGTTCTAGCTAACCTACTATGAGAAGGAACTGCCTGAGGGGAAGAAAAGGCCTTGAATATCCTTCCCATACTTCTGCTCTGTAGCACTTAGCACGATGCCCGGCACATACTAGGCACTTAAATGCTTATTGACTCACCTTTGGCCAGAGGGGGACCTTATAGGCTTGGAAGGGTCTGAATGGTTTTAGACTTCTCATCTTCCCACCAGCATTCTAGACACAGTAGTGTCCCTCAGACCAACTGAAAAGCAGTGTCTCTCTTCAGAACCAAGGACTTTACTGGGCATAGTTCCCCCAGGAAGCCCAACAAGGACACTATGCCATACCTAAGGGAAACTTCTTGAGCGCTCCATGAATTGAAGAAAAGCACTTCCAGGAACCAGAAACCATAAGTTACCCCTTTGCCACATGTACCCTCTAAACTTGAGCCTGCACTTTGTGGAGAGGGAATATCACAGAAGGGATGTTTTGTACCAACTGTTCTTACTGTTCTACCTTAGCAAATACCCCTTTACAAAAGCTGCTTAAAGCTGGCTCACCTAAATAATTCTCCCCTGATCATCTTGAGGGAATTCAAGTCAGTGGGGGCTCACTTCCTGATAGCATTAGAGAATCACCCTGACTCCTCAGGGATATCATTAAAATCCTAAAGGGAACATGTAGCTTTTCTATGGGAACTAAGATTAATCTATGAAACAGGGAGTTGGAATGATGATCCTCAGAGCACATAGAGGCTATATTTGATTAATGATAATCATCATAAACATTTCTATAGACCTTTAAGATTGACAAAGTGCTTTACATATCTAACCTGCATCATTATTGTAGAGCATATCTCTCTGGGATCATGAGGTCATAGGCACCTCCACTCTCCTTCACCTAAAATGAAAGAAGAAATGCTGAGTCAAACCTTAAAGAGCCAAGGCCTGTATTCTTAGACCACATGTAGCAGGCCTGGGAGGAGGAGAATCCAAGGCCTCTTCCTTTAAAGCACTGTCTCTTTTCTCTCACCAGAGTCATATGAAGAGAATGGCTGAATCTGGTCACCTTGAGCTTTTTTTTAGGCTGGCAACATAACCACAGCCTGTCAAAGAGGCTCCTACACACCACACAGAAAGCCAGGGCTATTATCAACACATGCTCCAATTCTGTCAAACACACTCCCCTTGTGTCATCATGACTCTCCTGGAAACAAGCTCCTGGCCTCTTCTATAAGGGGCATTGCACTGATAGGACTCTATGCATTTTCATAAGGCCTGGGCTCAGTGGCCAGTCCCCTCTTACACTATAGAAATGCAACCCTAGAATCCACCAGCTACCGATATTTTAGAACTGAGATTTCTGGGAAGGGCCTTGTGAAGATTTCTAGAACTGCTTCGCAAAGACTTTTGGGGAAAAAATGCTGGCAGGAGGTGAGGTGAGTCAAAATCAAAGTTCTGTAATTCTATGTCTAACCCAGGGCTCAAGTTAGGCATTTGCATTAGACTTTCCTTGTTGGTAGAGAGAATGATTCCGCATGTTCCATGCCTGCATGAGGGATTGACTTATGGAGACTTTGGGACAGAAGTGAACCCGGTGTTCTCACCTCTGACTATGAGAGAAGACACGTACAGGTTCTCTTCAAAGAGTGAAAGACTCCAGGAAGGAGCCAGCATGTAAAGGAGTCAGCACCTTAAGCACGCTCCTATTCCCATTTTGCTACACTAGAGACTTCAGGGAATTTTCTTATGAGATTAGGTCCTCTTTCTCTTAGTTGAGCTGAGATATCTTACTCTCAGTGGGAGAGCTCACTCTAAAATTGTCTGGTAGATTCTAATCTGCATAGACTTTTCTGCTTAGATAACTAGCAACTCATTATGTGTGAGGTTCTTTGTGTGACTGGTATTTGATGGGAAGGGAGACAAGTCTTCAGATATAGCTTGCAGTACTCTTTCCCTTACAAGGGTTAGCATCTAGGAGAATAGCTTGAATCTAAAAATTATTTACCCTGGAGTAACAATATTTAGGGGGGCATATAGATATAATTCTAGTCCAGTATCCTGCTCTGAGGGGGCCAGAAACAGGCTAGCCTCATGGCCCCAATCTCCTGCTCTATTCCAGGTAGGAATCAACATCTCCCAAAGAGAAGGGCAGAGGAGACTATAGTAATATCTATTTATGCTTCCTACATCTAGACAAAGCCATGTGGATACATATAACCTACATGGGCAACATACACCTTACATATGATTCATTTGTAAAGTGTCTTGTTAAATCCAACAGTTATTTAGGGGAGGAGTAAAATTTTATTCAATAATTCTCGTGAAAAAATTGGACTCTGTGATCATGGACTCCAATTTCAAACAAAGAGAACATTCGATATTTAAATACTTGAGCTTTAATGACAGACCAATAACACAGCAAAAGGGTTTCTCTGCTGCTTTATTGGTCTTCTCTCAGTGTTATTGTTAGGCTGTGTACTGCTGACACTAAGGAGATATAAACAGCTGGGGAAAACCAGCAGCCTTTCCAAGAATGAGCTTTTCACCACAAAACCTACAAAAGGGGCTTGGGTGTTGCAATTTAAAAACACTGCTGATTGCAAGCTGCTGACTTTGCATTAACTAGTCGAAATGCCTATCTGGAAGGGCCTGGACACTTCTAACAATGTGGCCTTGGTATGGAGGTTCCCAAACTGTGCCCTTCTACATGAATTCCAGCAGAATAGAGAGGAAATATCATTGGGATAATGAGAAGCTGTCTCAGCACCTGGCCTCCAAGGGAATGGCATCTGTTTCTTTAACAGTAAAAGGTCACATTTCTGTAGAGCTTTATGCTTAGAAAAGTGCTTTCATCGTAACTGAGTAGGATAGCTGGTTCAACTGTCATTATTCCCATTTTACCTCTGGGGAAACTCAAAAAGAAAAAAAAATCAATCTCACAAGTACAGTCTCTCAACATACTAAAACAATGGGCTAAATCCATTAGATCTCCAACCAAGGTCCCCCCCTCCAAAAAAAATTGTGCAAGAACAGCATGGGGAGGAAGAGTAACTAGGTGACAATTAAGGTGGAATATGATGAATCAACAAACATATATTAAGCCTCTACTAGACACCAGTTGTGCTTATTTCACTGGAGACACAAAGACAGAAATGAAACAGTCCTTCCCCTTTCTGAGCTTACATTCTATTGGGTAAATATAACATGGACATGCTTGGGGTGGATGACTTTGTGCCACTCTGCCTCACTTAAATCCAATCCACACACAAGTCAAGACATCACCCCATGATGTCATTGGTCCACCTCAAAAATGAATAAAAACAACAACATGGACCTAGATATGTAAACACAACAAAGTAATCTGGGGAGGGTATTAACTAACACCTGGAGAATTAGGCCCACAAGTCTCTTGAACTTTGAGGTAACCCTCTGATGGCACAATCTATTATCCCAATCTGTCTTGTGTTCTAATTATTTGTGTGCTTTACTTAAGTCCTCCTGAAGTGATTTATCATGGAGCAGAAGTGACTTTGTATTTTCAAAGGTTATGCACGCAAAGTGTAAATTCTGGCAGGTCCTAGGAAGCTAGTGTAGCTTTTAATCCTACCTGACTGAGACACTCTCCCATGTCAAACCAGCAAGTCATTTCCTCTAGTGCCTAGGTTACTATCCCCACTCACTATGCTGGTATGTGAGAGAGCACAAATTTATCCTAGATGAGTCCCCACATGTAATAAGTATGCTCTGGCCCAGGGATGGGGAACCTGTGAGGAAACATGTGGCCCTCTAGGTCCTCAAATACAGCTCTTTGATTGAATCCAAACTTCAGAGAACAAATCCTCTTAATGAAAGGGCCAGAATCTGGCCCGTTATTTTGTAACTGGGGCCACAATTTCCTTCAGGGTTACAAGGATTACAGACCTGGGAGATTTGGGGTGCCTTTTCTCTACTTCCATCAGCTCCAACCCCTATTGGCTGTGTTCTCTCCGTGTTGGGTGCCAATGAGCAGCCACTGCCCTGTTTCCATTGACCACTTGACATCAATTGGTTTTTACAAAGGGATATTTATTCAAAGATATAGCAATAACAAAGGTGAAAATATTTCCCTCTCAACAACTCAGGATGGGGCCACCTCCACCTTGTGTCTTCTTTCCTTTTCAGAGGACCTTGTGAGATCTCATAAGACCTAAATATCAGCATCCCAGCTGACTAAACTAGTGGAGGTTAAGTTAGGTTGCTAAATTAAGTTCCAACCATCTCTTTCTATGGTTATCACTTTTTCTGTGTGGAAATAAAAAGACACATGCCTGGCTTGTGTTTATACTGAGTATTTCTTTTACTTCCCCATTTAGGGTTGGGGCAGGGGAAGGGGTCCCCAGACTGGAGCCAAAGGTGAATTTGTTCCTCAGGAATGAATCACTGGGGAACCTAACTACCCTATCGAGAAGGCAGGGAACCCCAGGGCACAGAAACTCATTGCTACATGAACCCTTCACATGTGGCTACAGAGCTGGGATGAGCAAGCACCTTGAGCCTCTCTCAGTCCTTTGAGAACCCAAAGTCACTGCAATACCAACCATAAGGAGGCAATGGAACACGGATTTATTGCAGCATTAGTGTTAGATAGTTCAGAAGATCCCTGTCCTTACCGGTGTGTGCTCTACTTCCAGAAAGGCCTTGCCTGAGAGGCAAAATGACATGGAATTTGGGGTCAGGAAGACTTGGGTTCAATCTCACCTCACACACCTGTGAGCTGTATAATCCTGGGTAAATCACTTCTTCACACTGTGGGCCTCAGTTTCCTTATGAGTCTGAGTAAAATGAAAACGTCAGAGTCAATGGCTTCTAAGATGCCCTTTTAGTTCTATGATCCCTCTCATCCTGTATGATTCTTGTCTATCTATTTCCATAAGTACTTCATAGAGGTTTCATTCACTTTATTAGAGGTTCCTTTCCTCTCTCTGGGATACCAGTCCAACACTGGGGCTATCATTCATCTATTGATTCCATTAATAATTATGAATGGGTATGGAAAAATAAATATATAGTCTATAATTATAAATATTAATAGTATGATACTCATAAATTATTATTACTAATAAAATAAATGGCAAGAGCTTAGCTTTTTAGGCTGCTGCAGACAGAAAAGTATGCATACTTTAAAAACTGAGCCATGTGTTTATTTTGGCTCAGTCCTGGCCCTGAAGTCAACCAAAGTCAACCTCTTTCAACACCAGCAACTTTGCGCCTTTCCTACTGATCTGAAATCCTTCAAAGGGTCTACTTCTAGACATGTAATACTCCGAGACATGATAGGTGACAAGGTCTATTTGAAATAGAAGATTAATGTTCAAATGGAGGTCGAGCTTTGGTAAAAGCAAAGTGAAAATCTGGCAAGTCAGACTATTGTTCTGAAACGTATAAGAGTGATGAGGGGGAATGATGCTATCTAGATTCCAAGTGCCTCTTTCATTACAAATAGAGTTCCCAAAATCAGAATCTCAGAGTGGGTGTGGACTATAGAATTCATCTAATCTAACCTATACTTGAGTAGAGGCATCATCTCTGACAAGAAGTCATAGAGGCTCTACTTGTAAACCTTCAGGGATGGTGAATCCATTACTATATAAGGTAACCCATACTACTTTTGGACAACTAACTGTTAGGAAATTTTTCCTTACGTGGAACAAAAATCTGCCTTTCTGTAACAACCTCCCTTTATTCCTAGCTCAGCTCTTTAGTCAGGGGAAATATTTCGAATCCCTTTTTTACATCCTAGAAAACGATACATTTAAATACTTGAATAATAACCCTGCACCCTCCAACCCATCCAAACTGCATTCCTCATACATAGGACTCTATCTCCTGTCTCAGTGCCTTTGGGCTAGCCTTCTTCCATATCTGGAATGCATTCCTCCCCAAATTCCACCTCACAGAATCATTCTTTGCCTTCAAAACACAACTCAAGTTCCACCTCAAAGCCCTTTCCAGTTTCCCCAACTGTTAGGACCCTCCCTCTCTAAACTACCTTGTATTTAATCAGCATATACTTCTACATACACATGTTTTCTCCCCTGTATGTAAGTATGTATATATTTATATGGTGGAATGTAAGCTTTTTGAGAATAGAGATTGTTTTATTTTGGATTTTATATCTCAAAAGCCTAGCATAGTACCTGGAACATAGGAACATTAATAAATGACTATCAATTCACTGAATTTATATTCACACCACCACCTTACAGCCATTTTCAAACTAAGAAAGGCAGCTTGTAGATGCAGTAGATAGTGCTGGACTTTGAGTAAGTCAGTCAATAAGCATTTATTAAATATTTACTAGGTACTAGGCACTATGCTCCTCATTGGGGATACAGAGAAAGGCAAAAGACAGTCTCTACCCTTGTGGAACTCTTAAGTTAAGGGAGAAGACAATAAGCAAACAAATATGGAAACAAAATATGGAAACAAAAAAGGAAATAATTAACAGAGAGAAAGGCATTAAAATCAAGAGGAGTTGAGAAAGGCTTCACATAGAAAGTGGGATTTTTGCTGATATTTGAAGGAAGCCAGGAGGCAGAGATGAGGAAGAAGAGCATCCCAGGCATGGAGGATAGCTGAAGAAAATGCCTAGAGGTAATAGATGAAATGTCTTGTCTGTGCAACAGTAAGGTCAGTATCACTAGATTGAAGAGTACATATTGAGGAATAAGATGGAAGGAGACTATAAAGGTCAGGGGAGAAGGTGAGGTTATGAAGGGCTTATAATGCCAAACAAAAGATTTTGTATTTGATCCTGGAGGTGATAAAGAGACATTGGAGTTTACTAAGTACAGGAGGTGACATAATCAGGTCAATACTCTAGGAAAATCATTTTGGCAACTGAATGGAGGATAGACTGGAGTGGAAAGAAACTTATGGCAGGTTGACCCATCAGTAGGCAATCAGAAAGTTCTACTACAGATTGGGGACAAAAAGTCCACATGAACATTTGGAGTGGAGATGTCTCTAAATTTGTGCATCTCATGTTTCTTTTCAGCTATTGCAATTCTGCTTTGCTCATAGAGCACGGCACCTTCTATCATGCAGGCACGCCATGCTGGGTGGTCCTTTGCCAGCATCTCCCATGTCACACAATCAATCCCAAAGTTCTTGAGAGTGTCCTTGTCTCACTTCTTCTGACCTTCATGTGAACACTTGCCTTGTATGAGTTCTCTATAAAATAGTCTTTTAAGCAAATGTACTTTTGGCCTTCAAACAACGTGGCCAGCCCATCAGAGTTTCGCTCTCTGTAGTTGAGTTTAAATGCTTGGCAGTTCAGCTCAAGAAAGAACCTCAGTGTCCAGTACCTTATCTTGCCAAATGATCTTCAGGATCTTCCTAAGACAATTCAAGTGGAAGTGATTCAATTTCCTGGCATAGTGCTGGTAGACTGTCCAGGTTTCATAGGCATACAACAATGAGATCAGCACAATGGCTCTGTAGACTTTCAGTTTGGTAGGCATCCTAATACCTCTTCTCTTCCACACTTTCCTTCAGAGCCTCCCAAACATTGAGCTAGCTCTTGCAATGTATGTGTCAATCTCATCAACTGTATGCACATCCCTGGAAAGTATACTTAAAAGTGAACTTAACCACAGCATTCAAAATCTCTCCATTTGCTATAACCATTGGTTCCATGTATAGATAGTGTGGTGCTGGCTGGTGAAGAACCTCTGTTTTCTTGGTGTTAATTATTAGGCCAAAATTAACACAAGCAGCAGAGAATCTATCCATACTCTGCTGTATCTCAATCTCAGAAGTTGCATTGAGTGCACAATCATCAGCAAACAAAAAAAAAATCACAAACCAACTCTCCCTCCACTTTAGTCTTGGCTTGTAGCCTTTTCAAGTTAAATAATATGCCATTAGTGTGGTAGCTGACCTTGATGCCATTTTCATCATCATTGAAGGTGTCCAAAAATACCGCTGAAAACATCACGTACTCCACAGCACCTGCTTCAGCTGCCTTCGTGAATGTTGGAACAAATTGTTTTCATCCTCCCATTCCAGGGGAAGTCTTCATATGCTTGGGGTAGATACCTCCCTAATTCACCAACGGGTTTGAGACCCCTCAGTTACCCTCAACCTGGTTTAGCTTGTCTGTCAAATGGTTTACTGGGCTGGGCCACTGCACATGTTACAGCCTCTTGGAGACACAGATGAAAGTTGGGTGAATCAGATGGATACCAAAGGTAGAAAGTAGCCCTGAAAGGGGCTCAGCAGTCCTCCCACTAGAAGTACTAGTCTTCCTTGAATACACCCTATACCCCAGAAAGTTAAGAACAGAATGAGAGGAGAGGAATTTAAGGCATCTATTGTAGATGACCTTCTCAAGAAGTTTTGTGACAGAGGACAGAAGAAATATAGAACTATAGTTACTGGGGATGGAAGGATGAAGTGAGCATTAGTTGAGGATGGGAAAGACATTAGCATGTTTGTAGGCAATAGGAAAGGAGTCAGTAGATAGGGAGAGATTGACGATAAATGAAAGAGTGGGGATGACAGAATGAGAAATCTGTTGGAAGAAACAAGATAGAGTGGGATCATTTCTGCAGACAGAAGGGTTTGCCTGGCAAAGAGTAGAGCCACCTCAACATAGTGAGGACCAGGGTGAAGGAGGATTAGACATCTGAGTGATATAAGATGAAAAGGAGAGGAGAAAAGGGAACTCAATGAATGGCCTCAATCTTTTCATTAAAATATGACACAAGATTTTTAGCTGAGAAGGTGAAGGAGGGGAGCCAGGTTTGAAGGAGGTTTGAGGAAGGATAAAAGGTTTAGAAGAGCATCTGTGGAGAACTGGACAGTAAGTTGATAAAGGAGATGTAGAAGGATTGCAACAGCAGGGAGGGCTCACTTGAAGCTATGTAACATAAATTTATAATGGATCCAGTCAGAACAGTTGCATGATTTTTCTCCACTTTCATTCAGCAGTATGTGTGGAGGAACAAAGGCATCAGATGATGGGAATGATCCAAGACTGAGGCTTGGGCAGGATGATTTCAGAAAAACCTGGAAAGATTTACATGAACTGATGTAAAGTGAAGTGAGAAGAACCAGGAGAACATTTTTCACAGTAATAGCAATATTATATGATGATCAGCTGTGAATGACTTAGCTATTCTCAGCAATACAATGATCCAAGACAATTCCAAAGGACTTGTGATGAAAAATGCCATTCACTTCCAGAGAAAGAACTGGTAGAATCTGAATGCATATCAAAGCATATTATTTTTTACTTTCTTTATTCTTTGTGGATTCTTCTTTTTTGGTCTGTGTTTTCTTTCATGACATGACTAATATGGAAATATGCTTTGCATGATTGCACATGTATAACCTATATCAAATTGCTTACTGTCTCAGGGAGGGGAGAGGAGAGGGAGGGAGGAAAAGAATTTGGAATTAAAAAAAATTTTAAATGAATATTTAAAATTGTTTTTACATGTAGTTGGGAAAAACCAAAATATTATTTTTAAAAAGACAGGCTTGGGGGGAGGGGCACAATCAGAAATATGAGTAGGGGGCTAGAGCCTTAAGATAAGAGGACAGTATATAGCTGGATTGGTTCACCAAAGGGTCAAGATGGTAAAAGGAAGAGGACAAAATGGCTAGTACAGGGGTGAGAGCCTGGGAGAGAACCAAAGGGTCAAGGTCTTGGTATAGAAAAAGAGTAAAGTTTGGTACAAGAAAGCAGAGGAAGAAGTGGAAAGCCAAAAGATTGCAATCAGATAAGGGAATCTTTAACACAGTGATGGCATTTTTGTCATTAACGGCAAGATCAAGAGTATAATCTCTTTATGTGTGACTAAAGTGGGGTGAAGGAATAGGTCATAGGAAGCGAGTAGGTTGAAAACTGGGCAATTGGAATGTTTGATTGAATATCAATATGTACGTTGAAGTCTCCCAGTATGAGAGCAAGAGTTGAGGAGGTGAGAAAGATTGTGAGCTAGGTACTGAACTTGTTGAGGAAAGAAGGGGAGTGTCCTGGAGTTCTGTAGACAACAGCTAGCAAGATTTTAATAGGGTGGAAAATGTGGCTTTTACGGACTTCATAAGAGAAGTACCTGAGTGATGGAGATGAGGAGAGAATCTGGAAGTGGCAATGGGGAGCAAGGAATATTTGAACTCCCCTCCCTTGAAAAGTGAGCAGAGGGGAGTAAGTGAAGTTGCAGTCAGTACTGGAAAGGGTGTCCAGGTCGGGTGTGTCATCAGAGGGAAGCTAGGTCTCAATGACTGCCAAAAGACAAAAGTAATGGGAGAGGAAAAGATTTTAGATGAAGGCAGGTTTGTTGCATATAGAGCAATCATTCCAGAAGGCACAGTAGAAGGAATAGAAGGTATGGGTAGCATTTGGTTGGTACTTTGGGGTGGGAGGGCTGAGGGGGGATGGTAAAAGAAATCAGGTAGTGGGGGACAGGGAATGGGGTTTGGATGGGGTTCAGAATCATTGGAATAGTTAAGGTGTGACTAGGTACAAAAATATTAATTATTATTAATAAAATATTTTTAAATGAGGCTTTGGAAGGCACAATCGGCAATATGATTAGGGGGTCAAAGTATCAAGACAAAAGGACAATGTAGAATTGAATTGGTTCACCAAGGGGTCAAGACGGTAAAAGGAGGAGGAGAGAATAGCAATTGTAGGAGTGAAAGCCTGGGAGAGAACCAAAGGGTCAAGGGATTGGAGGTCATGATATAGAAAAAGAGTAGATGACTTTCCTATTCCCAGAGGAGTCTGGATAGCAGACAGATAGATGCAGGCATAGCATAGTACAAAATGAAAGGTACAGAGTCAGAGGGAATGTTTTTCCTCTCCTCTTCCCTCTGAAGGCTGGAGATTAGACAGGCTCAGCAGGAGATGGAAGTAAGGAAGACCTAAATTCGTATACTGTCTCAGACACTTACTAGCTATATGACCCTCATCATGGGTAATATAATATAATATATATATGTAATATACCATAATAACAGTATTCGTGAGGATTAAATGAGATAACTTATGCGTGGTGCTTTGCAGATCTTAGAGCATTGTCTAAATGCTAGGGGGGAAAAAGTTCTCACCATCCTAAACACTCTCCATTAGCAACACTACAATTTTTCGTCGTCCATTCCAATGTAATTCACAGAACTATATGACTTGATTATCAATCTTTCAGGTGACACAAAGTTAGAATGAATAAACTAATACCCTGGATAAACAAAATATTTCAAAAGGCTCAATCAATTTAATATGGCTAACCATAAAGTACAGTACTTAGGTTTAATGAAGATCAACTGAAAAAGCACAAGATAGAGGAGATGTGGCTAGATAATAGTTCATGTGAAAAGGACTTGGGGATTTTAATAGACTTGTTCAGTTTTCAGTTGCGTCCGACTCTTCATGACCCCATATGTGTGGTCTTCCAAGTTTGCAAAAAATTATTTCATGTATGAAGAAAAAGACATGCAAAGCTTTTTGTCCTAGATGAGAATCAGATATATGGATTTCTGTGATTCTACTGGAAGGATAAAACCAAATTCCAGGAAACTTGATAGAGGAGGTGAGATGGAATAGAGAGTCCTGGACCTGGGTGGTATGACCCTGTAATCTAGGATAGGAAAGGGGACAGGAACCAGTTACTGAGAGGGTTCCCATGGATAAAACCATAGTTAGGATCAAGAAGGAGACAAGTAATCATGGCAGAGCATTAGCAGAGGAAAAACCCTAGGAAGAAGAATTGCAAAATGTTAGATCTGGAAAGAACTTTAGAATAAAGAACACAGAATATTGGACCTGGAAGAGACCTTTGAACCCAGTCTGTGGACCAATGGACTCCTAGGAGGCCACAAAGTTTTCATAAGAGATCCATAAATCTATATTCAAATTCATAATTAGGCAAACATACCTACTCTAAATAGAATATTTGATATATATTACTATTTTTCAAATACATAGATGCAATTGTGATAAATAAAACAGAAATTAAACATGATTACTGAATTCCTAGCAGCTTTTAAAAATTTCTTCAAATAATGAATAATAATAGTTACAACTCTTAATATATGGGAGTCTAAGACATCTTTTGACATTAGGAAGGAGTCTTTATACTGGTTTCAGAACCAGTTACATAGAGCATAGAATATCAGTGCTGGAAAGGACCTTAGATTATAAAGTGTTGAATATCAGAGCTAGATGTCAGAGCTGCAAAGAACCTCAGAATAGAATATAGAGATGTCAATACTTAAAGGGACCTTGGAACATAGAATAGAAAGTATAGATGAAGCACATGGCCGATGTGCTACTCTTTTCCTAAGAAAGTCTTGAATTCCAATAATGTACACAACACTTAGTAGATAAAAGCTAAGTCAGTTAACCTATCTGAGCCTCAGTTTCCTCCTGTGTAAAAT
The DNA here is from genome assembly GCF_900497805.2 of Vombatus ursinus. Lineage (NCBI taxonomy): Eukaryota > Metazoa > Chordata > Mammalia > Diprotodontia > Vombatidae > Vombatus > Vombatus ursinus. The sequence continues at coordinate 63,354,461 of NW_020954556.1, forward strand.
AAGTATAACGCTATATCTATAATACCTATTTTATAGTGTTGCTTTATGACTCACTTTGCAAACATTAAAGAATTCAATAAATGTCAACTATTAACGAAGAATATAAAATGTCAGAAATGGAAAGTAACTTAGAACACAGGATGTTTGGGTTGGAAGGGCTCTTAGCACATAGGATGTCAAACGCGTAAGAGTGATAGAAGAAGGCAGAAGAGGGACCTGCTGAACCACTGCCTGACATTCTGCCAGAATTGCAGAACCACACTTATAAAAGGGGTTGATTCCTTCACTGTGTGGCCTTGGGCAATCCACTTGACTAGGCTCACTTTTCTCATCTGTAAAATGGGGAGAGTAGTCTTTGTGTTTCCTGTATTTCATCCTCCTAGAAAGTAGGTGGAAACCAGGGCTTACCGAAGCATCTTGCCATCTGCCCTGCTGTTGCACCCCTTCTACCCACCTGGAACATTGATGCTCTGGACAGGACCTCTAGTGAGCATGCCTACCTGCCCTGGAGGAGTTAATCCACTCAGTTTTGGAAATTCCCTCTCATGCTGAGCTGTCCTGATTGGCAGATGAGTGAAAGCAAACTCAGCCTATAACCCATTACATCTAGCCTGCCTCAAACTATGCTTCACATCCTATCTGCTCATCTACCAGGAAAACTAGGCCTGCCTAAACATCCTGAATCTGCTCTGTTGAGCAACTCATATTTACATAGCACTTTACATATTTATTTCTTTCATAGTTACTACCTTTGTTATCTTGGGCAACTTCCTTCTTATCTCTTGGCCTGTTTTTTTATCTGCAAAATGAAAGGTTTGAACTGCATGACCTGCAAGATTCTGTCCAATTGTAAGTGTTGCCAAGTATTTTGTTTGGCATTGAAAAGAAAAACATTAAAAAAGCCTGTCAACGCATTGGTGATAACTGGGTATAGACTGCCACCTAGTGGCTATACTTCATATTTCATGAGAAACCAAGAAACAAAAGGGGTTATCTTGTGCACCATAACATAACTTTTATTTAGACTTCACCTTTAGCCTTCCCAAGTGAAGTGAGAGGACTGACTGCCATAGCCATATTGCTAAATCTGAGGAATGCAGCAGGGCATCATGTCCTGGAAGAGATCAAAGGAAGGCAATTCTGTTACCAGGCTTCATTCATTTATTTGTTCATTGATCTCACACTAAGTACCTGCTGAGTTCAAAGAACTGTGCTTAGCCTTAGGGAAAATATAAAATTCAGATTAAAAAAAAATCTCCATCCTCTTAGAGCTCAAAGTCTAGGTGGGAGGATAATACAGCACACGTAACTATAATATATATTACATGATAAATACAAGAGCTACAAAGGATTTTCCTAAGGGGGAGAGTGGTTGCTGAGTTTGATGGAGGGGAGAATGGAATTGGACAACTAACTGTCTCGTAGACATCTCAACTCAACATGTCCAAAATCAAACTGCTTATCTTTACCCCAAAGCCCACCCCTCTTCTAAACTGTCCTATTTCTTTGCAGAGCACCACGATCCTGTTCTTCATCCTCACTACAATTTCTATTGTCTCCACCACTCAGTTCTCTCCCAGTTCATCTCTCCTGCACTGGCAACATTGTCTTTCCAGCCCTGTTTCGACCACTTGTTGAAATTAAATCCTACACCACCCTCTACCATTGAATCCATCATTGCCTTTTCCTTTTAAGATCATGCTTTGCCAAATCACAACCTGGATTACTCCTACCACCTTTTCCCACTCCTATTCACATGCTACTCAACAGAACTGGAAGAAATCATGAAACCATGGTGATTAGGTCCACTACAAATTTATGTTATCTAATCTCAAAAAGGTTCCTCATTGAAGCAAAGCAATCATTCTATTCCTCCCTAAGCAATTCACTATCCCACTTTCCACAACTTTTAGCCCTTCCTCCCCCTACCCTCTCAGACAAGGACCTAATTCATCAACACTTCACACACACACACACACACACACACACACACAATGAATAGCATTTTCTGAGAGCTTCTTCTCTACTACTTCTTCATCTTTCATTTCTCATATATCACCCCCCACCATCCTGTCCTTCATTCCAGTTGCAGATGAAGAGTTGACCCTTCTTTCTGTGTTTGTCCTGCACACGGCACACAGTATGACGCCAAAGCTCTACCTCCCACCCCACCCCAGACTGGAGCATGGCCTCTGCATATGCGATAGCTTCTTAGAGCCACAGGTGAGATTTGGGTGAATCAGATGGACACCAAAGGTGGAAAGCATCCCTGAAAAGGGCTCAGCAGCCTTCACACCAGAGGTACTAGTCTTCCCTGATACTTATACACTCCTGGAGACAGAATATCTGTTTTATAGAGGTATATAGATTTTATGTCTCTGTAACCTATCATGTATTATCACCATTACCTTTTTATTCATTTATGCAGAAGGAAATGCATGATGGAAATCGTGGTTTTGCCATAATAGTTGTATATTTTTTAAATGCATAACATTAATTAAATAAATTAAAAATATCTCTGCCGGACAGGTTGACTTACTGAACTTCTCCAAGATTATTCCTTTCCATAGTTCAAACTGACTCCACAAATGGACTCCAGATTTGCTCTTTGCTTGTCATGATATCTCTCTCCTTCTGCATAAGCTGCTCCATAGCAAGATGCCATTTGTCAGCGGGGAGAGAAGGGGTGGGAAAAAAGAGAAGAAACAAGTATTCGTTAAGCACTTATGTGTCAGGCACTGCGCTTAGTGTTTTACAAATACTATCTCAATCAATCCTCCCAACAATCTTGTGAAGTAGATGCTGTTATTGTCTCTATTTTATAATTGAAGAAGCTGAGCTACACAGAGGTTGAGTGATTTGCCCAGGACCACACAGCCAGTAAATGTCTGAGGCTAGATTTGAACTCAGATCTTCCTGACTTCAAGCCCAGTTCTCTATCTACTATGCCACCTAGCTGCTTCTATGCATTCTAGGAGAGGCACAAAAGAAAAGGCAAAGCATGATTACCTCTCAAGATAGGTTTTCTCTCCGGGCTCTCTTCTCAACTTCCAGAAAAGATTCCCCTTAGAGATTAATCTTGATTTTTTATTAAAGAGATTTTCTTGATATCTTTTGCTTTATATCACTTTCATTTTCCCCATTCTTTCCTTCCAAAGGGCCATCCCTTAGAACAAAGAAATTATTTTTTTTTAAAAAAGAAGAGGGGGCAGCTAGGTGGCACAGTGGATAAAGCTCCAGCCTTGGAGTCAGGAGGACCTGAGTTCAAATGTGGCCTCAGACACATGACACTTACTAGCTGTGTGACTTTGGGCAAGTCACTTAACCCCAATTGCCTCACCGAAAAAAAGAGGAAGAAAATAAAATTTGGCAAATCAATCAGCATCTTGAAAAAAAATCCAACATTGTATGCAATGTTCCAAACCTATGGACCTCTACCTCTACAAAGGAGCAGGGGGAGGTGTCTTCTCATATCTCTTCTTTGACACCAAGCTTGGTTATTATAATTTCAAAGCAATCATTTTAAATTGTTTTGTGATTGTTATTTTCCATTTACATTGTTGTTTTCATTATGTATATTGTTTTACTGACCCTGCTTACTTCACTTTGACTCAGTTTATGTGAAACTCTCCATGTCTTTCTGTCATCAACATTTCTTAGAGCACAGTAATATTCTATTATATTTACATATCACAATAATTTTAGCTATTCCCATATCAATGGGCATCTATTTTATTTCTAATTCTTGGCTACCACAAAAATTGCTATTATAAATACTGGTTTATATGGAGTCTTTCCTTTTGTCAGTGACTTCTCTGGGGTACATGTCTAGTGGTGAGCCAAAGGTATATACATTTTAGTTCCTTTATTTGCATAATTCCAAATTGCTTTCCAGCATTGTTATATCAATTCACAACTTCACCAACAATGCATTAGTGTGCCTGTCTTTCCACAGCTCCTCCAACATTGACTAATCCCATCTTTTTTCATCTTTACCAAATTGATGGGTATGAGACAATGTTTCAATTTGAGATATGTTTTAATTTAAAATAAAATATTTTACTTTGCATTTTTCTTATTATTAATGTTTTGGGATATTCTGTTATATGAATGGATGCTAATAATTTGCAATTCTTTTGAGAACTCTGTTCATTTCTTTTGACAATTGTTGGGGAATGGCTTTTGATCATATATTTTGATTAGTTTTCTATATATCTTGAATGTAGAAACCCTATTGTAGATATTAGATACAAATATATTTCCCAATTGACTGCTTCCTAGATGATTTAATTTTGTGTATGCAAAAGCTTTCCAATTTAATGCAATAAAATTATCTATGTCATCATTTGTAATTGCCTCTATTCTTTAGTTACAAATTCACCCACTGTCTATAGATTTAGACAAGATCTGCTTCACTTCTAATTTTTTATGGTACACCTTTAATATTCAGATCATTTATCTGTCTGAGTTTACTCTATAAAATTGTCTAAAAGATGACTTTAAGCTTATTTCTGTAGAAATGCTATCCAGTGCTCTCAGAAGCTCTTATCAAATAGATATTTCTTTCCCAAGTCATTTATGTTTCCAGGTCTACCAGACATCAGGTTATTGGGTCCCATCATTTCTGTTTCTCCTTTGTCTAGTCTATTGCATTGATCTACTTTCCTATTTCTTAAAACAGTATCAAGTGACTCAGATAATTACTGCTTTGTAACATAAATGTTATTCTGTTTTCATTCCTTCATAAATTATGAAATGAGGTTCTCAGCTGAGCAAATAGAGAGAAGGAAGTGGGAAGTCTGAAGACAGAAGACAAGGTTTAAAACAGCCCCTGTAGTAAGTGGAATAGAAAATTAATTAAAGAGGAAAAAAAAAGAATTGCCCTGCTTCTATGTAGAGTTGAGATTAGATGGCATAAATTTATAGTGGACTAAGTAAGCAGGTTGCATAACTTCCTACAGTTCTGTTTAGCATTACACTTTTTACAATCTATGAATAGGTCCCTAAGGGTGTGAGACACGGAAGGTTTCACATACTTTGCAAGTTATGAATATAGACACTCCAAGTCTGAGAAGGTCAAAACCTTAACACTTTATATTATTATATGACCTAATATTATATTCAAGTGCTAGGTGGCTACCTGCCGCTTACATCAGTTTGAAATGTTTAATAGTTAGTGGATGACCTTGGGTGAAGAGACTGGGGCTGGATACACACACACACACACACACACACACACACACACACACACACACACGAATATATCTGCATAGCAATGACAAACCCATGAAAACAAATGGGATCACTAAGTGAAAGGCATAAACCTGGATAATGGGACTGCTAAACATGGTCAGTGTTCTTTGAAAAGTCAAATCAAAAATCAAAAGAAAACAATAACAACAAAAATGCTACATAACTTCAAGCTTGGCCCCAGAAAAGAGCTGGAAAATGCACTTTGCTCCTTTCATTATGGAGGTGGGAGAATATGGATGAGAATGTGTGGGATCTAGCTCTTATTGGCTCTAGAAAGCCAATTGTTGAATTTTCATTGTGAGCATTTATACCTTGGAAATCAGCAAATGCTACAAATCATGCCATGATTTATTGTTTTGTTGATTGTCTTAGACTTAAGAAAGTGATAGAGGAAGTGTTAATTACACAGTATGTTGTCAATACATTTTTAAAAGGTGATTGTTAAGCATTCACCAGCACATCCCATATGTATTGTAAGATATAGTTGATGTTTTGGTTAGTTTTTTTCTGAACTGCTTATTTTCTCTTTCTTTTTAAATCTTTGTTGCTAGGAATAGCCTGTTAGGACAGGGGAGGGAATATATTAAACATAAACTGGTGTAAAAATAAAAAGAAGATTAAAATTGTTTCAAGTCTTAGAGAATGAGAATCTTACAAGACTATAGATAAGCAGACTTTGTCATGATTTTCCAAAAGGGGTAGAAGTGACTTATTAAAATATGAATGAATGAATTTGACATTCATTCTTGATGTATTTCTAAAATGTATTATTAATTTGTGAACATTTAGGGAAGCAGAGATCACTAAGCAGCAGTATGGATTCATTAAGAACAAGTCACCAATGTTCATTTCAGCAACACATGTACTAAATTTAGAATGATAAAGAGATAAGCATAGCTCCATGCAAAGAGAGCACATTAATTTGTTAACAATAGTCACTTTACAAAACTAGATAAAATAATACTGAAATATATTTGAAAGAACAAAAGGTCCAGAATGTCAAGGGAAACAGTGACAAAAAGTAAAAATGTAGGAGACCCAACACTGTTGCTGTTCAGTTGTTTCAGTTGTGTCCAACTCATTAGGACCCTATTTGAGGTTTTCTTGGCAAAGATACTAGAGTAGTTTGCCATTTCCTTCTCATTTTACAGATGAGGTAACTGAAGCAAACGAGTAAGTTACTTGCCCAGCATCACACAACTGGTAAGTGTCTGAGGCCACATTTAAACTTAGGTCTTCCTGACTCCAGGCCCAGAGCTCTAGCCACTGCTCCATCTAGCTACCTAGGCCTAACATTATGAAATGTCAAACTATACTAAAAAGCAAAAATCACCAAAAGCTATTTAGTACTAATGACTGATGATGCAATTCCTTCCTTCAGGGAGAAGTGAATTAAGGGTTTGGAATGTTATATACTCTGTCAATCTAGCATAACTGGTTTTCTATAACTGTTTTTATTTTTTTTTTCAATTAGAAATAAGAGCTATGCAGTAGTGTTCTGTATTGCAAAAGAAATAAGTTAGAGAACCAAAAATAAGTTAGGGGACCAAAGAAACTGGGCCAGATGTGTGTATCTGTGTGTGGCTATGTGGCACTCTACTAAGCCTGAGGGAAAGAACCCGGTATCCAGTTGAAGCCAGTTCTTCCCATTCCCTACCCCCCAGAAATTAGTTGGGACAGATTGAGACCAGTGAAATATGAATTGCCCGGTAAGGGAAGAGGCTGAGATGGCTTTGAGTCCCAGTTCCCAGGGAAACTACCATAAAAGAGGAAGGAGTCAGAAAGGGAGCAATAGGGGAAAATAAGAAAAAAACACTAAAATTACCAAAGATCTCAGGAGGAAAAACAATAACAACAACAACAACAAAAACACCCTCAATTCAAGACCTTCAGCATGAGCAGATAACATAAACTGTATTAATAGATTCTGTTTCATATGTCAACTAGATGGTACAGTGGATAGAGAACCAGCCCTGGAGTCAGACAAACCTGAGTTCAAATCTAGCCTCAGACACTTTTTAGCTATGTGACCCTGAGAAAGCAATTTAATCTCTATTAGCCTCAGTTCCCTCAACTCTAAAATGGGTATAATAATAGCACCTACCTCACAGGGTTATTGTGAAGACCAAATGAGATATTTTAAAATCACTTAGCACAGTACCTGGTACATAGCAGGCTATATAAATGTTTATTCCCTTCCTACCCTCCCCCCTCATATGAAGTTCTCTTCTTGGGATTTTTTTACATTAAAATGTTCATGTCTGTTCATGTTTGTCTAGTATATAACCAAAAAAATTTTAAAGAATTATTTTTATGCCAAATTAAAGTTAACAGGTCTAAAAATTGTGCAATTCTTAGCACCCACTGCCCCCTTTCTACCACTCTATTACCACTAAATGCAGAAATGTAAGCAGACCACAAAGGAATAAAAGCTATATTATGTTTTCCTTTGTTTTGTGGATTGCCATGGTCAAAAGAATTTATCACCAAGTCTGTACTTCGTCCTTAAAAAAAGCAAATAATCTTGGCTTGGACATTCTCAAAACCTTATCAGAATGGTAGAATTTACCAGAGCTTATACTCCCCTGGCATAGCCTTCAAAAACCTAAGGTCACCTCCACATCACAGTGAGTCATCCAAGTTAGACTTTGTGGAGGACTTCGCTTTCTTGTGATGTGATACATCTGAAGAAAGAAAAAAGTTGTAGCAAAATGGAAATATGGCTCACAAGGTTTACCTTGGAGACATAAATAAAGAAATTGGAGGAATTTAGTTTTATTGTGCACACAAAGGCAACAAAAAACATAATTTCAGTCTACTTGGTCATCTCTTATTGCCATGCTTATGGTAAAGAGTTAAAGGATTTAAGAATTTTAAAAGGAGTATCACATGGAAAGTGTATTGTGGATATGAGTAAATTGCAACATGTAAAAAATAAGGAGCTTTGAAGAAATGGAGTAAAAGATGTCATCAGGGAAAGCATGAACAAATAAGAAAATGGGCTAGCCATGTGATAAAAGCAGAAAGTAGCATCTGGACAGTCTGAGTGCTTCACTGTTAATCTTACAATATCAGCAAAAAGAGCACGATACCTAGAACATTAGATGGATCCCCATAGCAAACTTATAGGAAGACCTGGGCAAGAGTCACATAGGATAAGCAGGAATGATGTGTTGTGACCTGCTTCATGCTGGAGGGTGATGGGGAAGGAACATCTAAATAAATGATATTACAGGTCCATTTTAGTATTTGAGTATTTGATAAAACAAGAAATGGATTTCATTCTGTGTTGATTTGAGTCTGGTTAAACCCTTCTTTATTTGAACAGCTGCAGCAAGCACCTATGCCACAAAAATGTTCTTCCCAAGCAAAGTACAAACATATCTTTTATGGTCTTCTATGCTGGACTACAAAAAACAAAAGTCAAACAAGGGAAGGATAGATTTGTGTCAGTGGGGCACAATGGCACAGTTGTGGTTGGGATAGTCTGGGAACAAGTAACATATTAACAGGATGCGGCTACAGTAATTAGAACAGGGACTTTCTATTGTTCTGCCCAGAAATTTCAAAGTTCATGTAAGTCATATAATGCTTCATAATTGTTTGAGGTTTACCTTGAATATTCTTCTGGATGTGATAGAAAGATATAGGTGTAATGACACTGGGTCAGTGGACTTATAACTGATTAATAGCCAGACTCAAAAAGTTGTTATTAAAGAATTATTATCAACCTAGCTAGTTCAGCAACTCAAGGATCTTGACTTTGACTCTGTTTTATTCAACCTTTTTATCAGTGACTTGGATGAATGCAAAGATGACATGCACATCACATTTTTATATTGCATAAAGTTTTTAAGAGTAGCTGATATGATAGATGACAGAATTAGGATTCAAAAAGATCTCAAAAGAGTAGGCCAAATTTAATATTCAGAAATGCAACAGAAATAAAAGTAAAGTTTTACAATGGAGTTCAAAAATTAAATTGCATTAAGTATAGGAAGGGGAGAGAATAATTCATCCTCCTGTACTAAGCAACTCTTTCCTGTCATACTCTTTCACTTCCTATTACTTTCTCTAGGTCTAGACACTGTGACAACTTTACTGACTCAGATTTTGCAGTGAGTGTAGCTTTTGACAACTCTATATCTTTAATACCCTCCAGGGCAATAATATTGTTTTACCTAAACTCTCTCTCTCTCTCTCTCTCTCTCTCTTTCTCTCTCTCCCCCCTCTCTCTCTCTCTGTCTCTCTCCAAAAGCCCATAAAGATTTATCAAATACATTGTCCTTAGCCACATTTACCTAAATCCCACCTGTACAGAGAGTGCAAGAGAGACAGTAGATTATGATACAGTGAACACTGGACTTGGAGTCAAGAGTTATATCTTGTAGGTTCCCCATTTGTGGCCTCTTTGTCCCACGATTTTCCAGAAAGCCCTGCAGCAGTCTCAGATCCAGGTCTTAGGACTCTAGCCTCTGTCTTTGTCCCAGGACCTTCTCCAGTGATCCATAGGCCAGTCCCAGATCACACCCACATTGATTTGCCAGCAATTTGGTCTTGCCTGGATTGCTCCAGGCTGTAACTTCATCTGTTTCTACCTGCTGTGAATCAAGATTCCTGGGCTTCATGGGCCAATAAGGGAAGGCCTTGACCAGACAAATCATTGCCTCCCTCAGTGGATTTCACCTCAAGTAGGTTCATCTTTGTGGCATCCATCATGATGACTTCTGTTCAAGGAAGTGGCTCATCCAGAATTTGGCACTTCGTGGAATGACCCTGGACCACCCTATCCTTTGCCTTGATCGTGTGTGTGTGTGTGTGTGTGTGTGTGTGTGTGTGTGTGTGCATGTGTGTGTGTGTGTGTGTGTGTGTGTCCCCAATCAAGATTCTGGTAGTTATCTATCGACCCCCACGACACTCTTCTTCCCCATTGAGTTCAATTCCTAGACCAGTTATTCTCTCCTACCCAACTCCTGCCTTCACACCAGGGAACTTCAATATATAAATCGATACTCCCTCAAAACCTTCCTAGTTCTTCAATTTACTCATTTCCTATGATCTACTCATTCATGTCATCTTATCTATACACCAAGACGGTCACACTCATAATAATGTCATTACCCAAAAGTGTTCTACTTCCAGGTTCATGAATTCTGAAATGTCTTTGCCTGGTGATAATCTTTTACCATTCAATATTTCAGTCTGCCTTAAGATCCTTAACTCTGTTCTTCATCTTCATTATGACCTCTTGTCCCCCCACTCCTCAGTTCTTTCCCAGGCCATAATTCCTGCACTTACCCACCTCAACAAACACTTCAACTCTACATTATTCTCTACTTATGAGTCTCTTCCCCTCTTATCCTATTGACAATCATGCCTTGCCAAACCACAAATTTGAATTACTCCTACCATCTCCTGCTTTCACTCTTACTTACATGCTGTTGAACAGAGCTAGAGAAAATCATGAAAACATGCTGATTGGACCCACTACAAATTTATGTTACACAATCTTAACTGGGCCCTCACTTAAGCAAGGTAATCTTTTTACACTTCCCTAATCAATTCACTATCCCACTCACTAGGAATTATTTTGCATTGAGCTTAGTCTTGAAGGAAACTAGGGTAGTGAAAAGGTGGAGATGAGAAGAGAAAGAATTCCAGATATGGGTTGTTGTTGCTGTTCATCCTTTGTTCTCAAAGAAGATCAATGACATCAGGAGGGTGTGGTCTTGACTTGTGAGTGAAATGGATTTAAGTGAGGCAAAGTATGCTAAGTCATCAGCCTCACTCTCTCCTCCAGAGTCATCGAAGTCCAGTGGCAAGACAAAAGTCAAGATGACTGGGGATGACCCAGAATGCAGTGCAGAGCACCTCGGCCTTTCTAAGATCTTTCCCAGGCCTCGGTTTGTCTGAGGCAACAACCATTCAATGACTAAGGCTGTAGAATTCAACTATTCCAAATCTTTTCATCCCTCCCAAAGCCTCCCACAACACCCCTTCCTCCCAGCCTATCAGCTCAGAATAATTCACTGAAAAAAACTAAAGCTATGCACCAAGAGCTCCCTCCTACTTCCTTCCCTTCATTTTGCTTTCAAATATCTTTACCCTTGTCTCACATGAAGAGTGGTCCCTCTCTGTGACAATAAAAATCCTTCTTCATGTACCCTGAATCCCATCCCATTCCATCTTCTCCAGCAGGTTGCCCCTCTATCATCCTCACTCTCATTTATCTCTCCCTGTCAGGTTGTTTCCCTGCTCCCTACAAACATGCTCATGACTCCCCTACCCTCAAAAAAACTTTCACTAGATCCTACCATCCTCACTAACCATATCTCTTCTCCTTTTTTGGCTAAACTACTTGAGAAAACTATCTACAATAGGTGCCTCCACTTCATTGCCTCTCACTTTCTTTTTAACTCTCTGCAGTCTGGCTTCACACCTCATCATTAAATGGAAACTGCTGTCTGCAAAGTGACCAATGATCTCTTTTTGCCAAAACTATGACCTTTTCTCAATACTCATCCTTGACATATCTACAGCTTTTGACACTATCATTTACCCTCTTCTCCTTTCTATTTTCTCCTCTCTGGGTTTTTAGGACATTATTCTCTCCTGCTTCTCCTCCTACCTGTCTGACCACTCTTTCTCAACATTTTTTGCTAGATCTTCATCCAGGTCATGGATAAAAGTCATGAGACCTTCATTAAGTTTAGGTGTCCTCCAATATACACACTCTCTCATCACTCTACTGCTAATGTCTTCCCTCTGAGATCATCTTCAATTTATCAGATACAGACATAGATATGGATATAGTAACATAGATATAGATATCTTGCATGCACATTGTCATGTGCTTATTGTCTCCATTAGAATGTGATTTCCTTGAGAACAGGGACTGTTTTGCCCTTCTTTGTTTCCCCATCACTTAGTACAAAGTAACCTGCTAAGTAAATGCTTGTTGAAGGAATGAGATGCCTGTGTTCCAATGCTAGCACTAACATTTATGTGACATATAAGCAAGTCACATTTTCTCTCTTAACCTTACTTTCCTCATCTGTAAAATGGGGATAATAATATATTTAACTATTTCTCTGACATTTTTTTTTTGGTGATGAAAATTCTTTGTAGACCTTAAAGCTTTAGGTAAAAGGAGATGTCTTTTTCATATTCCTTTTCCCACCCTTACCTCCATCACTAGTATCAAGTGCAAGTGAAGAAGGGAGAGGAAACAAGGGAATCAGAGATGAATCAGTTTGAAGTTAAAAGAGATTTGGAGTTTCAGAAAAGGAGGCAACAAAAAGAACAAAGAAAAAGAATAATGGGAGATAGAAAGAGAATGTATACATGGAGGATATTATACTTTATAGTAGCTGGCTTCTATAACAATTTCAGTTTTTAAAAGCACTTTCCTTACAACAACTTTGTAAGTTAGGAAGTACAAGTGTTATTATCCCTAATTCACAGATTAGGCAATCAAGATTGTGAGAAATTGTGACTTGCCTAATGGCATACAGATAACGTGTTGAAACTAAGGTTCGGTGGCTTGTAACCAGGTCACCTGATTCCAAGTCTCCCACTTCTAATACTTCACCAAGGAAGATGAAGGTGAGAAAGTTAGGAGAAGAATAGAGAGGAAATTAACAGAGTTTATGAGACATTAAAGGGCAAGCTCAGGTTACAATGGTCTTTAATACCTTCTTTTCTTCTGTAATATCTCATCCTTGAGGTTACTTTGGATTTTGTTCTCTCTAATTGGTAGTTCTGGGCATAAGAACCTGGGCCTTAGGGAAGAGATCTCCCTTCTCAGTGTCCCTGGTTCAGCCACTTGTTTCTCTTTCACCCTGGATTCATGATAGGCATTTAACAACTGCTTGTTCATAGATCATAGATTTAGGAGACCCTATAAGCTATCTAGGCCAATTCCTTCACTTTACAGAGGAAGAACTTAGTGAGATTACCCAGGATTGCACAGCTAGTAAGTATCTGAGGTGGGACATGAATCCATCTTCTCGACTCCAAGTCTGGCTACACTATGCTACCTGTTGGTTGATTGCAAGATAGCTTGTTATGAAGACAAAGGATTTCCCATTTAACCTGGTGGACAAAAGGTGATATTTGGGGATGTTTTCAGTGGTTCAATTCCAAGAGCTGAAGAAATCCAGAAACCAGGGAAAGACTCACCTTTTTGTGTGAAGTCCTGCACCTTACTCCTATTCCAGCCAGTACTTCAAGGCTCCTCCTACCATTATGTAGAATTACAGGACCATAGATCTTCTATGAGTTAGAATCACTGATTTAGAATTGGAAGGATCAAAGATTTAGAGTTGAAAAGGGCCTCAAAGATCATCTGGTTCACACTCCTAACTTTACAGATTAGGAAACTGATGTTTAAAGAAGAAATGACTTTTATAAGGTCACACAGATAGGAAAATAGTTTATAGTACATGCCTGAATTCCTGGCCTTTTGTAATAGGGTCTGTAAAGACCAAACTTGGGCTGCTGTGTCCAATGAAAATCATGCTTTGAAGGACAGTGAAGTATAAATAATGTTCCTTCCCATGTTACAGTACATGCCTTGAAGGATCTCAAGATGAGGAGCTGAGGTAGGAGCTTCAAATGAAAGGTCAAAGGTATCCCTTAGGTAATATTTCAATCAAAGCATCAAGTAGAATTTATTGAGGATCTTTCAGCAAGTGGCACTGCATAAAAATGAACACATAAAGCATACCTTAAAGGAGCATCATAAATCATTTTGCCCTCAGCTTGTCTGCCAAAACAAGTTATAGTTGTTTGTCGGTGTGATGATTCAAAAATCCTTCTTTAAATCAGTTCAGCTAAGATTTCAGCTTTGATGGAAGGCCTGCCAAACTTTCAGGTGGGTCCACTGCTTGCAGAGAAAAGATGTGGACTTCTGTGGAGTGATGCTTTCACAGAGGGAAAAACAGGTAAATGGATGGGAAATCTATTATGAACCAAGTGGAAAAGTGTATTGCTGCAATGCTACCTCCATGGAAGCTAAACCATGTCTATACCAGAAAGGAAAAAATACACCTGAAAACAAAAAAAAGTCAGGCTTTCCTAACAGGCAGGCCACAACTTACATATACTTGGATTTATAAGGAGTCATATTTATAGGGCTCAGTAAGTTCTTTTAAATTGTTCCTTTTGGCATTTATGGTAGGTGGTACCAAAATTAACTTAGACCTCCCAATCATTCCACATCTTCTTCCTAGAGAGTCCACTCATAGCTGGCATCAGGAATCCCCCAAGGGCATCTTAGTAGAAAGACTTTTGATTTTGAGAATACATAATCAAAGTCAATATTTTAGCCTTGAATAGAACCTATCAGTCTATTAATAAACATTTATTAAATACCTACTATGTGCCAGGCACTCTCCTACATGCTGGGGATACAAAAAGAGACAAAAGAGAGTCTCTGTCCTCAAGGAGCTTACAATCTAATGGGAGAGACAACATGCAAACAAACATAAACATAAGCTATAATAGGATAAATAGGAAATAATTAACAGAGAGAAGACACCAGAATTAAGAGGGACTGGGAAAGGATTCCTGTAAAAGATGAGATTTTAGTTGGGACTTAAAGGAAGCCAGGGATATCAGTAGGTAGAGTTAAGGAGGGAAAGCATTCCAGACATGAGAACAGTCAGAGAAAATGCCTAGAGAGGAGAGATGGAGTGTCTTGTTTGTGGAACAGCCAATAGGCCAGTGTCACTGGAAGAAGAAGTATATGTCAGGGAGTAAGGTTTAAGAAGACTGGAAAGGTAGAAGGGATTAGGTTAAGAAGGGCTTTGAATGCCAAGCAGAGCATTTTGTATTTGATCCTGTAAGCCATAGGGAGACACAAGCAGGGATGGGAAATCTGTGGCCCTGAGGCCACATGTGACCCTCTAAGTCCTTTCACAGAATACATGTGACCTCAAGGCCACAGGTTCCCTATCCCAGCTTAGAGTTTATTGAGTAGGGAGGTGACATGATCAGACCCGTGTTTTAGGAAAATAGCTTTAGTGGCTGAATGAAGGATGGATTAGAGTGGGGAGAAGCATGAAGCAGGCAGACCCACCAGCAGGACAATGCAGTAATCCAGGAGTGAGGTAATAAGGGTCTGCACCACAGTAGCAACAGTGTCATTATTCCAGCTAAAGATCTGTGGTTTTCTGATACTGCAAAATTGCCTGGAGAAGCAGGAGAGGATTGAATTGCTTATCACTGTTGCGTGCTGCCTAGTCTCTTCCTAAACCTCCAGCCTCTGGCTATAAACATTTTTCCGCTTTAATTCTGGAGCCGAGGCCAAGACCCCACTGGCTCTGAAGCCCGCCGCCAGCATGAAGCTTTTCTGTTTCGGCCACAAGAGAGAGTTGTCTCCATCTCGTGCCTCCATCTCCCCGAGGAGAGACAGCAGGGTCCGAGCATTCGGTCCTAATACAGGATACCTCATCAGGGTCAACGGCTTCAGGAAGGTCCCCAAAGCTGCCTCAATGGGGAATGTGGCGAAGGTGCAGCCGCTGCTGCTGCTCATTAAGTAGGCCTGAACCATCTCTGGATAAAGTGAACCGGCCGCCTCTACACCTGGCCTGTGCTAATGGATATCCAGATGTTGCAGCTCTCTTAGTAGAAAGAAAATGCAAATTAAACATGCATAACAATGACAGTCGAACACCTTTAATTAAGGCAGTACAGTGTCAGCAGGAGAAATGTGCAACTATCCTGCTCCAACATGGTGCAAACCCTAATCTTGTGGGAACTAACAACCCTGCACTTCACTATGCTGCCTCTGGAGAGACGCAGCCATTACAGCAAAGCTACTTCAACATAAAGCTGATGGAAAGCAAAAAACAAGAACAGCCCTGATGACTGCTGTCAGTGGTGAACCAACGGCATAGGCAAGTCATCTTCTTCTTCATGATACTGATCTCTCTTGCCAAGATACATATAGATGGACAGCTGAGGAACATGCTATTGTCACTGGTCATTCTATTCATCACCAACTAATTAATCGAGGAACTTAATCAGCCCCTTTCACCCTAAATCAGCAGTTCATAGAGAGGGTTTCTGATCCAGAATTTACTTTTAGTGGACCTGCCATGGACAAAGAAGATGCTTCTGATTGGGATTCTATCATCACTTCTCAGGAAAAATGAGAGTTACACAAGTTCCCAGGATTTGAATTTTAATGGGAACTATCCTTGCCGATCACTGCCACTAACCAAAAATCAGTCAGGATCAGAGTTTAGAAAGATTCCTTTAAAAGAAGGTGAAGCAGGGTCAGCTAGGCAGTGGATAGAGCAGGGGATAGAGCACCAGCCCTGAAGTCAGGAGGACCTGAGTTCAAATCTGGCCTCAGACCAAACACTTGACACTTACTAGCTGTGTGACCCTGGGCAAGTCACTTAACCCCAATTGCCCCCCCCAAAAAAGAAAGAAAGAAGATGAAACAACTGGAGCTGGAAGTGGCCCTGAGACTGGGTTTAGGGTTGTGACTCTAGTAGAAAAACCAGTCCCTCAGAAGCAGTGTGAACCACAGCACCCTCTTAAAAAAGAGGAAGGTAATAAGAGAAGGGGGAGATAGAAGGGAGGGCAGATTAGGGGAAAGGGTAGTCAGAATGCACAATATCTTGGACTTGGGGGAGGGACGAGATGGGGAGAAAATTTGAAACTCAAAATCTTGTGGAAGCGAATGCTGAAAACTAAAAATAAATAAATTAATGAATCTTATTAAAAAAAGAGGAAGGTAAAGAAGATTTAACACGAGAACTGGAATTTAAAGGATCATCAGAGGAAAGCCAAGAAACTTTTGATAAACGTGACCTGAACGGGTTGAAGAGCAAAATAAAAAGCATCAACACATGAAATGAAAACATTCAAGGGGAAAAAATGGTGATAAATTAGCTGAAAATAGAATGATTGGCAAAGTTAATGAGGATTAATTTCAGAGGATCCTGGTATTACTTCATCTCACGAAAAGGTGAATTCCTTAACTGATATCCTACTCCATGGTCCTGAAGACAACAGTTTAAGCGAAGTAGATCATGATGAAGAAAGGCCTGCAAAGAAAACATTGAATGAAAAGAATAAAGACAAAGTACAGATGGATGCAGATTATCTTGATGACTTCATTCAATCAGCTGCAGAGGATTATGATTTACCTTCCTCAAATTATAAGAATGTTCTGTTATTGATTGAACAACTTAGTGTTGATTGTGAAGATCTTATTAGCGTTTTGAAAATTCAGGATGCAGTTCTTAGATATGAATGATCAGTAGAACTTTAAAAAAGATTTTGTATACTACTTGCCAGAAAAAATTAAGAGTTTAGAAAACAAGATTAATGGACTGCAGGAAGAATTAGCAGAAACAAGACAAATGAAATCCCAGTTAGAACATCAAAAAGGAAAATGGGACAGAGAACTCTGTAATCTCAGGTTTACAATGAAGCAAGAGGAAGAAAAGCAAGTGAGTGCAGAAATGCTATTTGAAAAAATTAGAGAATAGTTAAGAAGAAATGAATGATGAGTCACATTTTCTTAGCTAACTGGTAGACTAGCTTTGAAGACAATCCTAATTGATGTTCCATGAGTATTTTAAGCAATGACAGCATCATTGGAATAAATGTAACTCTGTCCAAGGTGACTATTTTAACGAATTGCCTTCATTTGAATGTATAAAGTCTGTCATGCTTGTTGTAAACCAAGCTTTATAGTCTTCATAAGAGGCAGGAACTGCATCTGAGATTTTAGTGATACAGAGAACTCTGGGTGAGAAAATTCTCTTTACCAGTGGAGGTCAGCACCTTCTTTGGAAATTTAAGTCTTAGAAGGTTGCCTAGAGCACTGAGAAGTTACATGACTTGCCTCGGATCACAAAACCAGTATGCCAAAGACAGAACTTGAACCCAGATCTTCCTAGTTTCGTGGCCATATTCTCTGTCTACTATACTATACTGCCTCATGTAGTCCTTATATTCAAACCTTAAGGATGGCTGAAAAAAGATAGAAAACAGTGCTCTAATTGCAATACATGACTAAAAGGCAAAATAAAAGAGTTAACTTAAATATACAATTTTTTATTTTAGATTTGGAATCAAACTCAAGGCTCTGACCTCTGAATCTGGCTATTAATCTGGCCAATGCTTTGAGGGTTTTTGGAATTATAAAATCACAATACAGAGATGGATCAAAGACTCAAAAAATTCAGTACCAATAAGAACAGATTAATTTAAAGGGGTCTGCCCTGAAAAACATTAGGATTTATATGTTAGTGAACCTGTAAAGGCTGATGGGATGGCAGCTCTAGAAACTTTGCTCTCTAATACCTATGCTTGCTAATACAGGGAAATTTACAGTGAGAAAACTGCAACAAAATAGGAATCTGAATTTTAGTTTCTCAAAAAAGTTATTTCAAATGGTCTTAAGCCTTGCCAAAAATTTTCATTCTTGAAAGGTACTGGTCAAAATCTTACCAAAGAAACACTTCTAAATTCTATCAAATTGATAAAGGTGCTCCTTTACCTTCTACATTATTAGACTGATTATAAGCAGGAAGTACAAAGAAATTTGTACAGTACACTAGATAATATATTAAATACAATTTTAGATGATTTGTTACTATGTTGCTGCGTTTAATCTATTCACGTAGTAAGATTTTAAAAGGTTGGTATCATTCAAGTTATAATTACTAAAATAAGGAATTTGTCATTTCTATAAGCCATTAGCCCAGGGGTGGGGAACATGTGGCCTTCTAGGTCCTTGGGTGAGGCCTTTTGACTAAGTCCAAGTTTTACAGAACAAATCCTTTTATTAAGGGGATTTGTTCTGTGAAGTTTGGCTTCAGTCAAAGGGCCGCACTTGAGGACCTAGAGGGCCACATGTGGCCTTGAAGTCACAGATTTCCCATCCTTGCACTAGACCTTTAGTCATGTATGTAATCTCCTACTATATCATTGTTCCTGACTTTCCTGGATTCCTTCAAGACTCAGCTCAAATCTTGCCTCTTAAGAGAAGTCTTTCCTAGAATCCCTCCCTCCAGCCCATACCCTGCTGGTGCCTTCCCTATGAGATTACTGTTCATTTATACTGTAAATATTGTGTATTTACATAGTTATTTGCATGGTATCTCCCCCATTAGAATGTGAGCCTCTTCAGGATGAGAACAAGGGTTTTGGTTTTGTTTGTTTTTTTTTATTTTGTATTTCCAGCGCTTAGCACAATGTTCAATACATATTAAGTACTTAATAAATGCTTGTTGACTAAATGAAAATTAGATTTTAACAGCACTTTTCCAGTATATCTTGCCATAAACAAAAAGATGCCTATATTTATTTGGTTCCTTCCCTCTAAAAGGTTTTAATTAAGTCATGATGTTTTCTTTAGTAAAAAGATTCATTGTTTCAATAAATAGATTTCTATATCATTTTTAAATTGTTACTGTTTCTTTGACAAACTATTTTTTGAGAACTCAGATGTATAGAACTCAGAATGGCATGACTCTAGTGCTACTTGGTAGTATCCAGCATGTATCACAGGGGAGAAAAAAATAAAGGAGAAAATATTTCCATTAACCACTCCAAACAAATTTAGAGCTAGTGACAAACTGTGACATCTTAACTCTGAAATATTTAACTAAACACTCAGTGTAAAAATACAAAGCTTTTATTTTATCCACATTCAAAACGTTATTCTCCACTAATGAACTCTCTGATGTCTGACAAGGTCCGAACTGTACCTAAAGGCTTTCCCACACTGATTACATTCATAGGGTTTCTCTCCAGTATGAATCCTCTGATGTTTAGTAAGGGATGATCTGTCACTAAAGGCTGTCCCACATTCTTGACATTCATAAGGTTTCTCTCCAGTATGTATTCTTTGATGTTTAGTAAGGGATGACCTGTTGCTGAAGGTTGTTCCACATTCATTACATTCATAAGGTTTTACACCAGTATGAATTCTCTGGTGTTGTGTAAGATCTGTATTCCGACGGAAAGCTTTCCCACATTCGTTACATTCATAGGGTTTCTCTCCAGTATGGATTCTCTGGGGTTTGGTAAGGGATGATCTATCGCTGAAAGCTGTTCCACATTCATTACATTCATAGGGTTTTACTCCAGTATGAATTCTCTGATGTTGATTAAGGGATGAAATCCGACTGAAGGCTTTTCCACATTCACTGCATTCATATGGTTTCTCTCCAGTATGTATTCTTTGATGTTCAGTAAGGTAAGCACTCCGACTAAAAGCTGTCCCACATTCTTTACATTCATAGGGTTTAACTCCAGTATGTATTCTCTGATGTCGAATAAGATGTGTACTCCACCAGAAGGCTTTCCCACATTCATTACATTCATAGAGTTTTTCTCCAGTATGTATTATATGATGTTGAGCAAGGTTTGTGCTCCGATTGAAGGCTTTCCCACATTCATTACATTCATAGGGTTCCTCTCCAGTATGGATTTTATGGTGCTGAGTAAGCTCTGTACTCCACCTAAAAGTTTTTCCACAATCATGACATGCGTAAGGTTTCTCCCCAGTATGAATTCTCCAATGTCGAGAAAGAGATGACTTGTCCCTAAAGGCTTTTCTGCATTCATTACATTCATAAGGTTTTTCTTCAGTATGAATTTTCCGGTGTTGATTAAGGTGAGTCCTCCAACTGAAGGCTTTCCCACATTCAATACATTCATAGGGTTTCTCTCCAGTATGAATTCTTTGATGTCGAGTAAGAGATGAAATCCAGCTAAATACTTTCCCACATGTATTACATTCATAGGGTTTTTCTCTAGTATGAATTCTTTGATGCTTGATAAGGGATGATTTATCAATGGAGGATTTCTCATAATCATTACATTCATGGGATTTCTTCCTTGCACAGATTCTCTGATGCTTAATTATGTCAAAGTTATGGTCAAAGCTCTCACCACATGTATCACATTCATTGTGTCTCTGTCCTACAAGAACTCTGTGTTGCATAACAAAGATTGAGCTCATATTAAAATTTATTCCAAATTCATTATATTCAGTATCTCTCTTCCCAAGGAGATTCTTCTTAGCTGTGATATTCACTTGTCTTAAATATCTCTCTTGGATTTCTAATTGTGTCCATAATTGCCCATCATATTCCCAAGTTTGATCTAATTTGGAGTACCGGACATCACTACTTGTGAGTTTTTTCACAATCATCTCCTGTAATGATTTTTCACAAATGTCCTGTTGAGGAATTGGTTCTCTAGTTTCAGGGTCAGCCTCCCAGTCTGAAAGAAATTGAAAATGCAAATGTCTTCTGTTCCACGTGCAGGGGAAAAGGAAATTCTATAGCGGGAATAGTAGAATGAAACAGATAACAATGAGATCATGTTATATGTGGCTTTGACAATTTTTAAATATAACCCTGAAATTTGAAGATATAATAGAAAAGGAGAAAAAGAGCAATAAGAAGGGCTTATGAGCAATTGTAATGGGGAATGGAAACTAGTCCAGTATGCATAGAGAATACGGAAAGCCTATTCAGACAAATTGGAAGATGAACAGGATAATTAGAAGAATAAATTAAAACAGAGGGGATATGGCTAAGAGGAAATATTACAAGATGAGTCATAATTTGAAGAAATACTCTGGTATCAGATTCTAGATACTTATCATTTCGTGCCTGCTTTTTTGTAAAGAGAACCCTGACTATTCTTGATTCTAATCTCATAAAGTTAACCTCCAAGGAATTTTAACCACTACCAAAGTCTTTTTCAATAACAACTTCATGTCTCTAAGAACAGCACTTCTTTCCCCAAAACCTTCTCTAAAGCCTCCTTATGGCAGAGTGGTAGCCTTGGTTCTCAAAACTAAGGCAGGTGAGGCACAGGCTTTGGGAGATTCTATTAATAAAGACCAGTGTAGGCGATGATGATCATTAAAATGTTGGCCACAAGGTGATAATTTCTATTTGTATCTGTGTATGTGTTTTTTTAAACAGAACAACTCAATAAGACAATTTACTAAAGCACGGTGGCGTTATGAACTGTGTTAGTGGAAGAAGTTCCCACATTAATGAAATCACAGCTTTGAAGCTATAACCCTGGCTCTCCAATGTCCACTCGAACCACAATCAAAAACCATAAGCAATCACTCTGCTGCTGTCTAGATGTTTCTTATATATACCTGGACTTATATTATTTTGAACTACTGCCCCCTATCTCTAAGCATCTGTAAAGGTCTTAGAATTCACTCTTTCCTCCCCTTCACCTGTTAAAATTCTTGGTTGCCCTGAACTGTCCCAGCCTAAATGAAAGTGTCCTCTCCGTCCTCAAAGTTTCCTTGTTTCTCTATTTTTCTGTATATTATTCTAGCTTGGGACAGCTAGGTGGCACAGTGAATAGAGCACTGGCCCTGGAGTCAGAAGAACCTGAGTTCAAATCTAGCCTCAAACACATAACACTCACTAGCTGTGTGACTCTGGGCAAGTCACTTAACCCCAACTGCCTCACCAAAAAAAACCTAAAACATTCTATCTTATATATGCTTATCTGAGTACATCAGATTCCCAATCAATCCTATATATTACCAAAATAATTGTGCATAAACAAGGGTTATGCATATTTTCATCTTTATATTACTAGTGCCTAGCACAGGATCTGGAACATAGCAGGCACTCAATAAATGTTTATTGAATTGCTGAATATGCTTACAGGACCTGGGCTTTCCACAGTCGATAGGAAATAATGAGAAGACATCCTGATCCCAAGATAAAGCTCAATCCTATAAGTTGATGCCTTGTGCTATGATCATCTTCTCTAAAACTTGTTTTCATTGTGGGTCCTCTACTTTCCTAGGCTACTAAGATCCACTTAGTCTGACCCCCAATACAAGAACTTCTAAAAACTACTTCGACTTCTTGATTTCGAGCCACTTGGTAAACAAGAAAGGCTTAAACCCTGAGCCCTTGACCAGCTCTCTCCTAGTTCTGACACTCATGTGATCATCATTGTCCTGCGGCTATTTACTTTTTGATGTTTCAATGCCATTTTCCTGTTGTGAACCATTCAATGACCCCCTAAAGACTACAAGGTGACATCTAGTCTTAAGTCTGGCAATCAAAGCCCGATACAATGTGGCCTCAGCCTACTTACATTCTATGACTCCCCCCAAATCCCTGTCTCTCTCTAGTTAGGCCAGTTTCCTAACTGTTCCCCAGTTCAATTGCTAAACATCTTTCAGAGACCAAATAAGATTCAGAGCAACTCCTAGGATCATAAATTTAAAGGTGAAAGGCACCTCAAAGGCTAAATAATCCAACCCCCTTATTTACAGATGAGGAAACTAAAATTGAGAGATATTAAGTGATTTCCCCAAGGTCTCCATAGATAGTGAATGTTAGAAGCATTATCTGAACCTTGGTCTTACTCCTGAATCAGTGCTCTTTCTACTGTACCATACTGCTTTTCTAAAAGAAACTTGCCTTAATTGCTATGGCCTTCATCAATCTCCTCTTCCTATGAACTCTATTGGTCAAGATAAAGCTCATGCCTTTGGTTTCCACCACAGGCCTTAAGGGCTTTGACAATAGTTATTTAACCAATATTTCTATTATTCCAACTCTTTTTTTTCTTATTTTTTGGGGGGCTGGGCAATGGGGTTAAGTGACTTGCCCGGGGTCACACAGCTAGTAAGTGTTATATATCTGAAGCCAGATTTGAACTCAGGTTCTCCTGAATCCAGGGCTGATGCTCTATCCACTGAGCCCCCTAGCGGCCCCTATTCCAACTCTCCATGACCATTTGTTTGGTCCCCACTTACTTACCTGGGCAGATACCTTTTGAGATTGTGTTTTCTACCATCCAAGGTTCTTCTCCTCGCTCCAACTGGGAGATCATATGTGGTTTGGAAACTTGCTGACCTGTTTATAAGGAAAGACACTGAGCCTGGGTTTTGTGCTTCATATCAAAAGCCATACAGTCCCAGTTCCTTGATCTCCAGGACCTCTAAAGAGAAGGCAGAGCGGCATCATGGTGAGTACAAGGAAGCTGCATATTTTTGACTCAATAAAGTACAGACCCTTCTCCTGGGAAGAGGAATCAGAAGCATGCTAAAAACTCTTATCCCTGGACCTCTAGGACAAGTTAAATGAAGCATCTGATAGATCTATAAAACTCTTCACAACTAAGAAAACAAGGATACTTCAGTAGCGAAATTCTGACCCTTACCCAATGAGATAAAGTTTCTATAGTTCTCCAACATCACGTCCCTGTAAAGATTCCTCTGAGCAGGATCTAGTTGCTTCCATTCCTCCTGGGTGAAGTCCACAGCCACATCATTGAATGTCACTGATCCCTAAAACACCAAACACATTCCTCCTCAACTCAAGGCCATCCCATGGCCTTGAGAAGAGTTGGCAGCTTAAAGGATGTTAACAGGATTCTAATAATGTTCTGATAATGCTTAGAGTTTTGAGTATTCCAAATCAAATTACTCCTATGTTCCTAACACTGTGATAAACCTTTTTAAAATCTTACTGTTCTCAGAAGCACTTTTTGTGGCAGCAAAGACCTGGAAAAAGTAGTTATTCTTTAACTGAGGAATGGATGAAAAACAGCAGCGTAAGTTTATAATCAAATGTTATTGCACCATAGGAAATTTATTGTTTAGAATTTTTAAGTCTTTCCAAGATTTCCTTTACAGTATGCTAATTATCATGTAAATTGTTCTCCTTGTTATATACACTTAACTCTGAGTTAGTTTATATAATTCTTCCCAGGTTTCTCTGAATTTGTCCTTTTCATCATTTCTTATGAATTAATGGAATATTCCATTACATTTATATACCATAATTTGTTCAGCCATACCCCAATTCACGGATGCCAACTCTGTTTCCTTTTTTTTTTCCTATAACAAAAAGTATAGCTACACTTATTTTTACTCATATAAACCCTTTTTCTCTTTCTTTGATCTCTTTAAGGAATTTGCCTAACAGTATCACTGGATCAAAAGATACAGTTTAGTGATTTTTGAAGTATAGTTTAAAATTGCTTTCTAGAATGGTTATGCCATTCCACAGTTCTATCAGTACTTCAATTGACCCTATGATATTTAACACGTTTAAAAATTACTTAGAAAAAGGCATAGATGGTATTTTATAAAATTTTTAGAGAACACAAATGTCGGATAACTGGAAAAGACAGCCTGACAGGGGCTTTAAAAATGCTTGTTGAACTGAATAGCTAATATAATGGATGAAAGAGTTAGGATCCAAAAAGCTTTTGACAAGTTAGAATATTAGTCTAAACCTAATAGAAAGAAATTTAATAGGAATATATTTAAAGTCTTAGACTTGAGCTAAAAAAGTAACTTCACAAAGTTAAAATAGCAGTTTGTCTGAAAAAGCTCTAGGGTTTGATGGACTTCAAACTCAATATGATTCAATAGTATGATACAGCAATCCAAAAGCTAATGTAAGTTGAGGCTACATGAAAAGAAACACAGCTTCCAGGAATAAGGAGGTGACAGTTCGTACTCTGCCCTGCAGAGTCAACGTCTAGTATATTCAGTTCTAGCCCTCACAATTTAGGAAGAATTTTGATAAATTGATGAGTATCTAGTGGCGAGCAATCAATATGATGAAAGACCTTAAATTTATGTCACATGAGGATCAGTTACGTTTAGCCTGAAAAAAAAAGATTTCAGGGAGACAATGACTACTGTTCTTAAGAGTTCAGAGGGCTCCAACATGGAAGAGGATTGGATTTGTTCCACTTGACCCAAGAAGGCAAAACTAAGAACAGGTGGCCAAAACTGCGAAGTAATTTACTTAGCTTGCTGTAAGGAAAAAAATCCTTAACAATTGGAGCTATCCAAAAGTGGAATGACCTGCCTCAGAAGATCATAGGTTCTTTCTCACTGGAGTTCTTCTAGCAAAGACTGGATAACTACTTGTTCGGTGTTATAGAGAAGGACCTTTTTTCTTTTTTCTTTTTTTAGCTTTTAAAACTCTTTATTTGCATATTAAAGAATTGTACATTCCAGTAAATAAAATCATTTGAACAAAAAAAAATGGCACTCAGATTAATTGCCTTTATAGCGTGCCAGGACCTTGGTACAGCTTTGCATTTTACTATTAACTAGATTTACTATAGTCCCACTTGGGTTCTTCTTTTCACCAACATGCAAGCTCTTTTAAAAAAAATTTTTTTTAATGCCACCAGGATTCAAACTAGCCAGGACAGGCAAATGCAAAGAGGCAGCAGACTTGGCCTTCATTCAATTTAATGTCAGTAGTTCTTTATTCTTTTGATGTTGAAAGGGGGAGCACAGTTACTTAAACTTCATCCAACCTCTCTGCATCTTACAAAGTTAAACAGCTAAAAGAAGTAAAATTAAGAAGGCGATGCTCGTGGAATGTGCAGTGCCTATTGGCAGGGCAGATTTCATTATGATTCACCTACTTGCTTCTCCTGTTCAATTGTTTCTTTTGAAGGCAGTGGGTTTTTCTCTTGTGTTTCTGTCTTCTTCAATTTAGACTTATTGAATTTCTGAATCTCAGCCCTATCTGGTTTGTCAGACATTTTTGCAGATTAAGCAGTAATGGGCAGGGTGCGCCAGTAAGTCAGATCTCTGAGGTGGCAGCTCCGAAATGTCAAAAGGAACTTTTTTCAAGTATGTGTTGGATAAGATGGTCTTTTAAATTCCTTAAAACTCTGAAATTCTCTGATTCCTCTTTCCCTACAAAATGTTCATGTTCCACAGGACTCATCTTTTTGCTCTTCTCTAAATTCTCTCCTTTAGAGGGCTCACTCATTTGCACAGCTGAAACTCTTACCTGTTAAGCTAATAATCCACAAATCTAGGCTTTGATCTTTCACTCACCCTGCAGTTCTATATATCTATCCTGGGCATCTCCCACAGGAATTCCTGTTTTTACCTCAAATTTAGCCCGACTAGCCTTCCACCTTAATACCGCCTTAGGTTACATGGTACCAATTGAAGAATATAATTAAAATGACAGGGATTGCAAAGGACAGTCAAAAAAAGAAGGAGGGATGCTAAACTTTATGTACATAGATGAAACCTTGCAAAATGCTTTGAAAATGAAAGATTTATGCTAACAGCTAGAGGATAAATAGGTTAGGGAAGAATTAGGAGGACAAACTCACTACAATGACCCACAGACAGCTGAAGAGTATCAGTAATAACTCCACATGGTGAGCAAGAGGGGAGAAATTGAATCTCGGGAGTCAGGTGGGACTCCTACTGAGGAAAGAACTGGGGAATTAAGAGCAATGAAAGAGCTTGGAAGGGATGATGCCTGTATTCTTCGTAGGAAGGGGATGATTAAAGAAGAATTTTAATAATCACTGAGGATGTTATGGAAGTGACCAGTAAAGCTTTGAACCCACAAAGAGCCAACCACTTCATGGTTTGTTGATGCCTCAATGTAGCATATGAATAAGGTATACTGTAGGTCTACTGTGTTTTCTACCACGAAATACTGAATATCTCCAAAGTCTGAGTCTTTATCTTCCACAAACCAGATTCTCCTACCAACAACCCCATTTCTGTCAATGATACTGTATTTAGTGAACAGAAAAGGATGGCGTGAATAATAAAGTCAGAAAGTGATACCTTCTTGTAAATGAAGCCATCAAACATAGATAGCAATGGTGGACCAGTACATATACCAACAGACCTCACTGACACATTGGTTAGTTTTGCTGAACTGTCTTTTTTCTCATTTTTCTTTTATTCTTTATTACACAATACCCTCTAATAATGATCATATTAATTTTAGTGGTATTAGTCAGGATCATCCTATTCAGGGACAAGCTCCTCCATTAACTAAATTCTGCCTACTCAACACTCCTCTTCTCCTGAAGCTAACATGACCCTCTTATTCAGGTCCTGTGACTTCTGACACAGATGTGCCTAGGAGAACAGAAAAGAACATAGATGGTGTTGTCAAGGATAGAAGTGCCATTGACCTTGTAATAAAATTATCAACACCCAGACTTTTGGTATACTCTGTTTCTAAGACCTTGTGTAGCATCCAGCATCAGGTGCTGCACAAGGCTTTCCCAGGGATACATACAGCATTAAGAAACAAAACCAAGGACACACAGACAGAACCACCCAGACAACCATACTCTGATTCTGCCACTCAGAAGTTTTACCTTGTTCTCTTGCTTTTCCTCCTTTCAACACAATCAGTTCTACAGCCACAATATGAGTCAAGTTAGGAATATCTGAGGATGTACCCTGATTTTATCATCTGCCTACAGGCAGATTCAGATTAGGAAACTGAAGCACTCATTTTAACACTTATAGCATCAACTGCTGCTTTCCTGTTTCCGTAGTTCCCCAATTGTTATCTCTCCCTGTCTCTCCTTCCTTCTCTGTCTCTCTTTCCTCCCCCTCCCTACTAATATGTTCATGTGTTCCTTATTTTAAAATAAATTTCCAAGGCCCCAGTGCCCCTTCTAACTACTGTCACATATTTCTACTCCCCTTTTATTAAATATTTGAATAAGGAGTTCACACTCCCTGACAATTCCTCCCTCATTACTTTCTTTAAAAAAATATTATTTTTACAAGCTTTTACTATCTCTCCTCCCACTGCTAAATTGGACCTCCAGCCCCTGAAATTGAACAATTAAAAAAGTACAAAATCCTCATAACAAATACACATAGTCCAGCAGAGGATTCCCACATTGGTCATGTCAAAAAATGTACAGCGGCAGCAAGGTGGCACAGTGGATAGAGTACCAGTCCTGGAGTCAGGAGGATCTGAGTTCAAATCTGGCCTCAGACACATAACACTCACTAGCTAGCTGTGTGACTCTGGGCAAGTCACTTAACTCCATTGCCTAGTAAAAAATAAAAAAATAGATAGATAGATAAATACATCATTCTAAATTTCAAGTGTATCACCTGTCTAAATGGAGGTGGGTGAACTGTTTCATCCTCAGTTGTCTGGACTTGAGGTTTATCATTGCACTTACCAAATTTCTAAAGTCTTTCAAAGCTGTTTTTTTCTATAATGTTGTTTTAATTGTATAAATTTTGCTCACTTCATTCTGCATTAGTTAACTTAGGCCTCAATTTCCTCTGAAACTGTTTTGGCACAGTAATATTTATTATATTCATATACCATAATTTGTTTAGCCATAGTCCAATAAGAAGAATCCCCTTAGCTTCCAGATTTTGTACTACAAAAAATACTCCTATAAATATTTTTATACATGTAAGTCCTTTTCCTCTTTCTATGACCTCTTTAGAAGATCATAGAAACTAGTATAGCTGGGTTAAAGTATATGCATGATTTAGGAGCTTTGGGGGCATAGTTATAGACTGCTTTACAGAATGGCTAGACAATGAGGTTCTACCTAATATCCATCAGATTAGCAAAGATGCCAAAAAGGAAAATGACAAATGCTGAAGGTTCTGTGGGGAAACTGGCAAATTAGTTCACTACTGGTACAACTGTGAACTGGTTCAGCCATTCAGGGAAGCAATTTGGAATTATGCCCAAAAAATTACTAAAGTTTGACCCAGTGATACCACTACTAGGCCTATGACCCCAAAGAGATCAAAGAAAGAGGAAAAGGATCCATTGTACAAAAAAAATATTGTAGCTCTTTTTTGTAGTAGCCAAAAACTAGAAACTAGAGGGATGTCCTCCTATTGGGAAATGGCTAAACAAATTATGGTATATGAACATAACAAAATATTACTGTGCCATAAGAAATGACAAAAGGAACAATTTCAGAGGAAACTAGGAAGAACTCTATAAACTGATGCAAAGTGAAGAGAGCAGAACTAGGAGATCAATTTATACAATGATAACATTATAGAGAAAAACAACTTTGAAAGGCTTTAGCACAAGATGACACCATCCACCTCCTACCAGAAGGGGTGATAAACTTAATGCAGAAAGAGATAAATATTTTTCAAACATGGTCAATGTGGGAATTTATTTTGCCAGACTATAGATTTCTTTTTTTTTTTTTTAGGCAATTGGGGTTAATTGACTTGCCCAGCGTCACACAGCTAGTGTTAAGTGTTTGGTCTGAGGTCGGAGTTGAACTCTGGTCCTCCTGACTTCAGGGCTGGTGCTCTATCCACTAGCTGCCCCTGTAGATTTATTTCTTAAGGGATTTATTTTTCCTTTCTTTCTTTCTTCCTCAGTGAGGGTGGGTAATAAGAGAAACATGTTACTAAAGTTTGAAAGAAAAAGAAAGAAACATATACAAAACACAAGGGGTGAAAATTTTGCAACTGGGGAGAAAAATCAGAAAAACCCCAAGCAATAACAATCTTTAATAAAACAATTGGTATTCATGTATTATTATTCTGTGAAAATACCACAAATTTAAAAATTGCAAATGCTATCAGAAAGGAGAATTACTATTTCTAGGAAGGCACAGAAAGCCATAAAACTCTACTCAAAATAACTGCCAAATTCTAGGAAGAATAGGCCTCCTGAGCTATTGTTGTAATCCAAATAGCCATCAGAGAATTAAAAGTCATTAAAAGTTTTAAAACTTTAATTAATTGTAAAACTTGCCTCATTTTAGTTGTCATTCAAATTTTCTGAATATTTTAACCTTTATTTAACATAAAACTACTTATTTCTATGCAGATTTATCAGCCAAATCACTTAAAATCATAAAATAACAAATTTCAAATAAATAAATCAAGTATTTTATTTTAGCTTTACTTTATATTTACAGACCCAATTTAAGTTGAAATGTCAAAAGGAAGGAAATATGATGAAGACTATGTTTTGTATTATTTCTCTTGCATTAATTAACGTGGCATGTCACAAAAGACAGTGTCTTTTTGTATAGAAATATTCTTATGAATAGAAGTAGGAAGCCAGGAAAACTAGAGAAAGCACCTCACATCTATCCATAGTGAAAATGCACTTAAAGATGTGAGCTCTTTTCATGGGAAGAAAGCTTGATTCCAAAAAGCTGGGACATATCCAAAACCTGGATTTGCCATTTCACAAAAATCTTTTTTCCTGAGGCATCCTATAAAGTTGCTTACTAAATTGCCAAACCCCCCCCCCAAAAAAAATCCCATACTATTGAAGGGATTTTAGCAAAGATGTGCACTGGAAATGATCAAGTTAGTTGGTTACTGCAATAGAGGAAAAAAATTCAAAGCAGTTCCATTGTCAAATGATGTGATACATTCTCAAATAATTGATGTTTTTAACATTTTGAAGCAGGTCACAGAGTAACTGGTAGCCTTGCCATTCTCCTTCAGTATGCAAATGGATAAAACTACATTCATCTTTCAATATAACCAGCTTTTTATTTTTGTTCACTGTGTGCATGCTAATGCCACTAAAAAGAATTCCTATTTTTTGAGTCCTTTTTGAAAACCACAAGTCATCAACAATTTGGAAATAACAAAAGTTGTTTGTTTGGGTTCCAATTTGGGGGAAAAAAACTTTGACTAGAAAGAAAAGCTCCACACTGTTTGCACAGATGGAGCTCTTTCAATGTCTGCTAATACATCCAGTTTTGCTACTTTAGTTAAAAAAGGAAGCTTCTCACATTATCATCACTTATTACTTTTTATAGTCATGCACTGGCAACAATGACTCTTCCAACAACCATGAAAGAAGTTTTGTCAACAGCCATAATAGTCATAAACTTAATTAGAAGCAGGTTTCTGAATCATCTCAATAAAAAATTTTGTTAAGAAATGGGAACTGAACATTAAGAATTTCTCTACCACATGCAGAAATTCATTGGCTTTCAAAAGGACAAGCCTTAAAGTACCTGTCTGAACCTCAGTTGTAAAAGTTTCACTTTTTCTGAAAGAAAAAAAAAATCCATCTTAGAACATTTTGAAAGAAAGGACTTTATCCATTGCTTGGTTTACCTAAACCAGGGATGTGGAACTTGTGGCCTCGAGGCCACATGTGGCCTTTTAGGCCCTTGGGTGCAGCCTTTTGACTAAGTCCAAGTTTTACAGAACAATTCCTTTTATTAAGGGGATTTGTTCTGTGAAGTTTGGATTCAGTCAAAGGGCTACACTTGAGAACGTAAAGTGCCACATGTGGCCTCGAAGCCACAGGTTCCCTACCCCTGGAACCTTTCAATTCAAGGTTCTAATATGACCATTATGCATACTGTTGAAAATTTATAAACTTTCTTGGCTAAGCTTGCCAATACATGGAAGAAGAGAGTAAAAGCCAACATCCTTAAAAACTTTCAAATGCTGAAGAAAATGTTTTACCAAGATGAAATCGAGATATGAAATTCTCTGTCAAAAGTTATTTCCATATTTATAACATTAAAGCTAAATCAAGGGTTCACTATCACTTTCTTACTGATATAAACTACATCAAAGGTGTGGACCTGACCAAAGAAAAACTCATTGATATTAGGATAAAAAACAACTTCAAATGGAGTTTAACTCAAAAAGTCTTAGTAAAATTCTCATGTTCCTTGAGAAAAGTTTATCCTTTCCTTGTAAAGCAAGCTATGAAGGCTTTAATTCCATTTGCAACAATATATCTTTGCAAATTGAAATCCAACACTTGGAACCATCAAAACAAAACCAAAAAAACTGCTTAAATGTCCAACATGATGTGTTCCCTTGTCAAAGTCTATTTGACAATTTATTGTTCTTATTCAAATTAAGCAACAACAGTCTTCACACTGATGTCTTTGAAAAATAAAATTTAACTTCAAGTTGCAAATATATTAAATGAATTGTCTTATTATTCAGTGTGTCCATTAAAAAGTATAAATATCACAAATGTGGTTTGGTATTTTTTAACATTTTGGTAATATTATTTTAATGTCATTGGCTTCCTTTGTAATCCTATGTGTTTCATTTTATGTATCTGAAAATCTTATTCTGTAAAAGGGGCTACAGTCTACCCGAACGTAAAAGGGGTACATGACACAAAAAAAGGTTGAGAACCCCCTGAGCCAAATAATAAAAAAGAAACATAAGTCTGAAAATGAATACTGATCTGATTTATGGAGAGATTTCCACTAAAGTCTTACTTTAATGTCTTATTATGGCATGTAGGTGACCCTGCGGTAGAAAGTCAAGGCCTCCAGAGCACAGGCTTTGACAGTTCTTACAAAGTTAGAATGACCTCAAGTATGGACCAGTGAGAGTATATCTATCATCTGAAGATCCATTCTTGACAAGTCATGAAGGATTATTTCCAAGGTGGCTACAGGGTGATGACTTTTTTTTAATAATGCTCAAGAAAATCTTCTAAGTTATAAAGGGGCGGTGATGTGCATCAGTGAAGACAGTATCAACATTAATAAAATCACAGTTCCTTGGAGTACTGAAGTATGGAGAGATTAATTTTTGTCTACTGAACAAATGGAAGGAATCATTGCAGACAACTACAGGGCTCAATAAACTTATCTGTAAAATGTGGGTTGTTTACAAAGATAATCTATAAGGTCCCTTCCAACTCTAGATTCTACAATCCTATAATATTATGACATTAGCTTCCCAGACAGACTAGGTAAACAGTACTAACCTTATGTGTCCCAGCTCAAAATCTGATGAGGGCTCCCATTACCTTAAACATAAAGGAGTGAGTTCTTTGACCTACCTTGCAGGATATTAGTTTTACTGGCACTTGTGTTAGCCCTGCAGTTGAAAGAATACTGGACTTAGACTCAAGAGACGAGGTATTATATAATACCTACTATGTGTCAGGCAATGTGTGAAGCACTTTACAATTATTATCTCATTTGATCCTCACAAGAACCCCGGGAGGGAGGTACTTTTATTATCCCCAATTTACAGTTGAAGAAATGGAGGCAGTAAAAAGTTAAATGATTTGCCCAAGGTCACACAGCTAGTAAGCATCTGAGACCAGATTTAAATTCAAGTCTTCTCAACTGCATGTCCAATACCCTATCCACTGTACCACCTAGTTTCTTCTCATATATGGGAGTACAATGTGTAATAAGTCCAGAAAAGTAAGCTAGAGCCAGTCTGTGATAGTCTATAACTGCCAGGCTAAGGAGTTTGTACTCTATCCTGGAGGCAATAGGGAGCCACTGAAAAATTTTGAGCAGGGAATTGACATGGTCAGATTATTTTGGTAACTGTTCAAGATGGAATGGGGAGGAGACAAATAGTGAACAGGGAAACCAGTTATAAGGCTATTACAACTGTCCAGTCCAGAGGGTCATAAGGGCCTGAACTGGGGTAAAAAGCAAACATATAGAGAAGGGGATGGTTACAAAAGTGCAGGTAGAACTGAAAAGATTTAGCAAATAATTAGATATGTAGAATAAAAGAGTCAAAGATAACTCTGAGGTTACAAACCTGTGTGAAAAGAGGGAGAGTGGTACCCTAAACATAAATAAGGAGTCAGGAGAAGGGGGTGGGTTTAACAGGGAAGATAATCAATTATTTTGGACCTGTTAAGTTAGAGAAGCCTACAGAACAGCCAGATGAGACAATGTGAGTCTAGAGTTCAAAAAGAATATGTCTGGATAAGTAGATTTGAGAATTATCTGCACAGAGATGCTGATTGAACCCATGGAAGTAAATGAGATGACCAGGAAAAAATGTGTAGAAAAAATGAGAGAAGATCTAAAACAAAGCTTTGTAGGACATCTAAGCTTAGAATGTGGGAAATGGATGAGGAATTGACAAAGAAAATTCAGAAGAAGCAGTTAGATAGACAGGAGAAAAACCAGACGACGGTAATGCCATCAGTGCTGAAGGAAGAGAAAGCACACAGTTGAATGGGATGGTCACCAATGTCTGAAGCTGCAAAGAAATCAAGAAGGATAAGGCCTGAGGAAAAAGCCACTAGATTTAGCAATTCAGAGATGTTGATAACCTAGAAGAGAGCAGTTTCAGGAGTAGTGAAGTCAGAAACCATATTGCAAAGGAGTGGGAGGTGACAAAGTAGAGTCGAAGAGTGAAGACAATTTATTTTTGTAAATTTGGCTGCAAAAGTGAGAAGAGATAGCGGATCAAGTGAAGGGTTTTTAGGGATGGGAGAGATATGTGCATTATTGTAGGCAGCAAGAAGGAGCCAAAAGTAGAGACTGAAGATAAAAAAAGAGCTAATAATGGATCAAAAGGACAAGCTCCTAGAGGAGTACTAGGAAAAAGTCTAGTCATGGCAAGAAAAAAGGTCACCTTTTCTTCAAAGATTGAAGCAAGAGAGGAGAGAATGGGAGATTTTATAGGGAGTTTCTGAAGTATGGAATTGGAGAGAAGAAGGAACTCATAGTGGACAGTTTCATTTTCTCCATAAATTAAGGGATGGGGTCTTCTGCTCAGACTAGAAAGGCATTGTAGGGGTCTTGAAGAGATAAGAGGTTTGGAACAACTATAGTGGTAACTATGAAAGTTAACTAGGAAAGAATAAAAGGAATGCCATGAAGTCATGCAGGTTCAGTTGAAATAAGAACATAAATTCTTAGTTGAACCAGTTAGAATGGTTGTTTGATTTCCATGGGTGTTCAAGCTACACATCAAGTAGGAGCAGAGAATGTAGGTGGCAGGAGTAACCCTGGGTTAGGATTTGGTAAAAAATGATAGGATAATGTAGCAAAAGGTGCAAGGATAAAGGGCAATGGAGAGTTTAATTTTGTTGGGAAAAGCAGCTATAGGACAAGCTAAGGAAATATTTTTACCCTCTGAAACCAGCACTGGGAGAAAGAGGAAAGTCTCACTCACCTGAGACCAGGGTGTCATGAGCCCTGCAGCCATTCTCTCCTGCTTTGTGCTTCCCTCTATAGGAAAATCCAAGTCCTAAGAAGGCAGAGCTAGAGAAGAGAGAGGAGCCATGAGGGAGAACATACTTTGAAATCATGGGATTTTAGAGCTAAAAGAGGAACTTAAGTCAACCCAACTCCATTTCATAGGTAAGGAGACTGAGTCCCAGAGGAGTTAAAGGGCAAAGAAGTATACATTTCTACAATGCAGTATAAAAAAAGCACTAGACTTGGAGTCAGAGAACCTAATTTCAAATCTGTGCTTGGCTACCTGCTATGTGACTTACCTAAGGCGCTAACATTGAGACTCTCAGACTCAGTCTCCTCAGAAACAATAAGAGATTAGAAGGGATTATCATTATGGTCTCTTATGGCTCTAAATCTTATTACATGAGATAAGTGATTGTCAAAGACCACATAGGTAGTGTCAGAATAAGGATATGAATCCAGGTCTTTGAACTCTACGTCCATTGCCCTTTCCAATATACCACAAATCCTGCCTTAAAGATGTGACTCACCAAGCTAGGATTCCTTACAAACCGGCTGGATATGAGAGAGGCAGATGGAAGAGAGCCCAGAATCATTGCTGGCCTCTCCACAATCAGAGGGAAAGTCCATAAGTACCACTTTCTTCTGAGAAGGGGAACCACCAAAAGTCTAAAAAAGGGAAATAAAGGGTAGCTAGGTGGCACAGTGAATAGAGCACTGGCCCTGGAATAAGGAGGACCTGAGTTCAAATCCAGCCTCAGACACTTACTAGTTATGGGCTGCTGGGCAAATCACTTAATCCCAATTGCCTCCAAAAATAAAAATAAAATAAAAAGGGAAACATTAGGGTAGGATTTCCTAGGCAGATCTATGGCGAAGAAACAAAACCAAGGACAGATGCCACTGCAAAATGAGCCAAGCAGAACGTTTCCTCTTAAGATATAACTAAGTTCAGTTCCAAACATAAGACTATACTTTGGAAACTCATCTATTCCTGTACTTTTGACTCACGGTTCCCTCTATTTCCTCCCTCCCCCACTTTCTTTAAGTTTCTTAAAGGTCCTTTTCAATCTTACTTCATATTCCTCACTTTCATACACTCTATACTCCAGCCAATCTGAACTACTATATATTGCCCAATTTTGTGCTTTCTCCCGCCTTCCTGCTACAGAGCAGTAAGGAGCCACGACCCTCTCCAACTGACTGCTGAAATGCTTTTCTTCCTTCAAGGTCCAACTCATGTATAAATTAATAGAGTTATCAAATTTAAGAGCTAGAAACAACCTCTAAGATGATCATCTAGTCCAAATTCCCCTTTTTAGAGAGGAAGAACCCAAATCCTAGAGAGGTTAAGTGACTTTTCTAAAATCATGTTAACTAGTAATAGCAGACCTGAGAGTTCTCCCTAGATCTTATTACTAAATATCCAACGTTCTTTCCACTACACCAGGCTCTCTTTCTTGATCCTTCCTCTATGAAACAGTCTCTGAGTTCAAAGTGCTTTCTTTCTTCCTTGAGTTTACTGATAGCCCTATGTCCACATCTCTTCTTTGCCGCTATTATGTTCTACCTTGTATCATATTTATTTGCAAAAATGTGATTTCTTCTCTGTTAGACCACAATCTCTTCGAAGGGAGGGCTGGTTGTTTATCTTCGTATCTCCAATGAAAACAACAACAATGTCTTGAATATAGAAGATGCTTGATTAATTAAACTGAAATTAATTAAACTGAAGGGATTTTTCCAGAAACCAGGTGGTAAAGGTGCATGGGGGAGAGAGGAGAGAAGGGAAGAGGTTGCTGTATCCCTAGAGAACAGTATAGTGGGTCTAATAGGACTAGCTAGACCAGCCCACAGAACTGAAGCAAATAACTATGTGATAGGTGTGGTAAGAAGGAGAGTAAGAGATCAGCTAGGGTTTCTAGTCACTTTCTACCTCAACCATTCCTTCAAACACCTTCCCCTGAAGTGTCTGTTTGCCTTTGTCACACACTAGAGAGATTTCCTCCCCATATCTCCATATTCCCCCAATCTATTATTGCCACCTCTATCCTCAGGCATTTGATTCAAACCTTCCATCCTCACCTCCCCTCCTCACTAACCTCTCTATGTTGTGACTTCCCCAAAGACTCTGTCCTTAGGTAGGATCATCAGGAATTGCTCCAGTACCAGCAGCCCTAAAAACTTCTCCTTCCAATTTTTAATCTCTAAATTGAAGCTTAAGCTAAAGGTTCCAGGTCCAGTGTTTATCCTACTAATATGAAAAAGTTTAATCCCTCTTCCACCTAACGATCCTTCAAATATTTTAAGACAGAATTCCTGTTGTCACTAAGTATTCGTCTCAGATCAAAACTCACAAGCTCCTTTAACTTAGTAGTCTCATGACATGGTCTCCTTCCATACTTAGAAAATTTTCACTAAACTATCATTATCCCTCTTTATCTTTCCTCCCTTTCTCAGCTTTCTTTCTCTTTCTCTCAGTTAGAAAAAGCTACCTACATTCAATGCCTTCACTTCCTCTCTTTGGACTAATTTCTTGATCCTTTGTAATTTGGCTTCTGATCTCATCACAACTGAAACTTCTCTCTCCAAAATTACCAATGATTTCTTAGTGATCTTATTAATTAGCAAATAGAGTAACTCTTTAGTTTTGATTCTGACCTCAGAAACTGTTCTCTCCAGTTATTTAGGCTCTCTTAATGACCAATTCTAATGGCCTTTTATCAAGCCTCATCCTTCTTGACCTCTGTGCAGTGTTTATTACCCTCTTCTCCTTGATAGTGTCTTCTCTCTAGGTTTTCATGCTGCTACTTTCTTCAGGTTCTCCTCTCACTTAACTGGCCACTCCTTTTTGGTCCTCTTTACTGGATCTTCATCCAGGTCATGCACACAAACCATAGGTATCCCACTGGGCACTCTTCTCTTTTCCTTCTATACTATTTCACTTGGTGATCTCATCAAGTCTCATAGATTCAATATCATCTCTCTGCTGATGATTCTCAAATCTACTTATCCAGCCCTAATTTTCTCTGCTGTCCTCCAGTCTTACACCTCCATGCCTACTGGACACCTCAAAATGGATGTCCCACTGACATCTTAAACTAAACATGTCCAAAACTAAATTCATTATTTCCACCACCACCCTCAACCTCCCCCCTCTTCCTAACTTCTCTATTACCACTGAGGGTACCACCATCTCCATCAGCTAGGCTCACAACCTAGGCATTATCCTCAACTCCTCACTTTCTCTCACCTCCACACATGCATATCCAATCTGTTGCCAAGGCCTCTAGATTTTACCTTCATAACATCTCTCATACATATCTCTGACACTGCCATCACACTGGTAGTATCCTTTATCACCTTACCCCTGGACTGTTGCAATGTCCTGTTGGTTGGTCTCTCTGCCATAAATCTCTCCCTAGTCCAATCTATCCTCCACTCCATTGTCAAATTGATCTTCCTAAAGCACACATCTGACAATATTATCTTCCTATTTGATAAATGCCAATAGTTCCCTATTCCCTCCAGGATCAAATACAAAATCCTCTATTTGGTATTCAAAGCCCTTCACAGCCTGTCCCACTTATACACACACAAACACCCCACTTCCTACTTTGTAGTCTTCTTACACCTTATACTTGTCCATATGCTCTAACTGGACTGCTTGCTATCTTGAACAAAAAAAAAAAAACTCAACCAGGCATTTTTCCATGGCTGCTCCCAGGCCTGGAATTCTCTCCCTCCTCAACTCTACCTCCTGGCTTCCCTGGCTTCCTTAAAGTACTAGCTAAAATTTTACCTTCTATAAAAAGTCCTTCTTGTTCTCCCTTAATTCTAGTGACTTTTCTCTATTGAATATTTCCATTTTAACCTGTATGTAGTTTGTTTGCACACAGTTGTTTGCATGGCATCTCCCCCATAAGTCTGTGATCTCCTTGAGAACAGGGATTGTCTTTTTGCCTTTTTTTTTGTATCCCCAGTGCTTATAGCAGTGTCTGATACATAATAGGTTTTTAATAAATGTTTACTGACTGAATGACCAACAAAATCTGATAGGTTTTTTCTCTTTCTTAATTCTTCTTGACATATCTACTTCATTTGGCTTCAATGACCACTCTGCTCCTGGATACTCTCTCCTTTTTGGGTTTTCGTAACATCATCCTCACCTCGTTCACCTCCTGTCTGTCCTCAGTGTTTTTTGTTTGCTTACCATCTATATCACTCCCTCTAATTGTGGGTATTCACCAAAATTCTCTCCTAGGGTCTTTTCTCTTCTCCCACTCTACTTTCTTAATAACCTCACCAGCTCCCATTGATTTAACTATCATTACATATCTCTATATCCAGTTCCCATCCTTACCCTGAGCATCAATAATACATCATCAGTTGCCTACTAGACATCTCAAAATGGACAGACATCCTATAGATATCTCAAACTCAGAACAGAACTCATTATCTTTCCCTGTAACCCCTCCCTCTTCCTAATATCTCTATTTCTGTCCCAGGTATTTCCATGATTACAGTATCTCAGGTCTGTAACTAAGGCATTACTTATAATAGATTTCTCACTCTCTCTCTCACCTCACATAACCAAATAGTTTCTAAATCCTAAATACTGCTGCTTTAACCTTCACAATACCTCTTACATCTCTACTCATACAGCTACAACCTCAGTTCAGGTCCTCGTTACTTCTTACCTAGATTATTAAAATAGCTTCTTAATTGGTTCTCCTACCCTAATTTTTCCCCTAATCCAGCTCATCTTATATACTGCTGCTAAAGTAATTTTTCTAAAATACAGATCTGACCAAGTGACTCCCCTACTCAATTAACTCCAGTGGCTTCCTACTTCCTCTAGGAAACATTTCTATTTAGCTTTTGAAGCCCTACTCAACCCAATCCTAATCAATCCCTAATTGTAGGTGAAGGCTCTGTCCCGGGTCCTTTTCTTCCCTCAAACTACTTCATTTGATGATCTCATCAGTTCCTATGGATTTAGTTATTATCTCTAAGCTGATTATTTTTAAATCTGCCTATCCTAACTTAACCACTTTGCTGACTTCCAGTCTCTCATCTCCAACTGCCTTTCAGACATCTCAAACTGGATGTTCAGTAGACATCTTAAATTCAACACTTCTAAAACTGAACTCATTATCTTTCCCTTTAAACTTTTCCAATTCCAAAATTCCTTATTATGGTAGAAGGTGCCAACATCCTCCCAGTCCCCTCAGGCTTACAATCTAGGCGTCATCCTCAATGCCTGTCTCTTACCATCACTACCACCACCATATCCAATCTGTAGCCAAGACCTGTTGATTCTACCTTTGCAACATTTCTAGAACATGACCGCTTCTTTCCTCTGACACAGCCACCACTCTTGTGCAAGCCCTTATCACTTCACTCCTGGACTACTAAAATAGCCTACTGGTAGGTCTGCCTGTCTCAAGTCTCTCCCCACTCCAATCCATCTTTCATTCAGCCACTAAAGTGATTTTACTAAAGTGCAGGTCTGACTATGTCTCCCCTGTACTCAACAAACTCCAGTGACTCCCTATTGCCTCCAAGATAAATACAAAATGATCTGGCATTCAAAGCACTTTTTAACTTAGCCCTCTCCTACCTTTCCAGGCTTTTTATACTTTACTTTCCACCACATACTCTTCAATTCAGTGATGCTGACCTCCTGGAGGTTCCATGAACAAAACACTCCATCTCACATCTCCAGGCCTTTTCTCTGGCTGTCCCCCAGGCCTGAAATTCTCTTCCTCCTTATAGCTGCCTACCAGCTTTCTTTAAGTCCTAAACAAGATCCTATCTTTAATAGGAAGCTTCTCCCAACCCCCCTTAATTCTAGTGTCTTTTCTCTTTTAATTATTTCCTATACTTAATCTGTGCATATCTTGTTTGTATGTATTTACGTATCAAAGTCTCTCCCATTAAATTGTGAGCTCCTAAAGGGCAAGGACTGTCTTTTGCCTCTTTTTGTACCCTAGCACTTAGCACAGTGCCTGGTACATAGGAGGCACTTAATAAATTTGTATTGTCTGACTTACCTTTCCAGCCTCAATGGACATTACCACCTTCCTCTCACACTTCAGTCAAATTGACGTTCTCTGTGTTCCTCAGACACAACATTCCATTTCCCATCTTTGTACCTTTCTATTGGCTATCCTCCATGCCTATATTGCACTCCCTTCTTACCTCCCTTTCTTCCTTTAAGATGCAACTAAAGCACTAGCCCAATAGGAAGCCTTTCCTGATCCTCCAAATTGCTACCTTGTATTTGGCAACTTTGTATATATTTGTATCCGTTCACTTTATAATTTTTGTATACTTGTTATTCCCCGAGTAGAAGGTAAGCTCCTTGCTGGTAGGGAAAAGTATTTACCAACTGAATGACTGATTAATGGTAAGATCCCTTATCATTCTGATCATATTCCTCTGGGTGAACACTGCAGCTTCTTAAGTTGGAGCCCAACACTAAATGCAGAACTCCAGAAGTGTTTGGTCAAGGAGTGAATATAATAGGATTGTTATCCCCTTGTTCTGAATACCATTCTTC
This sequence comes from Vombatus ursinus, assembly GCF_900497805.2. Classification (NCBI taxonomy): domain Eukaryota; kingdom Metazoa; phylum Chordata; class Mammalia; order Diprotodontia; family Vombatidae; genus Vombatus; species Vombatus ursinus. Next base: position 63,396,990 of record NW_020954556.1, read on the forward strand.
TATTAATAAAAAAAAATTATGTTGGCTTTTTTTTTTCAACCACATCACACTGCTGACTCACACTGATGAAGCTTAGAGACCAGTATAAAACCAACGTCTTCTTCACATGAACCAGTATCCAGGTATGTCTCTTCCATCCTGCTCATGTACAGTTGTTTTTTTTAATCCAAGTCTAGACTTGACGAGGAAGCTAAGTAGCACAGGGGACTGGGCCTGGAGTCAAGAAGACCTCAGTTCAAATCCAGCCTCAGACACCTACTAGCTGGGTGACCTAAGCAAGTCACTTAACCCTGTTTGCCTCAGTTTCCTCATCCATCAAATGAACTGGAAAAGGAAATGACAAACCACTCCAGTATCTTTGCCAAGAAAATCCCAAATGGGGATATGAAGAGTTGGACATGACTGAAACAACTGAACAATGACAACTGGGATTTGACACTTAATTATTTCCATTAAAGTTCATCTTAGTAGATTTGGCCCATATTTACAGGTTGTTGAACTAATTTTCGTTCTCAATTCTATCATGACATCTTAGTCAGTCAGTCAAATATTTATTAAGCATTTATCATGTGCCAGGCACAGAGCTAAGTGAAGGGATACAAAGATAATCCCAGCCTTAACTATTCCCACTACCTTTATGTCACAAAAAAATTTGATAAACACTCCATTTATGCCTTCATCAAAGTTTCACCCAAATAAATAAAAGTGTTTTTAAAAAAATAGGGACAAAAAGAAGCCTAGAAGCCCTGGCCCTGGAGTCAGGAGGACCTGAGTTCAAATCCAGCCTCAGATACATGATACTCACTAGATGTGTGACCCTAGGCAAGTCATTTAACCCCGACTGTCTCACAAAAAAAAAGAAGCCTAGAGCATTCCATTTGAAACTCTTTCCAAGTTTATATATATATATATAGATATATATGCATATATATATAAATACATATGCATAGATACATACATATATTTACTGTATACTAGTAGAATCATAGATTTAGAAACTGAAGGGACTTTCAGGGACATCTAGTCCAATGTTTTATTTTACAGTTGAGGCAACTAAAGCCCAGAGAGGCTGTGATTTACCAAGGTCACAAAGGTAATCAGGAGCAGAGCTTGGATCTGGACCCAAATCCTCCAAATCCAGCCTTTCTTCTACTGCACCACACAATCCTTATGTCTGACTGTCCAACCAGTTCTGAATCCACCTAACTGTACTATCACTTGTGGGCTTCACATCTGTGAAATGAATTTCATCATTCAATGAGACATGAGACTTTGTTAAATGTCCTGGTGACATTTAAATATACTACACTGGCAGAATTTGACAGAGTTGTCTAAGAATTCAGTCAAAAAAAGAAGGGAGGTTAGTCTGGTACAACTTGTTCTCAATGAACTTATGCTGGATCCTGGCAACCACAAATTCCCTTTCTAAATACTCACAAACTATACCTCCACAAAGTGTTTTAGAATTTTGCCAAGAATTGGAGCAAAGCTCACTACCTTCTCCTTTTAGAAAGTTAGTATTATTTATTCATCTCCAATACTCCCTGTTCTCCATATTTTTCAAAAAAACATTAGCAGCAGCTCAGCAATCACACCTGCCAGTTCCTTAAGTACCCTGAGAGGTAGTTCCTGATGAACTGAGGATAGAGGAATTGAAAACAAGATCACTTCTGCTGGCACTTTTACAAGAAGGAATGAATGAATGAATGAATGATCATTTATTAGGCACTTACTATATGCCATGCACTGCAATGTACTAAGAGCTCAGAATTCTCCTTATTATCCCCCAGGATGAACTACTATAGACTCAACCCAATGCCAGTCAAGACAAAAATAGGACTGAGTCAGTAAAATAGCAAACACAGTAACACTGTCTAACCTCAGTGCCCCATAGAAATGGCCAGACCCCCCAAACATACAAATAGATACATGACAAGTTTTATTCAGTCAAGAAATACTTAACATGTATATACTACTGTACTTCAAGCACTGTGGCAGATATAGATAGATAGATATGCAGGCACACACACACACATACACATACACACAGAGTGGGATATATAAGATATATAAGAATTAAGGCAAGGTTCCCTAATTCCAGTGAATAAGGAAATGCATGTAGGCTCTGATATAATCAGATACTGTGAATCATGGACACAGGACTCTTCCCTAATATACAGACATATACACAAAGACCTCTTCTCTGAAAAAAATACACATATAAAGGAATTTTTCTGGACATACAGATATATATATATGTATATGTATACACACACACATATGTAGGGTTCTTTTCTAAAACACAGACATAGGGCTCTTCTCTGTCACAGAAAAAATACAGGACATTTTTCTTGGACACAACATCTATAGAAGGGCTATCAAACATCCAAAGCCACATGTATATTGGACTATTCTCTAATACTCAGAAGAGTAGGCACACAGGGTTTCTGTATAATATACAAACACAAGGCCCTTCTCTGGCACACACAAACTCAGATCTCCTGACAAAACACAGACATAGCATCAGAGGGTTCCTCAGTGAAAAGCAAAGAAATATTTATACAGGGCTTTTCTCTAGCACAGTGACACATACCAGGCACAAAGTGATATTCATACATATCGCTTAACTATTCAATCCTTAATGTAGTCTTTCTTTGATTCAGTTATAAGAACAAAGGGCTTTTCTATGAAACATACATACTCTACAAAGAACTCTCTTACATGCACAGACAACAGGCTCCGTTCTGATACACTTGGCTTATTCTTAGACAGACATATATACTCAGGACTCTACTCTGATATACAGACACATGATTGTGACCCAGACATATGAACAATAGTTTCAAAAGTGTATAGGATTTAGACTTAGGAAGGAATTGGAGATCACCTAACCCAGGCCCATCATTTTACAGATGAGAAAACTAAAGCATAGAGAGGTTAAGCGACTTGACCACTGTAACATGGCTATTAAATGTCAGATCTAGAATATAAACTCCAAATCCAGCACTATCTCCACTCCATCCACCATGCTGTAATACTCCATGATGGAGGGAAGCCTGGAAAAAGGGGCAGGGTATTTCTTTAAATGACAGTGTCACTACAATTAAAACTGTTCTTAAATATTCAATTATAGATTTAGAAATGAGGAAAGAATAAGATAATGTTTACTCAATACCATCCCCTTCCTTCCCCTGTACCCCCCCAACTTAGAATCAGATAGTGTTGGAAGGAGCTTCAAAGTTTATCTAATCTAAGTCTGTCATTTTCCTGATAAGGAAAATGGAGGACAAGAGAAGTTTAGTGGTCCTACAGGGCTAGGATTCAAACCCAGGCCCTCTGACTCCAAACCCTGCGATTTTTCTACTGCAACATGCCACCCATTCTCTCACACAGCAACACACTGCTCATCTTTCACACACACACATAGTCTTTTCTGACACACATAGACAGCTTCCTACTGCCCCTTCTAGCTCTAAACTTAGGATCCTACATCCTTAGGAAAACAAAGGCTTTCTCTGATGCCCTCCAAATGGACAAAGTATGTCTCTGAAACAGACATATAAAACATTCTCTGACTTCTCCAAGGACGTGGAACGGACCTCTCCTTTGACACACAAGCACACAGATCCATAGGTCTCTTCTGACACACACACTCACGACTCTTCAGTGAGACAGAAAAAGGCATGACACAAATGGGCACATTATTCAGGACTACACACACACACACACATGCACGCACACGAGTGTGGGCTCTCAGGCAGTTTAGGTTCCTGACTCCTCCATCCCTCTACCCCCCCCCCCCCCTCACCGCTACTTAGCCGCCTCAGAACACAGGAACGCAAGGCTGGGCTGCTCCTGCAGTCTCACTCCCGCCAAACTACGCTTCCCAGAAGACGCCAGGGTTACCTAGACTTCGTTTCCCGAAGGCCATTGCTCACAATGAAGAAGTTCCATTCTCATTTTTTTTTTTTAATCTTTTAAGGCTTCTGGGAAACTTCAGAGATCTCAGTAGGGGGTCTTAGCGGAAAAGGCCTCTGGGAAATGTAGTACAATTGCCTCCCTTCTTGTGGGTGAAGCCTAAAGGTAAGGAATGAAAAATCTTCACCTCCTGGAAGATGGGGGTGTTTTGAATCTCTGACTTGGTGGGATGAAGTACTACTCCTCCTTAGTTCTGAATTCTGAATTATTTGTTGCTGTTCAGTTGTGTTCCACTCATGAGTGCATTTGGCGTTTTCTTGGCAAAAATACTGAAGTGGTTTGCCATTTCTTTCTCCAGCTCATTTGACAGATGAGGAAACTGAGGCAAATGGAGTTAAGTGACTTGCCATATTTGAAGAATCTTCCTTAGCACCTAGCTGCTCCTCACCACTACCCCCTAGGCCCTCCTAAACACTGCGTTTCCCCCAGGACCCCCTGAGTCTTTAACCACCCTTGGTACTTTGGGGAGCTACTGCCACTCCTGCTGAGGCATCCAGGCCTTCTTGATTGTTCCCAAGAGACAGCGCTCCTCCACTGCACTCCACCACCACCCCTGACCGAAATCACAAAATGCCCCTCATATTCCTGAATTTTTTGTTCCTTTGAGTGTCACAATCCTCCAGAGCTCCAGGGCTCTTTGAATTCAGGACAAATGCACCCCTCTGACTCCTGCCTACCCCACTGAGGTTTCCCTCCCCCTTGGCCCTGAATTCTTGGAATGGCCACCCCAAGGTTCTTGAATCTGAGCTACAGTGAAATAACAATAACTCACAAATGATGGGGTGCTTGGGTGCTTGTACCCAGATACACTTCCAAGATCATATTTCTCCCTAGCCTCAAGGCATTATCCCTGACAGTTTCCCTCCAGCCCAAGGACCCTATCTCTGGCAATAACTCATGAGGGGCCCAGTGAGGCAAACTATCTCTCCTTGTTACAAGAACAAGCTGACGTCTGTAGAATTGCCCTTGTATGAACAGGACAAACTTGTACCAGCAGAACTATCAAGTACTGATGTCCACAGTTAACATATACAATCCAGAGGTCAAGCTGTAGACATTAATTCCTGAAACTATCTTGTTACAGACATAACAAACCAAAAACACACCCCTTAGGCAACCCCCCCTTCCCCATAGTTTCCAATAGTGAATGACGTAGTTGTATTATATCACTTAATTAGCATATTTGGCACATAATCCACTATTTTTCCTATATAAGCTTTAGCATCATTTCTGTTAGGTTGCAACTTCCCTAAGGAGCTCTGCCTACCATGGCAGGTTCCTTGAGAATTCTTGCCCGCTGTGTAGCGCAACAATAAATCTTTGCCACCTTGACTTAAAGAATGTTTGAGTCTGTGAATTCATTCCAGACGACCCATCTTATACTCTAGTCCTTGAAGGTTCTAAATTTCTCAGATCACAACAACAAACATGAAGTTAAGCATTTAATGTCAGAGTCACTGTGTTAGATGCTAGGAATACAAATGCAAATAAAAATGAAACAATTCTAACTCCCAAGAGCTAGTTACTCCCAAGAGTAAAGTTACTGGATAACCCACTATCCAGTGCCTCGCCTTCAAGTATTTAAAGACTTTTTCTCAGAATTTAGACTTCTGCTATCACTATGTGCTTGAGGAGCAGTTAGGTAGCATAGTGGATAGTATGCTGGGTCTAGTCAGGAAGACTTGAGTTCAAATCTGCATTCAGACACTTACTAGCTATGTGCCAGGCACCCATGGTAAGTGCTCTACTAACATTATCTCATTTTGTCCTCACAAACTTGTAAACTATGTTATATTATTATCTCTATTTTACAAATGAGGAAACTGAGACACTAAGTGGTTGGTCAGGATCACATAGTCTGAGATCAGATTCAAACCTGGATCTTCCTAACCAAGTTCTACAATTGACCATCTAGCTATCTAGTCACACAATTGCTTCCTACTCATTTTTTGTATCTCTAAGTTATAGTTTCACTATCTCCTGAGATTATCATCTGCACCAAGTCCTTTTATATAGGCAGATGATTTACTGATAATTGTTAATCTTTTTCAATTTATCACACAGCTGCCAAAATAATCTTTGTTAGACACAAGTCTAAGTCACTCCACTTTTTAAAAACTTTCTACTGCCTCTAGAATAAAATACAAGTTCCATTTTGTCTTGTTTTCCTCTGGACCTGTGATTTCATTGGTGTGGGAAACTACAGATGACAAAATTCCCTCTACAAATGCAGATCAGCAATTCTGTAATTTAGTCTTAAACATACTTAGGACATTCAGAGGCAAAGTACCTTGATCAGGGGTTCTCAGTCAATTGGTGTCAGAAGTGGGTCTCATAACTGTGTCTTCCCCACTTCTACATTGTCTTTTACATTTCTTAGCCTGGCATTTAATATCCTTCACAATCTGACTTCTATTGATTCCATTTCCAGCAAAACTAGACTATTATTCTCTACAATTAATGTAGTAAGATGGTACCTCCCACCTACAAGCCCACAAGCCATCCCCTATACCTGTAATACACACCCACACCTTCATCTTGCATTCCTTTATTTCTCAGCTTAGGTGCCATCTCCTCTGGAAAACTAATCCAGATCTTGCAAACTGTTACTGGTGTTCCCCTTTGACCTCTCATGTACCCCCCCTTAACTCCCTGCCTTGTGTTATACTTATCTGTTCATGCCTATCTTATCCCTAGTAGAACAAATGTCTGATGTCAGGCATTGTTTTATTTTTCCTTTATAACTCCAATGCTAAGCATAGTGCTTTACACACTGTGGATACTTTTAAAATGTTTGATGAATTGAATTAGGTTTATCTTAGGCTCATCAACACTCATTACTTCCCTCTCTATTCTGTTTTTTCTTCCATTCTCTTTATCTAAAATGTCCTTTTAATTACTTGTATTTCCTTTCTCCTTTCTGATGATTTCTCTCCCCCTTCCCTTTTCAATATGATTAAATCATGAAATAAGTTATCCCAAAAAAATACTATGATTGTTATCTCAAAGTACCATTTCTTTTGTTAAGATTTCAATCATGATTAACCCATTGTTGAGAATCAATTCTTTTATGCATTTATCTCTCTTTCTAGCTCTTTTTCCAAGAATTCTTTGAAGTTCATTGGGTTGTTAAACATTCATCATTTACTCTCAACATGTTTGATTTTGCTAGGAAACTGACTCTGGAATTGATGCCCATAATTTTTTTTTAATTTTACATGTATTTACAATGTCTTTGGTCATTTCTGGGGGTTTTGTGGGAAAATCTGATGGAATCTTGATATTTGAGGGGATGTAATTCCTTTGTGACAGCTTAAATTTTCATTCTCTTTATCATTATAGCATTGAATTATGAAAATTAAGAGTGTGATTAATTTTACATTGGAGTTCCAATGGGTTTAACTGCAGAATGTAACCGGGTTTTGAAATTTCTCAAAAGTTTTCTTAAATCCTGAAATACAGTGATCATATTATTTTCTTATTTAATATGCATTGGGACACCAATAATTCTAAAATTCCATCTCCTGAAGTTACTCTAAATTTGTAAATTTATCCTACTTTCAGCTTGCTTTCCAGTGGTGATATTTCCTGATTTTGCTTTTGGCTTTCAACTTGCTGTGTAATTCTATGCTTCATTGTATTAATTTGCTTTTGACTATGCTCAATAAAAATGTTAAGTTTTCTATGTCAATTTACATATTTATTCATCATCCCCCTTAGGGTCTTGTAAGATTTCTTAGCTCTGCTCAATTCTTCCTTTAATTCTTCCCAGTATTAATCTACATTCAGTTTATCTTTTTATTCTTCTCAAGATTTAATTTAGCCCCTTAATTCTTTGAGTATGTTTATAGTTCATTTGTACATGTCTCAGGATTCTTTTCTGATACACATTCTGATATTATTTCAGTGTGTATATTTGTTCTCTCCTCATTTTTATTAAACTGTGACTTAAAATTAATTATAGCCAAAATTTTATTTGGTTTGATCATTTTAAAATTTAATGTCCTTGTAAAAACTACTAGCAACTTCTTTCAGTGTTTCCATTCCAATTATTGAATGAGAGTATGATGCCCTTGTAAGCTTTTATTATGGCACCTTTCCAAACATCACACACACATACACTTTTTTTTTTAAGATTGAAGTTCACTGGAGGTTCAAGAACTATGTCACTACCCAGTCACAATTCATACTTAAACAACTCTATTTGGTTACTTAGTAGTAATCAACTTATGTGATAAAGAGAGAAATATAATTGGGGTGGGGGTAGAAGGCTGGATACAGTTCTCCTTTAAGCACCTCAAATGAAATCATACTAAGAATAAAGCACAATCTATTTTGACACTCAGATTTTCAACTAATGGTTGAGTATGATAGACACTTTCCTTTCACCACCACATTCCCAGGGTTCATATCTCCATTGTGAAATATATTTTGTCTAACAAAGCTTGAAGTAGAGCTATAGACTTTCCTGTATTTCTCACATTATTCACTTTCCTCTCTTATGAACTCTCTGATATTTACTCAGGAGAGATCTATGACTGAAGGCTTTACTACATTCATTAAATTCATAGGGTTTCATTCCAGTATGAACTCTCTAATGTTGAGTAAGGTATGAAATCTGACCAGAAGCCTCCCCATATTCATTACGTATGTATGGTTTCTCTCCAGGATGAATACTGTGATACTGAATAAGGTGTATTCCTTGGTTAAAGGATTTCCCACAGTGATTACATTTATAGGAGGTTGTTTTTTTTTTCCCAATGTGAATTCTCTTATATTGAGTAGGATACTGTACTATACCTTAACGATTTCTCACTTTCATTACATTCATAGGGTTTGTCACCAATATGGATTCTCTGATGTTGAGTGAGGTCTGTATTCAAATAAAAGACCTTTCCATATTCATTACATTTGTATGGTTTTTCTCCAGTATAAATTCTGATATTTAGTAAGGGATAACCTGTCACTGAAGGCTATCCCACCTTCATTATATTCATAAGGTTTTACTCCAGTATGAACTCTATGATATGGAGAAAGAGACAAAATCCTACTGACAGCTTTCCCATATTCATTATGTATGAATTTTTTTCTGTAGTAAGAATTCTTTGATATTCAGTAAGGTTTCTACTCTGAATAAAGGCTCTCCTACATTAATTACATTTGTAGGGTTTCTCTCCAGGATGGATTTTCTGTTGTTGAGTGAAGTGTGTACTTTGCTGAAGGTTTTCCCTCATTTGTTGCATTTGTGAGATTTTTTCCCCCAGTATTAATTACAAGATGCTAAATTTCTTTACCTGAAGACTTTTCCACCTTCATTATGTACCTGCAGTTCTTCTCCAGTATGAATTGTCTGATGTTAATTAAGGGATGAAATCCAACTGAAGGCTTTACCACAGTCATTACGGTCACATGGCTTACTCTCCAGCATAAGTACTATATTTAAATAAAGTTTTTCTTATAGCTGAAGGCCTTTCCACATTCATTAAATTTACAGAATTTCTCTCTATTATGAATTCTTTAATGTTTAGTAAGAGATAATCCCTGAAAGTTTTCTCACACTCATTACACTCATAAGGGGTTGTAAGGGTGTTCAGGGAAGAATAATACGTTCTGGTGTAAGGACTGCTTTCCATCTTGGTGTCCAACTGATTCATCTAACTATCATTTGAAGCTCTAAGAAGATGTAGCATGCACAGAGGACACACTCCAGTAAACTGTTTCAGCAGATGGGTTAAAACAGGTTGAGAATAATTGAGAAGTCTCAAACCCATTGGTGAGCTAAGGAGGCGTCTACCCCAAGCATGTGAAGACTTCCCCTGGCAGAATAGGCAGATGGGAACAATTTGTTACAGTGGTCATGAAGGCAACTGAAGCAGGCAATGTGAAGCGCTTAGAGACTGGATAGACATCAAAGATGCCAAGGTCATCCACTGCATGCTGAGCCATCACCCGTTGTCTTGACTTTTGTCTTGTCACTGGACTCCAATGGCTTTGGAAGAGAGTGAGGCTAATGACTTCACCCAACTTTATCTCACTTAAATCCAATTTATGTGGGAGTCAAAAGATGTCATTCATATTATTTTACTATTTTTACCTACCTCAGAGTCCTGTGGCAATAGGCAAGTGATGAAACAGCAGGTGTGGATACACTGGGAGCTGTAGTCACAACTCTGCGCCCAGATGGCCCAGGCGATAGGGTCATCTTCTCAATGGACTGAAGCAACAGTGGGATTCAGCAGCCCCCTAGGTGTCTGAGCAATCTTTTTTAAGGATCAAACTGCTTACTTCCTGGTTTGAGGAAGGGGCTGGGAAAGTTGCCCTAAAATTGTCTGCTTCCCCAAACTCTGGCCTGCTTATAACAGCAGGCAGGGATCCTACCCTGTGGTCAAAACACAAAAAGTACAAAAACTTTTGCAAAAGTGATTCCACTCATGGAATGTACACACACTGGTAGACAACATGAAATCCAGTAGATCTGAAAGACGAACAGCTCTTGTTGTGAGAGAACTCAGCAGGTATCTCATCCAAATAGCAGCCCTGAGTGAAACAAAGCTGGCAAATGAAGGCCAGCCTACCAAAGTCAGAGCTGGATACACATTTTTCTGGAATGGCCACAGTGATGGGGAATGCTGTGAAGTTGGCTTAGGTTTTGCAATCAAAACTAATCTAGTCAACAAGCTTGTATGCTTCCCAAAAGGAGTGAATGACAGGCTCATAACAATGCAATTGCCACTTTCAGGAAAATCATCGATGAGTATTCTCCCACCATGACTAACTGATAGAATCAAATAAAAATTTTATGAAGACCTGGAAACCCTCATTATCAATGTGCCAAAAGAGGACAAGCTCGTAATTCTGGGTGATTTTAATACCAGGGTAGACATAGACTATCAAACATGGCAGGGAGGAATGGAGTCAGAAACAGCAACAGCAACGGTCACTTATTACTAAAAACTTGTACATCTCATGACCTCATCACCAACACTGTCTTCCATTTCCCTACACACAATTGAACTTCATGGATATACCCTTAAAGCAAATATTGGCATTTAATAGACTATGTCTTTGTAAGAAGAAGAGACAGACAGAATGTGAGAATGACGAAGGCAACGTGTGGTGTAGAGTGCTAGAGTAATCACAGACCTATCTTCTCCAAGCTAAATATTCACATTCAACAAAAGCAGTGGCCCTATGGCAATATGACTACCAGAAGACTTAATGTCAACAGATTAGAGCACTTCTCCAAGTGTGAACAGTTCTTCGCTAACTTGGAGGGAAAGCTGAACCAACACACAGTTGGCAACAGTGGAGCAGAAAAGGAGTAAGTAGCTTTTAGAGATCTGGTGTACAGCATGACAATTACTCACTTGGGCCAGAACACTTGCAAACATCAAGACTGGTTTGACAAAAATGGTGGAGAAATTCAAAAGCTAATAAATGAAAAAAATAAGAACTGCACAGAGTTTACCATCACTAAGAAGGTCGTGTCTGACTCCATCAAAAGTAAAGTGCTGTACTTTTAAGATGCCCTGAAGGCTTTTCATGGGCCAAAGACCTATGGTGCATCTCAACTACTCAGTGCTGATGAAACCACATTGATTAATGATTAGGACATGATCCTGGAGAGACTAGCTGAACACTTCCATATCATTCTCGATAGTCCATCATCAATCAATGCTGAAGCCATTGACTTTATACCTCAAGTTGAAGTCAATTTCTCTCTAGCTGAAGTTCTAACTGAAGAAGTTTTGAATGCCATGAGGGTCCTCTCATGTGGCAAAATGCCTGGTACTGATTCTATTCCAGCAGGGTTTACAAGGCAAGGGATACACTGCTCATAAGGCTTTTGATACTGTCAGTCATGAGGGCCTGTGGTATGGTAATCATGGTAAAATTTGGTTGCCTGGAGAAGTTTATCAGTATTGTACATTAGTTTTATGATGGCATGCTTGCACGGGTAATGGATAATGGATGATGGGTTTTTGCTTTCCTAGTCACCAATGGAGTGAAGTAGTGCTTGCTCCCATGCTTTTTAACACGATGTTTTCAACAATGTTATTAGATGCCTTCAATGAGGATGAAAACAGCATCTAGGTGAGCTACCACACTGACAGTAAGTTATTCAACTTGAAAAGGCTACAAGCCAAGACTAAAATGGAGGAAGAGTTGGTGCATGACTTTTTATTCACAGATGACTGCGTACTCAATGCAGCCTCTGAAGCTAAGATGCAACAAAGTATAGATCAATTCTCTGCTGCTTGTGCTAATTTTGGCCTAACAATTAACACAAGAAAACACAAGTTCTCTACCAGCCAACATGACAGCATCCATAAGTGGAAACTTTGGTTACAGCAAATGGAGAAACTTTGAATGTTGTGGATAAGTTCACTTACCTAGGCTGTATATCTTCCAGGGAAATACACACAGATGATGAGGTTGATGCACACATTACCAGAGCTAGCTCAGTGTTTGGGAGGCTTCAAAGGTAAGTGTGGAAGAGGAGAGGTATTAGCCTGCCTACCAAACTGAAGGTCCACAGAGCCATTGTGCTGACTTCATTATTGTATGCCTGTGAAACCTGGAAAGTCTACCAGAGCCATGCCAAGAAACTGAACTGCTTCCATTTGAATTGTAGGATTCTGAAGATTACCTGGTTAGATAAAGTACCAGAACTGAGATCCTTTCTCAAGCTGAACTGCCAGGCATTCAAACTCTACTGCAGAGAGTGCAACTCTGATGTGCTGGTCACGTTGCTCAAATGCCAAATGTACATTTGCGTAAAAGATGATTTTATGGAGAACTCATACAAGGCAAGCTCAACATGGAGGTCAGAAGAAGCAATACAAAGACACTCTCAAAGTCTCTCAAAGGAGAACTTTGGAATTGACTGTAAGGCAAAGGAAACGCTGGCACAGGACTGCCCAGCATGGTATGCCTGCATCAAAAAAAGCACTGTACTCTATGAGCACAACAGAATTGCAGTAGCTCAAAGAAAACGTGAGATTCACAAATTTAGAGACATCTATAATCCAAATATTCATGTGGACTATTTGTGGCCAACCTGTGGTAGAGCCTTCTGAGTCTGTATTGGTCTAGTTAGCCACAGTGGGACACACTGTACTTTGACCTCAACATAGTGATGTCATTTTGGTCCTCTTTGAGAATGAAGGACAATAACCAAGCAGATTTAGGATTTTGACATAGAAATAAACAACTGATTATGAAAGAAGAAGTTTCTCCAGTTTATTAAATAAATATTTACTAACCCCAGGTGGAGGTTCGGAGCTAATTGATTAATTATTTAGATGACTAGATTCAATTTTGGAAATTAATTCTAGAAATTAGTAACTATCCAAACATAGCCCTGGGTTTGCCTTAGAAGGGAATGATGAAGATAAATAGAATAACAGAAGAGTATTCTACTCTAACTCTTGTCACACAAAGAATGTCTTGGAGGGTGCAAGGGTTAACAACTTGAGAGATTAGTAAAATTTTCTTGTAATGAGTGTTACCTAAACTGACCTGAATGACCTAGACTAGCAGAAGAATCCAGTTGGGAGGAGATGTACTCACTTCAGGAACCTCTCTCCAGTGCTTCTGGCTCTTTTCATGCCCAATGGCAACTAGCTCTCTAAGCACGTGGAAACTTTAGGAAACATTTCCCCTCTCAGAGGTTGAGGAAGGAGAATCATACCAAAAGGCAGCTGCTAGAACTGCCCAACACAGAGCACAGCATCTCCAGACCAATCTGTTCTGGAGAAATTTGATCCATTTAAAGTAAAACTATCAACTATATTCTTATAAACAGTCCAGATGCTGAAAGAGATACAGTTTTAAGATGAATGGCTAGATGAACAAATAAATTAATGAACAGGAAAGCTTCTATTAAACTTTTACTATATGCTGAACCTGATGCTAAACTAGGAATAAAACAAAACAAAACAAAAAACAACAAAACAAAACAAAAAAGTAAAGGCAGTCTCTGCCTCCAGTAGTTTTCATTCTAATGGAGGAAATCACACATATTGTCCAGTAGTGTTCAGGAAAATTATTAGGATTGTAATAGTGAGGTGTGGGAGTTAATACATGACAGCCAGGAATAATCACAGAGTTGATTTTATCTTGGTTCATGGTTCCAGAACTGGTAGAGGAAAGAAGGTACAATGAGAAGGGGGTAGCTAGAGATGAATTAGCAAGAAGGTGGTTGGACAGGATCATAGATTTAGAGCTGAAAGATACCTTAAGGCTTGTCTAGTTTAAGTGTTCTTAACCTAGGAACCGTGAACTTGGTTTTTAAAAATATTTTGATAACTGTATACAATATAATTGACTTCCTTTATAATCTTATGTATTTTATTTTATGCATCTAAAAACATTCTTCTGAGGGATCCATAGACTTTTTTTATAAAAAGATTTATAATCAAATATTTTTATTTTTCAAATAATTTTTTATTAATCTCTCTCTCCTATTACCCATCCCTCACTTGGAAATCTTTTTTCACTAAAAAACAAATCCTTCAATACACAGCTGCCAAAAAAAAATCACACATTAGCCATATCTGAAAATGTCTCTTTCTGCATTTTTAGTTCATCAATTCTCTGACAAGTGAGTAGCATGTTTCATCTTCATTCTTTTGGATTTGTGGTATATCACTGCATTAATCAGAGTTCCAAGGTCTTTCAAAGTTCTGTTTCCTTCTAATATTGTTATCATTTTATAAATTGTTCTAGTGCTACTCACTTCACTCTTTATCGGGCCATATAGGTATTCCTAGTTTCCTCTAAAACTGTACAATTCATCACTTCTTGTGGCACAATGATATTGTTACATTCATATACCACCATTTGTTTAACTATTCCTCAACAGGACATCTTAAATTTCCAATTTGGGGCTATCACCAAAAAAAAAAAAAAAAAGTTGCCATAAATAACTTCATATAGATAGAGCCTTTTCCTATTTCTTTGTAATCTTTGAGCTATAGTCATAGCAGTAGTATAGGTAAGTCAATTTTCTCACCATAAACACCAAATTGACTTCCAGAATAACTAGACTAATTCACAGCTTCACCAACAATGAGCTAGTGTATCTCTTTTCCCACAGCCCTTCCACCATGTGCCAATGTCCATTTTTGTCATCTTTGCCAATATGATGAGATAGAACCTCAAAGTCACTTTAATTTACATTTCTCTAATTAGTCATGATATGAATAATTTTTTCATATATTTGTTGATAACTTATATTTCTTCCTTTGAAAACTACTTGTTCATATTCTTTGACCATTTATCTGTTGGGAAATGGCTCTTAGTCTTATAAATTTAAAATAACTCCTTATATGTCTTGGAAATGATACTTTTACCAGAGAAACTTGTTGCAAAGATTTTTCACCAATTACCTATCTAAATTTTAGTATACTAGGTATATTCATGCAGGGTTGTTTTATAAATCAAAACTGTCAAATAGGATTACTTGTGTAGTTCTATTATTTGTTTAGTCATAAACACATCCCCTAGTGTTTTGCATGACTATATATGTATAACCTGTATCGAGTTGCTTGTCTTTTCAATGAGGATGGGTGGGGAGAGAGGAAGGGAGAAAATTTGGAACCCAAAGTTTTAAAAACACATGTAAAAAAAATTGCTTTCACATGCAACTGGGAAATAAGAAATACAGGAAACGGGGTACAGAAATCTATCTTGCCCTCCAGGAAAATAGAAGGGGAAGGGGATAAGAGAAGCGGGGGAGAGAGAGAAGGGAGGGCAGATTAGGGGAAGGGGTATTCAGAATGCATGCCATCTTGGTGTGGAGGGGAGGGATGAGATGGGAAGAAATTTTGGAACTCAAAATCTTGTGGAAGTGAATATTGAAAACTAAAAATAAATAATTTTTTTTAAAAAGACAATTAACTTAAAATTATACTTACTAATAAGAAATGCAACAAAAAAGGCGCAGAGCCAAGATGACAGAGTAAAGGCAGGGACTCACCTGACCTCTTCCCCAAACCTCTCCAAATACCTTTAAATAATGATTAAACAAATTCGAGAGCACCATAACCCACAAAAAGATGAAGTGAAACAATATTCCGGCCCAAGACAATTTAGAAGGTCAGCATGAAAGGTCTTGTTGCAGCAGGTAAGAGAGGAGCACAGGCTGAGCCAGCACAGACTAGGTGCCAGCAAACCAGAAGCAGGCCTCAAAGCAACTGAACCAGCCGCAACAGTCGTGGTTTCCTTACCTCCTCTCAGTCCATAGACTCCAAAGTCAACTTAGAAGGTCAGTAAGAAATGGATGCGAGTGGAACAGTCCAGCACAGGAAGGCCCCAACAAACCAGGAGCAGGCCTTGGGAGTCACTGAATCAGCAGCAGCAGCAGCAGCAGCAGTGGCTGTTTCTGGAGTTCTCAGCCCACAGAAAGCAAGGGGGTTGAAAAACTAATTAGAAGGAGATTACAGGGGTCTCTTTGCTGGAACTAGGGGCAGGACTCTGTCTCAGAGAAAGAACTGATATCTGAATACAGAATGAAACATACTTTAAAAAAAAAAACAAAACGCTTCCCCTAACCATAGATCTAAAAGGTAATTTAGTCCTTGCTTTCTAAATTTGCATATGATATGAACTTTTATACATATATCATGTATCCATTTGGAGCTTATCTTGGCATATGGTGTAAAACGTTGGTCTAAACCTCATTTCTGCCAGTTTGCTATCATCCCCCCTAATAAAAGATCTTGGGGTTTATCAAACACCATGCTACTGTATTAGTTTGCTTTTGTGTTTTGAGTGTCTAATCCACTTTACTGACGAATCATTTTTTAAAAAACACCACCAAATTGTTTTAATGATTGCTGCTTTGAAAGAAAAGAGTCAGAAATGACCAACTAACCATGAACAAATCATTCAACTTGTCTGGGCCTCAGTTACTCATCTGTAAAGTCAAGGGACTGGGATATATGATCTGCAGAGCTCTAAATCTGTTATCCTTTGTATCCCTTCTACTTCTAAATCTTCTAATCCTAAAGATACTATTTCAATATTTAAAGGATTTCCGATATTGTTGGTGTGAGTACTGTCTCCCGTGATACAGATGGATGGAATCTGACTTTTATTAACTGTATTGTACTGTTGAATGTACTATCCGCTTTGATGAGATCATAGAGCCATCCAAGATTGTACTTATGCAACTCTGTAGACCTTGGAGGAACTGTGGAGAAGGGGACGAGAACTGGCCAAATGTAAATGCTTATTGATCAAAAAAAAAAAAAAATGATTACTGTTCTGTACTACAGTTTGAGCTCTGGTACTGATAGACTTACTTCTTTCCCACCATTTTTTTCCTTTATTACCCTTGCGATTCTTGACCTTTTGTTCCTTTCTTTAAATTCATCATTATTTTTTCTAGCTCTTTAAAATATTTTGGGTTGTTTGTTACAAGACAAAATAAAATTGGTACAGCACTAAGTAAAATAACTTAAGTAGCATTATAATTATTATATTGACTACCTATGAGCAATTAACATTTCTCCAATTACCAAGTTCTGTCTTTATTTCTGCAATATTTTGTAGTTAAATTCACATAGTCTCTGGATGAATCTTGGGTAGACATATGCTTAGATATTTTATAGGCTTCTGTAGTTATTTTGAATAGAATTTCTTTCTATCTCTTCTATTTAAGTTTTTCTGGTTATACACAGAAAAGCTGATGACTTGTGTCTATCTTATATCCCACATCTTTGCTGAATTTATTAATCGTTGGAATTAAGTTTTAGTTGACTTTCTAGGATTCTCTAGGTACGCTATCCTATCATATGCAGAAATTGATCATTTTATTTCCTCTTTGTCTATGCATAGTCCTTCAATTTCTTTTTCCTGTATTATTGCTGAAGGTAGCATTTCTGGTACATTATTATGTAGTACTGTTGATATTGGCATCCTTGCTTTCCCCTTGATCTTACTGGAAAGGTCTCTAACTTTTTTCCATTATCTATCTACGTCTATACACACATACACACATATACACACACGTATAATGTTAGCTCCTAGATTTAAAATTATATAATTTATTATATTAAGCAAAGATCCATTTATTCCTATGGTTTCTAGATTTTCACAGAAACAAGTGGATTTTGTTAAAAGACTTTTCTGCATCTATTTATATAATCTCATGCTATTTATTCATATTTCTAACATTGTCTATTATGGTATATTTATGTCTTCCTTATGTTGAACCAACTCTGAATTCCTAGTACAAACACAACCTGGTCATATTATGTAATCTTTCTGATAAATTGATGAAACCTATTTGCCAATATTTTATTTAAATTTTTTATATTAGTATTCACTAGGGATAGTGCTGTGTAATTTTATTTCTCTGATTTGTTTCTCTTTGGTTTCGATATTAAGAACATATTTATATCATAGAAAAGATCGGGAGAGTACTTTCTTTTCTTATTATTACAGACAATTTACATGGTTTGTAATTATAATTGGAATTAATGTTTGATAGAATTCACTTGTGAATCCATCTGGTCTCTGATCTTTTTTCCTTTGGGAGCTCACTTATTGCTTGTTCAAATTTTTTCTGATATTAGTGATTTAAATAGTTTATTTCTTTTGTTAATTTAGGTATTTTATATTTTTCTAAGAATTCATCTGCTTCCTCTACCAGTTTTGTTAGCATGAAAAGGGAGAATTCCCAACAACTAAAGACAAAATAAAGTAATAAAAATTTATTGTGAATTCTTTTTAATTTTGATAGGAACAATTTAGTTTTCATCTCATTTTTTAAAAAAAATTATAGTCAGTGTTTATTTTATTAACTCCTTTTAAAAGCTTTTAATTTTGTTTATCAATCCAATGGTCTTTTCCTTTCAATTTTATTACTGCTTCATTCTGATTAATGCAAGTTCAAATAGTAAAAAATTCAATTTGGTGTTAATTAAAATGATAGCAGGTCACATTTAATGCAAGTCAAAATTCAATTACTGCTAGATGTTGCACTTTCCTATCACTGCATATGGATGTGATATACTGCCACATACCATATCACCAACAGTTGTGTAAATTTATTTTAAGCCCTTAACAAATGGGGGAAAAGCAGAATCCCTCAGATAGAAATGCTGCCAATACACACTAAAAAAGACTTGTTATTACATTAGAACAAAAATTTGATGTAATTGAATGAATGAATGAATATGGTCACAGGAACTCTAAAATAAGAAAAAAATGTTAGCATATTTGAATCCACAGTACAGAATACTGAAATTTTTAAAAAGGTAAAGTTGAATCGGTTTTTTATAGTTTACGAACCATCACCTCTCCATCAGGAAGTGGGTATGATGTTTCATCATGAGTGTTCTGGAATCACAGTTGGTCACTGTGTTAATCATAGCTCCTCATCTTTCAAAATTGTTTGTCTTTACAATATGTTGTCACTGTATAAACTGTTCTCCTAGCTGTGCTTACCTCAATCTACACCAGAAACTTTCCAAGTTTCTCTGAAAATATCCCCATCATCATCATTTTATAGCACACTAGTGGTCCATCATATTTATATATCATAACTCATTCAACAATTTCCCAATAAATGGGCATTCCCTGAATTTCCAGTTATTTGCCACCATTAAAAAAGAGCCGATACAGGTATTTTTGTACATCTTTAGATTTTGTTTTGATTAGGACTAATCCTTCCTTTACTTTACCCTTTTATTCCCACTTCTCCCTTCTATTTTCCCCCTTTTATTTCCCTGTTGAGTGACATGTATATCTGCACTCAACTCTGTGTATGTGTATTTTTCCCTCTTTTGACCAGTTCAGATCAGAGTGAGGTTCAAGTATCAAGCACTCCCTCTACCCCTTCTTCCTTGTATATATAAACTCTTAGTTGTGCACCCCAATTACGTAAGATAATTTTCCTCCTCCTTCCTCTGTCCCTTATGTATTCTTCTTCCTCTCCCTTTCCATTCTCCTAAGATTATCAAAACATAACAATCACTCTAATTACACTTCCTTTATGACCCTTGATGAGAATTGGGTTATGAAATGACATGTGTATCATCTCCCCATATTAGAATGTAAACATTATTTTTTAGTCTTGTTTCTCTTGACTCCTACTTGCACTTCAAAATTTCTGTGCAGTTCTAGTTTTTTCATAAGAAATGCTTACAAGTCTTCTTTTTCATTACAAATCCATTTTTGCCCCTGTAGAATTATACTCAGTTTTTCTGGGTAAGTTATTCTTTGTTGTAAGCCTATATACTTTGCCTTCTGGAAATCAAAGCTTTAGTGATAGTTGCTAAATCTTCTGGAATCCTGACCATGGTTCCTTGGTACTTGAATTCTTCTTTCTGTTGCTTGCAATATTTTCCCTTTGACCTGGGAGCTCTGGATTTTAGCTATAATGTTCCTGAGAGTTTTCATTTTTTTTAGGAGGTAGATACTTCATGTTTCTACTTTGCCTTCTGGTTACAAGAGATCTGAAAAGTTTTCTTTTTTGATTTCTTGAAATATATATAGACTGTTTTTCAGTCTTGGCTTTTAGATAATCCTATGATTCTTAAACTATCCCTCGATCTATTTTCCAGGTCACTTGTTTTTGCTATGAGATTCTTCTATTTTTTTTTTTCAGTTCTTTGACTTTGGTTTAACATTCTTGTTGTCTCATGGAATCATTATCTCAGCAAGTTTTTTCCTTGGATAAAGTTTTGAACCTGTTGCTAAGTAGTTAGCTCTCTTTCCAATTCTTTGTTCCATAGCTCTTATTTCTTTTCCTTTTTCTTTTGTTAGCCCTCTCATTTCATTTTTAAGGTCTTTTTTGAACTAAAGCTTCATCTCTTCCAAGAATTCTAGTTGAACTTAACTAAACTACTTTTCTTTCTGATTCTCTGGATTTCAACACTATCCCCCTTTTCCACCCTTTTCAGCTTCCTTTTATGTGTTGACTTCCCCCAAGAGAATGAAAGCTCCTTGAGGGCAGAAACTGTCTCTTTTTTTGCTTGTATTTTTATTAAATTTTCTAGGCTTTGGTTTCCTCACTGGTAAAATGGAGAGTTGGACAAGATGACTTTTTAAATTAAAAACTGATAATTTTTACAAAGAGTATTATCTATGTAACTATTATAAATGTAGTTATATAGTTATTATTATAAATGTAGTTACTATAAATGTAATTATCAATGAACATGAACATTTTAGTATAGAAAAAAGGACTCTATATAAAACCAAGAAGTTCTGTTATGTGAAGTTTTTAAGTATATATTAAATTTGACATAGCAAAAATAAAATGTCCTATTTGTGTCTTCTTCTGAAATTCTTATATTTTGTGTATATTAAAATATTTTGATTTTGATTTTCCTTTTCACACCACTATTATTATGCACTAACTCATTCCCCATCCCTAAATAAAAGTATTCCCTCATAACAAATGAGTACAGTCAAGTAAAACAATTAAACACATTGGCCATATCTGAAGGCATTAGTTTAAAAAAGACCTTAAAATGAAATGAGAGGGCTACTCCTGCCTCAGGCAATCTATACAAAAGGATCTATTCTCTACCCACTCTTATCAGATTAGAACAGAGTGGTGGTAAGAATTCCACCTAGGGACAGCAAGGTGGTAGAATGGATAGAGCACAACCTTGGAGTTAGGATGACCTGAGGTCAAATCCAGCCTCAGACACATAACACTCATTACTGGTGTGACTCTGGGCAAGTCACTTGACCCCAACTGCCTCACCAAAAAAAAATAATAATAATAATTCCATCTAGATAAAATTCTCTTTACTCTTTAATCAGAACTAAGCTCTCCCAGTTGAGTAGGGTCTTACCCAAGATTGAGAAGAACGTTTCATTGTCAGCCTAGTCGTTCACAAGGACTGGGCTTTGAAAATTGGTTATTGGGGCAGATAGGTGGCACAGTGGATAGAGCACTTGACCTTGAGTGAGGAAGATTCATCTTCCTGAATTCAAATCTGGCCTCAGACACTTACTAGCTGGGTGACCCTGGGCAAATCACTCAACCCTGTTTACTTCAGTTCCTCATCTGTAAAATGAGCTGGAGAAGGAAACGACAAGCCACTCCAGCATCTTTGCCAAGGAAACACCAAATGGGATTATGATGAGGCAGACACAACTTCTTGGCTTTAAGGATGGCCCTCTCTCTCCAGTACGTTATGCTGTCTCTTTAGCACCTAAACACAAAAGAAACTATTCTGACTCTGGTATCTAGATTACTTGTGATTGCTATATTAAATCTCTAGATGGGTGCATTTTTAAAAAATTGGTTATTAATAAGAAAATAATCATTTTTCTCCTATCTAAGGGGTCCTGCCTTCAGTTCATCATCATTCAGTGAACCTGGGCTGAGCAAGTGAGTAAGTAGTTCACTAGTTCAAACTTAATTCAACAAATATTCAACAAGCAGTTATCAGGCACAAGGCATTAGGGATACAAAAACCATAGCCCTTTGCTGCCTTTACCTTACTTGAGAAATTATGCCTTCTATTTCAAAGGCTTTATTGACCTCAGACAGCATCATTGTAATAGGGATGCCTAGAAGTCCTTTGCCTCTAATTTCCAGCAACAGAGCTGGCAACTTAAATTAGGTAGCCTTCTTTGTAAGGGAGGAAGACTGATTTAAATGTAGGCCAGAAACTCAGTCAGGACACCTTTTAATTTCCTTGATTTCTAGCCAGAAACCCAGTCAGGACACCTCTTAATTTCCTTGATTTCCAGAACTGTCTAAAAATCACTCAAGGCTTGTTCTGTGGCGGAGAAGAGACCATGGTACCCACTGTGATGAGGGGTCTTTAAGCTTACCATCTACAGACTGAGTACAGGGGATAAAACCCAGACCTTGACAAACACCACATTATTCGGGGAGGAGGGTAATGGAGGAAAGGAGAGCAATAAAAAATAAATTTTAAAATATCCTTGATTTCTTAATTATGAGTGGGTGAAAGTTTCTCCACTGGTCCCTGTCCAACCTCCCTGAAAGCGAAAGGTCTCATCCTCAATACCCATATTCCACCACTACCAACTGCCCAATGTCTACTTCATCTGCTTGGGAATGAAATGTTCCACTTCTTAACTTGAGAATGGAGATCTTTTCAAAGGTATCACTCTATTGGGAGACTTAAGAAGCCCCAAGTGAGACATACCCTTTCAGGCACATACTAAAGATATACTGAAAGATAAATGTTTAAAGCTACAGAGGGGTGAATTCACACTCCCATGGAATAAGAGGGATACCTTTCAAAACTACTCTACTCTTCTTTATATCCAGTTGCCCACTGAGCGCTTGAGCAATATCTCAACCCCTGGCTATTACATATACATCCCAGTCCCTTAAGTATAAATAAAAATATATTCTATTTTCCTATACATAGTAGCTTAATTTTTTAAATTCCTTAAGCCTGAGAATTTTGACGAGAACTGAACTGAGATGAGGAAAATTTTAGATAAATTGATGAACTGATTCATACTCAAATATTCAAATGGATCTCTGATCTCATCAAAGTGATTGTTTCCTCCAACTGATACAGACTGCAACTCATCCATTCTTATCTATACTGTATGACTCTTGTCCATCTCCTCCCATAAGTTCATCACATAGAGACCACCCATCTTGAGGATATTAGGACTATTCAACAGTTATCTCTCATTTTTGCCATGTGACCAGCCCATGTTCTTTTTCAATCATATATTTCTCTAATCATGTTTACTCCAATTCTTTTTTAAAACCCTTGATTTATTATATGTTGCAGTCTGCTCACATCTATGTTTCATTTCTCCACTGCCTTTGTTTAATAGTAATTTTTCACTTTTTGGAGACTAGCATTCCATGACTTCCAGCCATACAACATAGATACAACTGTCCAGTCATAAGTACTAAGAGTCCTCCAGCTATTTGTTTTTCATTTCTTAAAAGGTGGTATTTATATAGAGCCTACTGCAGTACCTGCACTATGCTAAGCACTTTACAGATATTATTTTATTTGATCCTCACAACAACCTGGGAGGTAGGTACTGTTATTATGTCCTTTTTATAGTTAAGGAAACAGGCTAAGTGATTTGCCCAGAGTCATATAGTCAGTAAGTGTCTGAGGCCAAATTTCAACTCAGGTCTTCCTCATTCCAAGCCCAGGCTCTATCTACTGCACCATCTAGATGCCCAGGTGAAAAAGTATTTTGTAATTCAATACGCAGATGCACATGCACACACACAATCCCTACCCTCAAGGAGGGTTCAATCTAACGGGGGAAGATGACACCTAAAAAATAAACTGAGAGGGTTGAGGAGGGGGTAGGAATATGATGTTCTGTAGAGTCAAAATAAACAGAACTGCTGATGGAAAATGAAGTTACTTGGAAAGTTCTGAAAGTCCTAAGCCCTCTATAAAGGAAGGTTTTGGACAGAATTTATTGTTCCACCCTCTAACTTTCCAATCATGAGGAAGAAGCAACTGAGGGAACTGAGAAAGTATAGAGTATCAAAAAATGAGTCAATTTACAGGGAGAAGGAAGTATGAGGTAGTTTTGAAGGGAGCAATAATGGTGAATATCTGGGTTTGTAAGGTGTCACAGTGAACATTCCATTACCCTCTCCCACCTCTACTTTCCCTTTCTTCGTGGGCAGAAGAATTGGTCATTTTCCTACATCTTGTTACACCAATTTTGTGCCTACAGCCCAAATAGGATTTAGGTTACTCCACTGAATGAGTCCAGAGCTAGGAAGGTATCCCATCAAGTTAAAGCTTATGGAAAACCCTCGTCACAGATTTCCCTATCAGGGAAGAAAAGATGCCTAGCCATGGCCTTAAAAATATCAGTGCATTTATGTCAAAGCCTTCTCCACCAGTCTGCCACCATTACAATATTATTGGAAGGAGGCTACATGGGAGTAAGGGCCATTTTGTATTTTTTCTTTGCTTTGTAGGTTGCCAAGAAAATTACCACCAAGTGCCTATCTACTGGTCATTAGATAGGTGAGTCCTTAGCAAGCAGACTTGTTCTGTGTTTGGGACCATACTCAAAGCCTTTCCAACGTTATAGAACCTTCTAGGGCTTGTGTTTTACTAGAATAGCCTTTGAGATCCCAGGATCACCTCCTCTTATTTCCTATTTATCCCACATATAGCTTGTTTGTACAATAGGAACTTTTAACTTCCTTTATATCCCTGACATAATGCCTGGGATAGTAGGCACTTAGTGTTTATTGGCTGACTGAAAATGCATATGAAAAATAGTAATTCTGGTATAATGGTCATAGGTTCATAGAACTTAAAGTGAAAGGCCTTATGGTTCATCTTGTCAAATCCTACTTTGTAAGAGGAAACCAAGGCCCATAGAAGAATGACTTGTCCAAAATCTTTTTATTCCTAAGTGTCAGAGAAGGAATTTGAACCATAGGTCCTCTGTACTCCAAATCTAGCACTTTCACAATTTTGTGGTGCCATGAACACAGAGAAAATGGTACAAGGACCAGGTTTAGACAGGGAAAGATGTACATATTGAGACTGGTGTGCCAGTGGGATAGCCATAGGGAAATGTCCAATAGCTAGCTGGATATTGCAGGGGCATTGCTCTAGGAGATTACAGTATGTATGGATTTCTGAGTCATCTGCATAAAACTAACAATTAAACTCATAGAAGGAATGAAATTGTCAAGGGAGAAAGAAGAATGTAGTTCACTGGCAGAAGCAGCTAGAGGCACAGTGGACAGTGCACTGGGCCTGAAGTCAGGAAGATATACCCAAGTTCAAATCTGGCCTCAGACACTTACTGACTTTGTGACCTTGAGCAAGTCACTTAACCTGTTTGCCTCAGTTTTCTCTATTGTAGATTGGGGATAATAGCCCCTACCTCCCAGAGTTGTTCTGAGATTTTTGAAAATACTTAGCACAGTGCCTAGTACATAGTAGGAACTATATAAATGCTTACTCCATCCCTCCTCATGGATCCTATATATCCCTCCTTTTTTCCTACTCAGAAGACAATATAAGAACTGGAAACTCATTGACAAGTGAAATTGCTTAATCAAGATTCAAATCCAAGTAGAATTGTAGGGACAGCTTTGGAGGAGTGGAAAGAAAAGGGAACCACTGTGGAAGCACAGGGATACAACATGCATATAATTAAAGATGTAATGGGGAAAATGCCAAATTCATTATCACTTGAAGGACTGGCTCTCTGTGAGTTCACACTGCTCAAGTTCTCATTCATTCACTGAATTATATTTAGTTACAACGTGGAGAGTTTGTAGTGGTTCCTGCTAAGGAAAGAATAGAAATACCATGGAGTGAACAAATAGCCCATAATCCTGAAGATCAGAATTGGTTAGGTGGAATGAAATCTTCAGAATCAGATCCAAAACATTTATTGGTCCCTTTGCAGTAGCAGAATCTACATCACCTCACCATAGTTGGAGATCTATGATTGCCTTCACAGGATTTACTAGAGCCTCTGTTAATAAAATATAGCAGCCCAGACAGTGAAGCCACTAAAATTTATGAGGCATATTGCCTAAGTCATCAACCAACATCTGAACAGAGACCAATAAGGATAAGAAAAAGGACAGTCTTCTCAACAAAAGGAAATCAAAAAAATAAAAGTATTCAAAGACAAACCACTTGTTTTATATATTAGCAAGAAGACAGCACTAATAACACACTACTAAACTGCTTTAGGGTTTGTAAAACACTTTCTTCACAGCCTATTGCAGTAGTTAGTACAAATATTGTTACACCAATTTACAGATGATAGTAACTTTAGAGGTTAACTGTTTTACTCAGTCACATAGTTTTGGAGGCACAATTCAGATCCAGCTCTCACAACTGTATCTTGCATTCTTTCCATTATACCACCCTGCGTTTCCCTACTGACAAGCCAACTACCCTGAACCTGATGCAGTTATCAAAAAAATTCCTGATCTGATGGAGCTTTTTCCAAAGTGGGGCTGAGGCTAGAGAAGGCTTGCATAAATGCATAGATATTTTTCAGGCTATGGCTAGGCATCGTTCCTTCCCTGATAGGTGAATCCACTGCTAGGGTTTCCCATAAACCGTAACTTGACAGGAAACCTCCCTAACTCTGGAGTCATTCAGTGGACTAACCTAAATCCTATTTGGGCTCTAGACACAAAATTGGCAGAACAAGATGTGGGAAAATGACTAATTCTTCTATCCATAAGGAAAAGGAAAAGGGAAAATTACCTCATAATTCCTTCTCCATTGCCTCACTCTCCCAACTACCATTCCCTGTATGACATTTCAGATAGTACGGGAAAAGGGGGGGTTCCCTGCAGGGGGGCTGAAGGACACAAAATATCTTTATTATTCCCCCTTCATTAGGAGAGCAAATATAAAGGGAATAGGATGATCGTATAATTTATGGCCAAGAAATCCAACATGGGTTCTTCTGGACACTGGGATGCAACCTGAGATTTAAATAACAAAAGTTTTCTCTAAATAAATAGAATAAATAGAAAAGTTTTCTCTAAAAAAATAGAATAAATTTGGCAAAGTGGATCACCAGCCTATCACTATCATTGCACAAGAAACTAGAAGCTAGTATGTACATTCCTCAGTTGTCATTTCAAGCAGGCTTGGACAAATCACTAAATAGAATGTGATGGCATAATTAAAATTCATGTGCCTGCATATAAAAAAATTTCACCATGGGAGTGCCTTAATGCCAACCAATGTCAAAAAGGTCACAAAATAAAAGACCTTTTTATTTAAGCAAAAAGAATAAACTAAACTATATTTAGATATAATAAGAGAATGGTAGTGGGGTTTTTTTGTGATGGAAGAACTGATTTAGAAGGCAAAGAATATTTTTTCAAAAAGTCAAGAGTTCAATAGGACAACAGAATAGGAAGTTTAAGTAGCCAATAATCTATTTATAAAATTTCTCTCCACTACAAATTCACTGATGTTCAATAAGATGTACAATACAAATGAAATCTCTCCCAACAGTCAATTCAATCAGATTCAATAAGCAATTTATTATATAAATAGTGTGCAACATTGGGTCAGATCTTGGAAGAGATACAAAAGTTAGGTAAGACAGTTTCTGCCCACACGGAGCTTACATTCTAATAAACGAGACACATACACAGATAACTATATTATAAATATATTAGTGCAAACATAGTGCTATGTAAGTTCTGTGTGGGGAAAGGGCCATTACCAACTAACGTGATTAATTAAAGGAGATTTGAGTTTAGTCTTAAAGGACCCATAAGAATACAAGTGAAATTGAATGATGAGGATATTCCAGACATGAGGAACTCCATGAGCAAAGGCAAGAAGGTAAAAAATGACAGGGTATGTATGGGGAAAGGCAAGTATGTCTAGTTTGGTTGAACAAGAGTGACAGACACTAGATTTCAGAGAAATTTAAATGCCAGGCAAAGGAATCTGAAAATTATTCTGTAAAAAACAGGAATTCACAAAAGATTTTTAAACAGAAAAATAAGTATAGCTATATATAACTAAGAAAACACTGGCAGTAGTAGGAAGGATGAATAAGAAGGAAAAGGGGGAAGTACATGAAAGAAGCTGGCTATTACCAAAGCCTAGACAGATGATACTGGAGACTTGTACTACAATAGCAGCAGCAAGAATAAGGAAGAGCATGCTGACATAAGAAATATTGTCAAAGCAGAATTAGTAGGACTTGGTAACTTGAAATGTGATGGAAAGAATTAAAAATAACACCAAACTTTGAGAATCTGGGAGACTGGGATGAATGATGGTGCCTTTGACAAAAACAGAAAAATCAGATGTAGTAAAGGCAGTTGGGAAATATTTGTCTGGAGTGACAAGAACTAGAAATAAAAGGTCAGTTGCTTATTCATGTTAATTGAAGCCTTAAGACTACATAAAATTCCTCAAAGAACCTATATAAAGAAAATAGATGGGCTGTGTGCTGGACCTAGAGTCAAAGAAGACCTAAGAGCAAACCCAGTCTAAGATACACACTAGCTGTGTGACCTTGGACAAGTCACTTAACCTCTGCCTTTCTCAGTTTTCTCATTTATAAAATGGGGATAATAAAAGCACCTATCGTTCAGGGTTGTTGTGAGGATAGAATGAGACATTTGTAAAGCACTTTGCAAATCTTAAAGTGTTACATAAATGCAATCTACTATTAAGTACAAAACCTTGTTGAAAATCTACCTTACATGGTTGGATAAAGAAAGTCTCTAGTTAGTGACAGCAAAGGAATAGTTTAAAGATATAAGAGGAGAAGAAATAGCATGCAGTGTCTTTGAAAATGAAGAAGACTAAGGTATAAAAAAAAGGAGGATCAACAGTGTTCAATATTTCATCTTTTATCTCTATAAGTACCACCAAAAAAAAAAAAGACATCAAACTTGAACATTAGGACAACACCGGTTACTCATGAGACTGCAATTTTATTAGAGTGGCTATTAGAACAAAAACCAGACTACAAGTTATCAAGGAGATTGGGAATAGTAAAGAAGTGGAAGCAGTACACACAAATTATTTCTGAGCTAATAGTAATAATGATAGTGATAACAGCTAGCATTTATATACTGTTTTAAGGTTTGCAAAGCACTTTAACAAATATTATCTCATTTTAGCCTTACAGCAACCCTGGGAAGTAAATGCTATCATTATCCTCATTTTACAGGTGAAGAAATTGAGGCAAACAGAGGTTAAGTGACTTGCCTAGACTCACATAGCTATACCTGAATTCAGGTCTTCCTTATTCCTGGTTCAGTGTTCTATCCACTCACCTAACCACCTCCATATAAATTCTGGTAAGTTTAACAAAGAGAAAAATGGGATAGTATCAAAACAGAGTAGTGTCAATAGGCTTTGTTTTTGGTTTTTTTGCTTGTTTTTGTATTAGGGAGACCTGAACAAATATGTTTATATACAGCTGGGAAGGAACCAGTGGAAAGGGGAAAACTGAAGGTGCACAAGAGAACAATTGCTTAAGTAAAGGCCTCAAAGTAGGAGAGATCAAAGACGCACGAAGTGGAATTTTTTCAAAAAGTCAAGAGTTCAATAGGACAACAGAACAGGAAGTTTAAGTAGCCAATAATCTATTAATAAAATTTCTCTCCACTACAAATTCACTGATGTTCAATAAGATGCGCAATACAAATGAAATCTCTCCCAACAGTCAATTCAATCAGATTCAATAAGCAATTTATTATATAAATAGTGTGCAAAAAGTGGAACTCTTTCCACTTCTGGAAAGAGAGAAAAGAGTAGGTAATGATTTTGTGAGTTTTTGAGAAAAGAAGCTGAAGGAGTCCCTGTGAAATTGCTAGAATGTTTTCATTAAACTAAGAGGCTAGGAGTTGGAGGTAGCCAGGGGGTATGAAAGAATAAGATGGTTGGAACAGATGCTATGTGGGTTGGCTTAACTTTAGTGCTTTTCTTTACATAAATTTTCCATTTCTGAGTAAGGTAAGTGCTCTGTTTGAAATCCTTACATTAATCATATTCATAAGGATTTACCTTATTAAGGCTTCTCTCCAGCATAAATTTTCTGATGCTTAATGAATAATATGCTCCAATTAAAGATCTTCCTACATTCATTATATTTATGTGATCTCATACCAATATGAATTCCATAATGGGAAAGACAAACTGTGAAGTTTTCTATTTCATTAATTTATGTTTAATCCAATATGAATTCTGATATTCAGCAACATACACACAGCATCAGTCTGCCACCCTATTTTATGTTTGTGGAGTTTGCCATCACTATGAATTCTGTGACTTTTAAGTAAAAGTGTGTTTTTTCACATTTATCATATTCACAGAAGTTTCTTTCCTGAATGAACCATTTGATGTCTGCATCAAATGTAGCTATATGCTCTGATGGAAAACTGTCCCCCATATTTTACCTAAATGTGATTTATTAAGAATTGTATGATGTTGAGTATGCTGTGCTCTCTGCAAGAACGCTTGTTCACATTCATTATATTTAGAAGATGTCTCTCCAAGGTGCCTTGTTTGATGTTGAGTAAGATGTGTTTTCTCAAGGAAGCTTTTTCCACATCCATAAGGTTTGTCCATTATGCATTGTCTGATGCCGAGTTCGTTGAGTACTCCACCGGAAGGCCTTCCCACATTCATTACATTTATAAGGCTTCTCTCCAGTATGACTTATACGATGCTGAGTAAGCTGGGTGCTCAGGCGGAAGGCTTTACCACATTCATTACATTCATAAGGTTTCTCTCCTGTATGAATTGTCTGATGTCGAGTAAGCTGT